>NC_091119.1:811858-1111858 GCF_040183065.1 Periplaneta americana | reverse complement strand
CCAGCCCACAACAAAACTTTTATTATGTATATCTTGTATAATTTTAAAATAACACTGCGATATTGGCAGGAACACAGAAATTTTTAAATTTGATATTTATTTATATTAAATTAAGTACATGAAGCATCTTAAGAATCGGGAACATGAATTTTCCTGAAAGTAAATCACTTTCATGGGACTCTATACATTAGATATTGAATAAGGGTCGTGAAACAGGTTACATTCTTGATAAGAAGAAACATTGTCTGAAGCATGTTCTAACAAAACAAACACTTGAAGATATGCCCATGTGTATATGGATTTTTCTCTGCAAGGTTGTAGACTGCCACTAAAGATCTTAGACATGAATGGCTTAAAGCAATAACTGACACCGTAGATGCATTGTGTCCTTTGTTGGACTTAAGGCAAACAAATCCAGTGCACTAGCAACTATGTGGCTTGTTAAGAATGCCAGTAGTCTAGGTTTAACTCTCTCGGTGTATTGAGCGATAGCCACATTACTTACTGTCAGTGTGAACGATCTGCTGTTGAGTTTCATTCATTGGCTGATAATCGGGGAATATATGTTATAATATGTAATTATTTCTTTCCATTTACCAGCAGAACAGCGACAATATACTGCACTCTGTGTTCCGAGCCGACAATAATGAAGAATGCTGGAAAATAGAAACTGTGAAGGATGAAATCACGGAAGAAGACACATCATTGCTTGATACTGCTGCTGTAGATCAAGATGATAATAGTTATGATGACCAAAGGTAATTTAAAACACTTCTCAAGATATTCAAGCTAGAAGTTTTTGTAAAAAGTGTTACACATTAATTACTACTTTTAGTTACTTATACATACTTAGTCAATATGAAACATTGGCTATTGAAGGAAAGGATATTCTAAAAGATTGCACTGGAACTGCAGTTCTGTTACCGGTACTCGAATTAAATATTGGCCACAAGCCTTTACATTCTTTGATAATGAAGGAAATAAAGTCATATTTAATAGGCAACAGAAAATAGGAAAATGCATACCTGTGCAAAGTATGTCCCAACATGTCTGTAGCAGTTGTGAAGACAGGCAGGAACAGTTCTGTTGCTTTAGGCTGGTTCCATGTAAAATACACAAATGAGATATTTCTAAAGAATTAATAATTGATCAACCAGATCATGAAAAATATGATGTGAACAAATTTTAGAGGGCAGAATAGGACAAATGATTCAAGTCTAGTCGATGATGATGATGATGATTATGATAATGATAGGAGCAGGAAGACGATGACAAGTCATAGATATGTTAAATGTTCTTATTTGTAAAGTGTCATAACGTATCAAAGAGAGAAGATAATAGTGGCAGTGTGGATATGTAAACTACTTCAAAATTATGGCATTTCCCAGGGAATATCTGATTGTTTTCAGTGACGTCTGAACAGTAGCAATCATATAATATAACTTTTACCTTAGATGTGACATTATTTGTCTTAGTGAGCACAAAAATATTGCAATGTTTTTCTTTGGTGTAACTACAGAACAGAGTTGAGGATTGCTATATTTCTGCTACAAGTCGCCATGGCGGTCTAGTAGCTAGAGCGCTCACTTATAATCCTGTGGACCTAAGTTCGATCCCTGGTGTACCCCTTATTTGTGTTGGACAAGCCCATAATCTAAGTAACACAGGAGTTTTTTTTTTTTTTTTTTTTTTTTTTTTTTTTTTTTTTTTTTTTTTTTTTTTTTTGTGGGAGCTCCAGTCCCCCAACAAATGTCCATCACAATTTCATCTCATCACTAGACCACATCCTGGGTATCAACTCTGTTGGTAAATTGGTCTGCATTACTAGCTTCATGTGGGTGAATTATGAACAGTCAGTATCCACCACATTCTGCTGCTTTATCTGGTTAGTTCTTCTAAACATAAGGACTTAAGGCATTATAAAACATAAAAGTATATGTAATAGAGTACATTACACACACCCACCCAACCCCTCCCCGCGCACGGAGGGATTTGCGAAGTTTGACTCGCACTTAAGAGGCTTTCATCTGAAGTTATTTCGAGTAATTAAATTAACGTGGACAAATCTCATTGATTATTATGTTATATGAACTAGAATTTTAACAAAAGACGTAGTAATTGTATTAATTGGAAAAAAAAATACAAAATGCCCTAACTTAGTGTATTGAAAGTTGCTTATACATTGCAGTGTGATTGCTTTTAGTGTAACATGTGGGAATACAATAATAATATATTATTATTCCTTCTATTGGTAATCAAAATTTGGTCGAAATATAGAAACCTAATTCACAGTGATGCTCTCTCTAAATGATAAATAATTGCACTATTATAAATTGAATCCATATTTTCTTGTATTCTTTTACTGAAAGTTACCACAGAAATACGCTCTGTAATTAATTGTAGGTCACACTTTGTAAATCACATTCTTTTCTGGCATCGGCATGTGTGTAGGTAATTCAAAAGTTCTTAAGAAGGAAGTAGCCTACAGTATTTGTCATGATAGTGTAACTTCTATTGTTACAACAATAATCACTTTCTATAATTGAATTTAAACACTCCCGTCAACAATGGGGTTTCCACTCCACACAGCAACACAGTATTCGTTATTGCACTCCACAGACGACAATGACAATTTACTTGGATTATTGAGAACAACAATGTACTGCCAATCTTAACTAATGTTCACAAAGCACTATTTACAAAACAGAACTGTCAGTCCACAGTTCGTTGCCTTGGCTAGTTCTTCTAGCTCATTCACTCAAGTTCACAGTATATCGAACCCAAGGCTTCCAGAGACAGTCCACTGCACTCGAACTCAAGACTTCCAACTGCGTTGCTTCTGCCTGGACACTGCTCAAGTTCACTCGTGTGTCGAACCCTAGACTCCTGGGCGCTGCTGGTTCACACAACTGAACTCGCTGTCCAATACTAACAACTACTGACTCGCTCCTTCTTCGCGTCTGCTATTTATCACTAAACCATAGTTTCCAGAAACTACGATTTCGCGAACAATCTACAGATGCCGTCAGGATGGCGCTTCCCGAAACTTCTCTGGATTTCTCCCCTCAGTCGCAGCTGCTTTACTTCCCTCTCTCTGCCGCGGCTCAGTGTGCCGTCGTTCCCCTTACGTCCGTCCCCTTCAGTTTGCATGGCTGCAGCCTCCTTCGCCGCGTCGCCCGTCTTCTCGTGCACCCCGCCCTCCGTGGGACAGGTGATTGAGTCCCGGCTGTCACAATAGTATGCCAGTATTTCAGTTTGACAATGAAACCATTCTCTGATTTTGGAGGCAAAAATTCTAGTAATACTGTATTGATCTTATCGGTTTATAGGAAACTAACCAATCATCATTGTGAGATGAAAGAGACAGTAAGAGTTCTTGATCATTTCTTGATTTCTAAGTAGCTTGTGCTCTTAATATCATGTCTAGGATCTGCCTCTTCTGAATGTGTTTGTTTCGTGATTTTTTAGAAAAGCTTATGTTTTGTGAAAGTATTAACAGAATATCATAAACATCATAAGAGTAAACAGCCTGAAGTTTTTCAGTCTTGGCTAGGGTTTACTTGGCTCTCCAGAGTTTTTCTTTTTATGTTTTATATTTACTTTCATAGTTTTCTTATGTTCGTAAAGTTGTAGATTATTTTTTCATTCAAATGAAAGTAGAGATAGCATAAAATTCAGTACTAGGCATGTAAAATATTTCACGTGATATTAAATGCACTTTTAGTTCTCTTGATAGCTCTTTCACTAACAAAACTAGCTGATGTCAGCATTTAATTTTTTAAAACGTTAACCGAATGGCAGTGTGCTGTGTTTATTTGCCAGACATTGAATCAGATTTTGATAATACTGTAGGCCTATTAAATTTACAATCGATGAAACGATGTTGCATGAGGTTTGTCCATTTTACTCTAGATTCCTTTGTGTCATGTCACGAATAATCAGTTTCATCATGCACCTCTTGCACAGCTTTCATTATTGTGAGCCATCAAGTAGGTATTTTTGCCTGAACATTTACATGACTTGAATACAAATCAAAAAATGAGCAGAAAGTCATTTAATATAAATTAACAAGTTATTGAGAGTCATTTAACTTTAAATACATGCAAGTAAAATAAGATATGAATAAGTAAAAAATTGTTCTTTGCTGTTGATGTTTTCAACTTACAACACACTGACTGTGCCTCCTCCACTAATGGCAGGTTGCAATGTGTTAACATTTCTAACTCAGACAAGGAATTTTACTCAGTAGCTTCATTTGTTCTGGCAGAGAACTTTTATCTTACATCGGAGTTAGGCAAAAATTGTTGTTTAAACCATAAAGCACAAATGGTTTAAATAGACTAGTTTTTTTTTTAGACATGACTGTCTAAGACGAGGGGTTGGTAAGGAAGAAGGAAAAGCTGGTTGCAATAAGTACGCCTAAACCGTCATGGCATTAAATCTGTGAGTATGTAGCAGCATTGGATTGTCCGAATTTTGTGCTATTTCATTAGTCAAAATAAAATTTTTGAAGAATTCTAAGTTCGATGGAATTAAGATACAAAATTAAACAAGATGGGCTGTAATAACCCATAAATAGAAATGTATACGTACACTACTTTGTTATTGTACAAAAGTGATTTGGAAAATTAGTTCCTGTAATTTTTTCAGAAAGCACTTTATTGAAGTAACTTTTATTACATGCAAGTGAAAATGCACCTTTCAATTACGTCTCAAATATAATTTCCATTTACATTCAGACATTTGTTGTGCCGCTTCACAAGCTTCGAAATTTCCTCTGCATAAAAATCAGCCGCCTGTGATCGTAGCGACTCAATTACACTCTCCTCATCCATTTGAAACTACTTGGGTCCAAGCCATTTCTTTATGTTTGGAACAGGTGGCAGTACTCAGAGCCGAGTCAGGACTATATGATGATACACCTCCCACTGAAGGGTTTGAGTGTCAGCTGGGCATTGTCGTGGAACAGAACTCAACATGCCACGTCGTTTGTTCTGAATTGCTCTCCTCTGTTTGGTTAGTGTCTGACAGTACACGCCAGAGTTTATTGTTGTTCTTTGTTCTGTGACATTCGCCAAAAATACACCTTTCTTGTACCAAAAGAAAGTTGCCTTGATCTTCTTGGTTGAAAATGTTTCCACATCTCATATCCTGTGAAAATCTGGTGAAGAAACTCATCATCTTCACTCTTGTAGCGCCGTGCTACTCCGATCCTCGTAGTTTTTTGAGCTTCAGACAACTTTCGGTACCCACAGAGCACAAAACTTATGATAGCCTAACCCTTGTGTCACCACTTCGTACAGAACAGCTCGACTGAGTTGAGGAAAATGCTCAAATTGTGAAACGGTGAGTTTCTTTGACCACATCATCCACTTTTGCAACGGTCAACCATGGATGTTAGTGCATTCATCTTGGAATTCACGACACGAACATCGAGCAATATTGTCACTCATAATGTTCCTGTACACTACAGTAATCTCACAATGAATTGCAGTTCCTGTTAACTGTTTTGCCACAGAAAGTATATTACTGCACTACCTCACACTTGGCTGTAGCTTCAATTACTGCACACATTTTAAACGCCTGTCTTGGTGAGAGAAACGGTCGAATGCAACTTACAATGACACTGCCAGGACCGTACAGAACCAAGCTACATAGCGGAACAAAGATGACACTGTGCTTGACAGACGAGACCAGAACTGACTTTCCAAATCACCCTTGTATCTAATGTACTTACGTATGTATATTTGTAAATGCAAAAATGTATGATTTGTATATACACATTCTTTTGAGAAGATGGAGGTCAATCAGTCTAAAATAGCTATGTTATGTATATCCTAATTATAATTTGATATGTGAAGCACGTGTGTACTTGTGCATTAAAACTTTCTTTGTTTTCCTTGAAACGTAGTTGAGAATTGCTCTAAATTGCCCATTTCTATAACCATAAATAAGGTGATAATGCTGAACTACATGTTAGAGCTGAATTCTCTGAAAGAATAATTGAATCTTCAGTGATGTGTATTTTAAGGTTTAAGTGTTAATCAGACACTTTTCTGACATCTCAAAAAATAGACTGAGATTTGGTGTGTCTGGCATAGTGTGTGATTTTCTGCGAATGGTGTTCTGTACCAATTTCATCTAAAATTTCTTCGTTGTCTTGTTTTCTGAATAATACTGATTGAATGAATGGTTAAGACATGTTAGTTTTTTCATATATGTTTTTGACAGAATATCTGACGAAGAGATTGTACCAGAGCAGGCGGAGTGGGAGAAACCTCATGCTGGACCTTCCTCGGAAGATAACATGATTGGCATTAAGAAGCAGAAGAAAGCTAACGTTTCACCAAAGAAACGACCGAAAGAGAAGAAGAGTGTAAAGAAATGGACATCTTGTAATAATTCTGTAAGTGAGGCAAATGACATAAAAGCAGAAAATAATGAAAAGGCAACTGCATCAGATAACTTTGGTAATCAAGGACAAGGAAATGACGACAATAATTTAATAAATGATGTTAAAATTGAACCATTTGTTAAACTTGAAGTGAAAGCTCCGAAAGTAAAAGAAAAGAAAAGCTTCCTCTGCCACGACTGTGGCAAGAACTTCGCAAGAAAACAACACCTGTTGTTGCATCTAAGGACACATACAGGAGAAAAACCGTTTTCTTGTAAAGTATGCGGTGAAAGTTTCGGTATGAGTAGTAACTTAAATAAGCATATGAGGATTCATACAGGTGAGAGGCCATTTCTGTGTACAATGTGCGGCAAGTGTTTTGGTAGGAGTGATACCCTCACCAAGCACATGCGGTGTCATACGGGTGAAAAGCCATTCCACTGTAACGTGTGTGGTAATAATTTCGGTCGCAGTAGCACGTTGATCAACCACATGAGAACTCATCTCGGTGAAAAACCGTACTTGTGCACCGAGTGTGGGAGAAGATTTGTACAAAGTTACGATTTAACGAAACATATGAGATCTCATACTGGGGAGAAACCATATCGTTGCACTGTGTGTCGGATGAGTTTTGGGCAGAAGAATAGCCTCAACAAACACATGCGCAGTCATACTGGTGAGATTCCGTTCGCACCGATAGAGTTTCAGAGAACGATGCCGTATGTACATTACAGACCAACCGTGGCAGATATGACGATGGAGCGAAATGTTGTTTTAATTAGTGCTGGACCACAGTTGCAATAAAATATGTTCAAAACTCTTCATAAACCACAAGAATGTATTTATTCTCTCTGATATATTTTATCTGCCAGTTTCGTGCCTGTGAGGCTCAGAATATTGTTTTATAACTTCTGATTATTGTATGGTAGTATTTATATAAAGTATTACGTAAATTTGGTTTATAATGATAGCAAAAACAAAAGTAACATGTATCGTTATTGTCTGTGTGTGTTGAAAATTTTGGACAAGCAAATTTTAAAACAAATTTTGAATACAAACTTAAATGAATGTGAAGTATTTAATCTATTAATACGTACACCTTACATAGTACATAGTCCAACTCGGTGATTCCTGGTTACAGTTGCAGTTCAAACTGCTTAAAAAGTGATAAAATTCTTAGTGTGGCTTGTGTTGGGAAAAAAGTAAAGAAGTGTCGCCCATATTTTTTATTAATAACTCCGCCTCTAATGGAGGGTTTCGGGCAAAATTTGTCGGTAGTTTCTCGCCCATGTTGAATATGGACACTAAATAGCATCTAAAGTTAAAAGTGTCATTAAATAAAACATAATAATTAATAGAATATGTGTTAACTGTGCACGTCATGGTCTAAGGCATCTTATCTCAGACTAGCCTTAAGTCTTCGTGGGGGTGCAGCCCTTCATTATTGTGTTAGCAGCCAGGGGATCACATGTTATTCCTGTATGGCAGACTTTGGCCTTCGAGCAGATGATTTGATAATTCGGTAGAAAATGTTGGTCAATATGACGGACGTGTGTGACGTCATCGAGGATCAGTAACAGGTTAGGTTTGGTTTATGTTTTTGGTATGTCTTGTATATACACTTTGTGTAGGCCTACCAAAAGCCTGAATACACCAAACTTAACCTGTCACTGATCGTCCATGATATCCGGCAAATGGACTGATGATTTGTATGTGTTAACCATGTTATGAGATAAATATATATCCATTCCTTACTGAGGTCTACTAAATGTTGCAACATGTCCAATATGTTCAGTTTAATGAATTTCGTTGACTAAATATGTGGTAGTTGACTTCATTTTAGTAAAATTCTGGATTGAATCACTTGGAAATTCTAAACGAGATTTCGCAGAGTTTTTAATATCCATTCCAGATTTTAAATTAAATAGCTAATATCGTTATGGTCATTTTTTTCTGAATTAGCCGTTATTCATCATGTAATTGAAGGCGTGGACTGTCAAGTAAATTTGCAATATGAAATTGTACTACATTAGAATCTCGGTACCTTGGGTAACTACATGAAGCAGCATAAGAAAAATCCTAAGATCCGAATTAAAACCACTAACAACTAAACTAAGATACTTTATTGTAGGTAATTTTTTACAGTCTTATGAATAAGATTGATCGTGGTTATTTGTTTCAAGAGATCCTTAAGCGACCTGCTTCAGGATGTTGCATCATTTTTGCATGCAATGTCGTGCCATCACTTGAGAGACTTCTATTGTGCCAGAGATGTGTGGACTCTGATTGAGGGCAGCTACAGGAATGTAGGACCAATCATGTATGTCATTGAGGGGAACAACCATGTGCGTGACGCAGATGACTCTACTGTGTTGCCAACTTATTAATACATATAGAATGTGGTTTTTCGTACAAATCTTCTACCTGATGTTGATATTTTAGTTGTTCACTAAACATATAGTTATTCAATTTATCACAAACTTACAATTGGATATAATAATATTTTAAGTATACTTGTATAACGTCAGAGAACGAGTATGACACTTCCACTACTGCGATGGTTGACACTGTTTTCTTCTGGAACGAAATTCACAAAGTCAGTTTTGAAGTCTGTTGTTAAAAACAGTACTATGCATTATTCTAAAGAGAAATTGTCAAGGTATATAGTATTCCTGAAAATACATTTTCTGCACTGCCATTTGGATATCTTTCCACCAAACCTCAGAACAGTGAGCAATGAGCATAGGGAGAAAGATTCCATCAGGATATATGTATCTGATATTCAAAGGACTACATGGGAAAATGGTCACCCAGCATGATTGCTGACTATTGGTTTCTTGTTGGAAAGAGGCCTGGTCCAGCTGCAAACGAAAATCTTCGCGGAAAATCATTTTAATGTTGTTAGTTTTTTTATAATTATGTGCGTGTGACAGCAACTAACTTTAGCGACTGAAATTCTGTGATATTATACACTCATAAAAAAAAAGTTTTGCATCACCTGTCAACCAGACCTTCAATCAAAGACAAGACCAAGGAAAGGTAAGGAATGGAAATATATTTATTTTTAACAGTTGTTGACAAAATTATGACAATGGTGTGGATGGCCAAATGAAAATTGAGTATTGGCTGGACTATCTTAGCATCTTCAATAGAGTGTAGTGCTTCCTCTTGCATTGCTTAATGCTTGTACTCCTCATGGCATACTGTCTACTACCACATTTATCAACTGTTGATCCATTCCGTCCCATTTTCAACAGCAACTCTGCATGTGGGGGGGGGGGGGTGTCAAATGGCTCTCTTTAGTTGAACCCAGACATGCTCAATTGGATTCATAGCTGAGAACATGCAGGCCATTCAAGCCTGGCAATTCCTTCACGATTATGGAAGTCATTGATGACAGCTGCACGATCGTCCTTAAACATGAATCCTTCTTCAAAGTGCTGTTTAAACGGTGCTACTATGGCTTGAATGTTGTCCCTATACTGTGGAGCACTCAACATTCCTTGGATCGACACCAGTTGTGTCCAGCAAACCCACATAATGCCACCCCAAAACATCACTGACCCGCCACCTTGCTGCATTCGATTGTATGGGTATGTGAGTTGTGTAGCATTACTTGATTCTCTCCACACACGTCGATGATTATCTGGCACAAGGCATATTCCGCATTCATCCATGAATAGTACTTTGTGCCAATTTTGTACAGTCCATTGGTGATGATTTCTTGCCCAGGTGTAACGTTGTCCATGATGCCTAGGTGTAAGAGTTGGGCCTCGCCATGGACGTCTGGAGTGCAGTCTGCTATCATGTAATCAATTTCGCACTGTCTGATTGGATACGCGTCTCCCTGTTGCAGTTTGAAAGTCATTGTTAAACATGCCAGCATATTCTCAGCGTTTCTCATGGCAATAATTCGCAGATCATTCTGTTGTTGCCCATGGACGAACATTATGACGCATGTCGTTGACATTACCTGTGTTTCGGAAGTGATTCCAGATTCGTACCACATCACTCTGGTTCAATCCTAAGCACCTCGCTACTTTCCTTGAAGACAGTCCTTCCTGACATAGAGAAACAATCCTTACACAGTTGAAATTGGTAATTGACCGCCTTGCCATTGTTCAACCTCCTTAGAATGAAATAAAACTGTTTTACCCTGAGCTATTTGCTGAGATGAGATTTTTTGCACTGCTGTTTACATCTGTTTACTTTTTCATTCGGTTTCTAGGGTAGACTTCTACTGTTTCTCAACATTGTTTATGTTTTCAGACAGTTAAAAGGATAGCTTTCAAATATTTTTATGGACATTTCTTGAAGTGGAGCGTATATACCACTTCTACAGGTGATGCAAAACTTTTTTTATGTCTGTATTTGTGTTTATGCCATTTTCAATTTAAATGTAGCATTTAGAATGCTTGGAGTTGCGAAATTTCTTTGCAAACGTGAAAATGTGAAATAATTATTTTCTTTTGGGGGAAAATCACATGATTTTCCGGAGAGTGGTACGTGGTAGGGTATTTCGGATTCAGAACACATGAATTAGAAAGAATCGTGTACCGGTACTTTATTTCGGGAGAAGACAAAAAGTTCACTGTTCAATGTTATCAAGATTTTAAAACCATAGAAATCTACAGGTCCAGATGGTATCTTCAATTTAGCAATAAAAATTCTCTCTTGAAATGCAGTATGTCATTACGAAAATGTATCTGCAACAACACAACCTCATGGACTTGGTCTGGGATAAGAAAGAAGAACGAAAATGTATACTACATACGTTCCCAACTCAATGGAAGAGCGTGAACACTATTACAGATCCATCTCTTACGCAAAATGGGCCACTAGCATAGCTCAGGTAGCTGATGTGCTGTCTCCTGATCCAGATTTGCTCTCAGTTCGATTCCCATTTGGACTAATTACCTGAGTGAATTTTTTTTAGGTTTTCCCCAACTGTAAGGCGAATATCAGGTAACTTACGGCGAATCCTCGGCCTCATCTTACCAAGTACCATCTCGCTATCACTAATTCCATCGACACTAAGTAATCATGTAGTTTATATAGTATTATTAATTAACCGACTAAGAAGACGCATAATGGAAGATCTATAAACTTACTGGACATATTTGCAAGTACCGGTATAACCCTGTTAACGTGCTTCAAGCGTAATACGCAGAACAGTGCTATAGACAGGAAATTATATATTAAGTGGGGAAAACAATTTAGACGCCAGTTCATAGGAAATATGTTTTATTTCCCATTAGTTGCAGTGCAAAATGCAAATAAGAACTCATTTCATATCAAGGAAATATGTCTTCTTTGCTGTGTGTTTCTTCTACTATTATGAATAACAACATTTTCCATGCGGTTGAAGGAACTACAGGCAACTTCACTTCATACACCACTAGGAGCAACACTAATGTCTTTACTGCTCTGAGGGCCTCGTTTGGTGTGGGGACACTATCCTCTGCACTGTTCATCTTTGGCAGCATGATCCTCAACATCGCGGATTTCTGAAGCCTCTAGACACAAAATCCTCCATCCCAATCCTCATAATCCATTCATTTCACATGTTGCACTGCACACTCCACAGAATTCAAAGGATGACTAAGTTTTACAGAAATGACAAGGATGTAGTGATAGAAGACTTTTGAGTGCTGAAATGCAAAGTAAAGTACCGTGAAGTCAACATCTGGCAGTGCCCAGGTAGGGAGTGAAATTACTTTCTTACTCTCATGGTGACCTTCAACAACATATTTTGTAACCATGCTTTTAAAACATTACAAGTTTCGCAATTTATATGGAATTTTTTTACTCATTTCCAATCCGAAAAAAGCGCTGTAAGCAGGGTTTGGAAGAATTACAAGAGGGTAAGATTATGCAGGTTTATATTTGAAATGTCCAGGGACCATATGAAAAGATTGTAATGAACGTGGGAGTATATTGACGTGCATTGTACTTGTTTACATTTGTACCTTAATGGCTAATGGCTTCAAAACAGCAGGTTAGTAAATGCTGTATTTTGCCTCTGGTAGAAACCGTAACAAAGAATTCAACAATTCCCACACTGTCGCACTACTGGTAGACTCAAATGTAACCAAAGATTTTGATTCTGTCACATTGAGTTGACTTCACAGAATACTATTCCATTTCCCTGTTGAAGTTATGAGACTGACAGTTGTACAGAATCCAAGTAGGTACAGTATTACATTTTCGTTAATTCACAAAATGATTGGAGCTTCCCAAAGTTCAGTATTCAATCCAAGATTGTATTGAATATACACGTCAGATGTCCCAGTTTCACTTCTTTATCCTCATTGAAGTAGTCCTCATAACTCCACACACATATCCAGTGCTTGAAGCATTATGGAAGACTTGTCATTGCATTCTGCACAATGTCCTCTAGGCTTTCGAAGTGAGAATCTTTCAGTGGCATCTTCATTTTCGGGAACAACCAGAAATTACATGGTGTCATGTCTGAAGTGTAGAGAACCAGGCAATGAAACGGAAGTCATGAAATTATGAATTGTCCTCTGATGCAGATCTACAGATCTGGTCCCTTGCACCGATCTGCATCACTGAGATGACAATGAAAATACATACAATAGATTTCAAAATAAAATTAAAGTGAAGGTGAAATCATATTACTTGAAATAGAGATGAAATTTCAAAATTTGAATTGGATGCTTTAGAATTTCTCTAAGGATTTTCTCATCATTGTAAAATATGAATTCCTTTGATTTTAAAAGGTTATAGGTGTATTTTGAGATGATACCACGAACTCCAAAAGAAGTCCCAACTTAGTAACAGTACTGTGGTAATGGAAAAACACAGCATCACCTTTATGTTGCTCTACACCTATCTTCTTGAAAACAATGAATGCCTCCACTGTAATGACTGTCCGTCATATTCATATGCCAATGTCTTTAGGAATTCAGGATCTCTGTTGGAAATCTCCAGGAGAAGTCGTTGCTGTTCCTGCAGAAGAAGCTTTGTCACTCTGCTCATGTTCAAATCATCTATTAAAACCTTCCGTGCAGCAACTTTTGCTGATTCCAGCCTCTTCAGTAATTTCTTGGACTGTGAAACGACCATCCTTCATTACCAAAGCTTACATTTTCTTTGACGAAATCTGCATTGTAGCTTGTTGACAGTCTACTGGAACAGAGATCACTATCCATCTTTGAACCGATTACATGGGTAATATCCAGTGGCGGCCTGTGGGTATTGAATTAAGGGGGGCTGCATACAAAAATAAACGAAGCAACTTACTAAATAGAGATTAGTCCCATGCGCCTTATCTTGTAAGTTGTGTTTAAATGAGACAGGCTGATGTTAGTAGATTTAATGGCATTTGAAAGAATCATGCGGACAAAATTCCAGCACACCGGCGACGCTGATATAACCCCTGCTGTTGCGAGTGTCGTTATATAAACCATAACTTAATTTTTATATGCATATTTGAACCTTAGAAATATCTAACTGGCGATGTAGTTTGTTGTGTAATATATATAGCCTACATGATACATAAATAAATGAAAAACATAACTGAGCCAGAAATTGAATTCAGGATCTTCAAGAGTACGCACCAGGGCGCTTGCCTCATTTATTGTGATGTTAGATGTTTCAGATTCCATTAAGGTTTGAGAACATTCTAGCAATGGCTCCTTCTTCTCATGAACAACATTTACTGTTCTTATTTTAAATCCATCTTGTCCCAGCTGATGGAATTGTCTATGAAACACATTAATCTAATACAGGCTGTGTGGAGATCGAGAGAAGAAAGCAAGGAACAGGATAAATTAGCAAAAAATATGCAAGCCTTTGCATTTTGTTTAGCGGCTCTTTCCGTTATGAGATTCAACTGAAGGGCACTTAATTTCACATTTCTCCTGAATTGTTAAGGTACTGAACTGAATAGACTGTAAATATTGTACAGAATTAAACATTGTTGCACTTGTTATACTCACAACGTTAAAGAAAATGTATTTAAAACTGCGCGCTACTGACAAACTGCTGCAAATTCTGCAGCGCCTGGAAACTCTGGATTGAAGGCAAGGGGCAGCAGGGAGGAGGGGTAAAACTAACGCGCAAAGCATCCGAGACGAGACTGGCAGCTCCAGGGGAGGAAGTGGCTTCACCCTATAGTCCTTGTCTCTGGTTTCGCTCTGGCAGCACCAGGGGAGGAAGTGACTTCACTAACGATTGCGTGCATGTCAATGAGAACAAACATTTAAAAAAAATCGTGCCACTAAACAGAGTCTGTAGAATAAATGTATTTCACAACATAAAACGAGACAATAGCCATAAATGTCTAGGGGTGCTGCAGCTCCGCAGCCCCTCTTCGAAAGCCGCCCCTGGTAATATCCAAGTTATATCTGTTGAATTTTGCGAATTGTTTCTGCTTCTGGCAAAACTTGATGCAATATCATTGCTGCTTCACGTGGAAAAATGGAAATGAGACGAGCACATAGTACACTACTTGCCGTGCAATGAGTCAGCCTGAAGATTCCTTCAACCACCTCCCTACCTTTATGAGGATATAGAGAAAATTATTTTTTTGAATTTCCGAGATGCACCCCTTCTATGTTTCACTTCATAAAATATGCGTGTATACCAAGTTTTAGGTAATTTGGTCATGTCTTGACCCCTGCCCAACATGACTGACTAACAAGACATTTTTTTATTATATTAAAATAAAAAGAAAATGTAATATTAAATGTTTCAGTTTTAATGCAGTTCATTATACAATACTATAAATTCACATATATAGTAATTAACAAGTACTATAATTAGATCTTGCCCTCAGCTATATAATATCCACATCAAATCACTATATTTACTGAATTTAAGGTTTGTTAAAGGCTGCAGTTAACATCTTTAATGTCTCTGTTTTATAGTTTGAAATTTGTTTGCGATGTATGTTTTTGAGTTTCGTCATTGGTAACGCTAGTTGACAAGTCTTGAATCACCTTCATGGCCCGTTTAGAGAGATATTCACCACTTTGACATGCCGTACGTATGCCTCAACTTCTTGATAATTGGGATCAAGATGCCATTGGCTAACCGATTTTCCAAGCTATTAGACCTCAACACCGATGCTGTGAAAAAAGAATCAGGATTTTAGGGCCAATAAGAGATGAGAGTTTCGTACTGTGGTTCAGGATTGGAAATGTTGAAATGCCCCTGTCAAATTCTTTTGGTCTCGAAAATCGAAATTATGTCCGAACAATTTGCTGCCGTTCTGAATCAGTAACTCTGTTTGAAAATAAAGAGAACACTGCACACTCTGCGGTTAAATACCACAAATGTCTTTCCATGGCTTGTATGGCTGCATTAGCAATTTGAGGATTGTGCTTGCACCATTGGATGAAGAGAGCCATTTTTCAACATAGAAGAGTGCATCTAATTTGCATATTGCTTCTAATTTATCTTGTCACAGTCTAGTATATACAGTCGCGATGTTCAATACGTAGTAAATATGCAAACATTAGGTAGTTGCTCACCACTAGGATCGCTAATATCGCCTCATTACAGGCAATGCAAAATAGTACCGTCACAGTCTATTGTTTCTAGCACCCTCAAAACTCAAGCTTCGTGACTGTTTATAGTAGACTGTGATCTTGTCATATTCTGCTTGAGCACTGAAAGCAAACATCTTTGCTGGATACAAAATGGACGGCATCAATCGAGCATTGTGAGCTGCTCCAGGTTTTAGCCAGTGTATTCCTCGTTCAGGTGTTTCTCCCAGCATTAACATCAGCTCAGCACACTCCCAATAATCAGAACGAGGTAATAAGTTATTTCTATTTGGAGTGGAAAGTATTCTGTTCAGTGGTTGAACTGTATTTTCTACCATGAGTTTCAGTGACCTGTCCTTGATTTGTATGATCTTAAATTTTTCTTCTCTATTCATAGTTTTCCAAATAAGAGTCCCTGAATTGAATGAAATTGTCATTTTCAGGACCTGTTGTTTCACTAAACAATGTCTTGTGAAATGAACACAAGATTCTCTCAAAAATGTGATGCCGACAAGCACACATGAGCAATTTTTTGTCCAGTAATTTTTCGAGCTGTACTCTTGCTCCGATTTTCCATCCTGAGTTTGAATTGAAGCTGTAGAGTCAAAAACGAGGAATCTCACGTTATCAGAGAACCCCCATTCATTTGCAAGACTAAAAGTAGTTCTTGCTTTTTCTGTACCTGTTGTGTTTGTAATTACTGGAATACCAACAAGTTTACCTTCTTCAAAGTCTGGCTTGCCAGATACTAGTATCGCTAGTCTTTCTATATTTTCTATTTTACTGAGTGTTTGCTTGGAATGTCCAGCTCTCATGGACATCATAGGAATGCCAGACAGTTCCCAAAATTCTTCTATCTTCAAAATAACACATTTAATATCATCATCTCTCTTATCTTTCTGCATTGGTCCATGATTAAGAAAAACAAAGAAACGAAGCACAACCCCATTGGAAAGCAGTTGAGATCCTTCTTTCGGTGTCAAATCTTGTAGTAAAATTCCCTATGAGTCGCGCTTTTGGACCTCCTCCATCATCTTTTCTAAGTACTGGCGGTTTGGTGTGGACAAAAGAGGATAAATCATTCCTTCATATCTTCACTGATTGTTAGTTACAACTTTTAAAGGAAAAAGGAAATCAGTTTTTAGCTTATAGCAAAAGTTATTATTGAGGTGGGCAGAGGTCAAAATATGACCTAAAACCTGAAAAATTGTACACAAGTATGTTTCAATAATTGTAATAACATGCAATTTCAAACCCCCCCCCGTCCAGAACCAAATTCTGGCTGCGCCATTGGTCACTGGATGCAAAGTGCCAATACGCTATGTTTACAATTAATCACTGATATGTAGAAATGTGAATCATCTGAAAGAATACTTTGTAATACGATGCAGTATAAGATGAAAATTTATTATTCAAACCATTAATTTTTGCACGCATTGCAAAATGATATACCAGGAAGTTACAAGTATATGTATTAAAATGAAAACATGAAAAATGACGAAAAGGGATTTGAACCCAACTTCATGCCTCCAATGCACTACTGCCTGAGTCATGCTGCCACACGACTTTTTGTTGCAACAATGAACAGTTATGCTACAGTCGTTTCACTCGTAATTTTTTCAATTTTTTTCTCTTGAACCGAGGCCTATATGGAAAAAATCGAGACATTTATCTTGTGGATTTGGCCATACTTTCACTCAAAATTTTCCTGACTCAAATCTTGACGTCACAGTGGGGCAGTCTCCTTGTCATTTCTTTAAACTGAGTGCGTATGTACGACTCCGCTCTGTTTTTCTTTGTTTATAAATCAAGTATTATGAATAATCTACAACGAAAATATATTCAAGGAGTAAATTAGGTGTAAAATAAACATCCCTTTCCTAGTCGTGTGGACCAGCCACTGCCCTAAGTGGACTATAGGAGAGCAGTGCCTAAGGTTGCACATACATACGTAAAATATGTGCTCAAGGGATTATCTAAAAAACGCAGAAGGTTGAAATACACAGTGTCTGGCTTGAGAGTATAATAAAACTAATATGGCACAGGCAGAGGGTGATAGATAATGTAGGAGAATATATTACTGCTTAATTTCCATCTTCTATTTGTCTCAAATAGGAAACTTTTATCACAGGGAAAAGTGCTACGAACTTTTGCATCAGCCGAGTAATTAACACTACAGAATTGCGTCATTCAGCCAATAATACGAATAGGACCTAGATCTGGAAAGAATAATATATTTTTTTAGTGGGTTATTTAATGACGCGGTATGAACTACTAGGCTATTTAGTGTCGATGGGATTGGTGATACCGAAATGGTATTAGGCGAGATCTACGTTTCCTAAATTCCATTCATGCACAATATCTATACGTAATAGATCGTGTATTTAACATTTGAATGGAACTAAAATGGTAAAATTGTACTAGTCAGTACTTCATACTGTTAGGTCTACTAGGAACAAACGAGAGAATAAAACTTTACGGGTTACTCATCGCTACGTAAATAGAGGTCCTGAAGTGATAAAGGTGCAAGCAATGAACAGTATTGTTCCTGGCAAATTATTATTGCCCATTACAAGGTGTAAGTGCATTACTGAATAAACAAGAGCCAGTATACAACACCTTGGTTTCCCTTCTGAGGAACAGCCTAATGTCCGAAATATACGGAAGAAACTGCGAAATCAACAGTTTGAAGAATGGAAAAAACTTAACCACCGTGGTAAAGGTGTTTCGCATTTTTCAGAATGGTCAAAATCAAATTCCTGGATATCAAACAAGAAAGGCCTTTCCACCTCTCAATGGACTAACACTATAAAAATGAATTGCAATGTCATCGCAGTACGTAGTGTCCCTGGTAGGAGCCAAGAATCCCACCATTGCAATGAGTATGAAACCCTTCCTCATGTTCTTGGTGTCTGCAGAAAAGGGGAACTGTTTCGGAACAATCGTCATCACGGGGTTAGAAGCCGAATTGCTGAATGTCTCAAGAAGTCTGGAAAGTTTGACGTTTATGAAGAAGTACATTGTATTTCATCCACTGGCTCCACCAAACGTGCCAACATCATAGCAATTGATAACAATCAAAAGATTGGCTTCATAATCGATCCCACTATAAGATTTGAGGGTGCTGAATTCCAACCACAAGAAGTAGATCTGGAAGAGAAAAGACATTATGAACCCTGCTTTCCTTATCTGGAAGAGAAATACCGCATACCTGTTTGTCGCTGGGAAGTAATTGGCTTGCTCTTTGGTGCAAAGGACACTATATCAAGATTTTGTATCAATTTCTTTCATCGTTTCCATATCGATCTTTTGGAACTTCAAGATATAGCCATTAATGTTTTAAGACATTCGTTGTTAATTGTAAATAACCATCTGTACAGCTCTATATATGAAAAATAAATTATTCATGTCGAGGATAGCTGCCCTCCCCCCCAAAAAATAAATTAAATTAAAATAGGCTAAAATAAAAATAACATTTAAATTTAAAATAGAATATTGTTGATCTACAATTAATTTAGGTGCTGTTACCGCTCGGAACCCCTTTTTGAAGGACAGTTATCCTTTTTGGTTTCTTCTCTCTCTCTCTTAGACATGTTCATTTGGACATTAACATCCAAAATTGTTATTTTACAGGACTCGAAGTCTTCGATGTGCTCCTCAGCCAAGCTGATACCGTCACAAGATGCGCTGCCCAGGCTGCTTGACGTAAGTAGAAAGTAACCTATTAATATGTAGAATTCATTTGAATAATATCACAGCTATACATTTTAAAAAAATTAATTGTATTTTGGTATTAAATTTGGATGTCATGCATGAGTTTCTTGCGTGTACTACTGTAAAAACAATTGTTTATAAGCATATGGGTAATTTGTAGCCTATATGACAATTTGACAATCTCGATTAAATTAAAACTGGATTACTGTTGCGTGTGGCCTATGTAATCAATCACCTGCCATTCGTGAACTTATTTTATTCTTGCCCTTACAAATAGGATGTGAGTTGCTAGCTGGTATTATGCCAGTTTTAGTGAGCTGGATATGGATGAGTAATCGGCGATGTGCAAGGCAGGAATCATTTATGTATTATCCATAATAGCATATTGATCCTTAGGCCTAAACCATTCCGTGGAACGCTGAGCAGGTAGGAAATAATTGATTGTAGAAGAGATCTTCAAGAAGAAGTCCAATTCTCGGAAGTGGATAGCTAGGTCTGCATTTTGAAACACCACAGTTTCCATCTAGCATCGGCAGTACCAAATACTGTAATTTTCCCCTAACATAAGTACTATCCGTACGATTACGATTCTTACTCTTGTTATTAGAGAAACTGGCAAGGAAAGATTTTAGTAAGTGAATGCTTTTCTTTCAAATTACAGAAATAGATTAACAAGCATCGTTATTTCGTGCCATCAGGAAGCCTGGCAAACCTGCTGAGCGGCGATGCGCTGTTGCCACACTACGTAATGTATTCTATTACTCTACCGCTGTGGTATAACGGCTAGGCCTATTATATCTGATCGTGAAACGAGCGGATCCGGGTTCAAATCCTGGTTGGGACAAGTTACCTGTTTGGATTTTTTCCGGAATTTTCCCTCAACCATTAAGAGCAAACGCTGGGCAACTTCCAGCTCTGGATTCTGGTCTAATTTCTCTGGCATTATCACCTTCCACCTTGCATATGCTGTATACTGTAGGGTCACAGGACGGCCTCTCCCGTCCAATCGACCGCGGATAGAGATTTTTCCTTTATACTGAAGATAGAGTTCGACGAGCTGTATTCAACGCACTCATCGGTTTTGTTGTCACTACACGTACTGCGGAATTACGGTGGCTAGAATGTCGGAGGAATAGTGGTTCCCCTTTTTTTCTCGAAAATCAGAAAGTGTTCGCAATTGCCATTTTGATGCCATCGTGTAAGAAGTAAGTCAAGGAGGAATACAGGGCCGCATCCCGTTCCTGGGTACGGCCATTATTTCCGG
The DNA here is from genome assembly GCF_040183065.1 of Periplaneta americana. Classification (NCBI taxonomy): domain Eukaryota; kingdom Metazoa; phylum Arthropoda; class Insecta; order Blattodea; family Blattidae; genus Periplaneta; species Periplaneta americana. Next base: position 1,090,971 of record NC_091119.1, on the reverse strand, counting down.
AATTACAGGCTCAAATCTTTTAGGTACCCAAAAATTGAGGGTAGAAAAAAGTGCGACGGATTTGCCAGATTTTAGCGGTGATTACTAGTGAAGATGCGGGGATGCTACAGTTAAAAGGCCGGGTCTCTGAGCCGCTTCGTTCTCCTTGTGCAGAAAAAATTCTGTTTTGGAAGGTCGAAATGACAAATTTTTTTAAATTTTGCCTGCGTGTCCTCTCCAAACGAAGGTGGATAGAGAGTTGTCCTTTATACTCAAGATAGTGTTGGAAGAGCTGTATTCAACGCACTCATCGGCTTTGTTGTCACTACACGTACTGCGGAGTTATGGCGGCTAGAATGTCGACGGAATAGTGGTTTTTCCTCGGTATGGCCATTATTTCCGGAATTACAGGCTCAAATATTTTAAGTACTCAAAAGTAGAGAGTAGAAAAAGGTGCGACGGAGGAATAGTGGTTTAAACCCTTCCCCTTTTTTTTCTCGAAAACCAGAAAGTGTTCGCGATTGCCATTTTGATGCTATCGTGTAAGAAGCAAGTCAATGGGGAATATTGGGCCGCATCCCGTTCCTCGGTACGGCCATTATTTCCGGATTTAGAGACTCAAAAAATTTAGGTACCCAAAAATTGGGCCTGGAAAAAAGTGCGACGGATTTGCTGGATTTTTGCGGTGATTACTAGGGAAGATGCTGGGATGCTACAGTTAAAAGGGCGGGCCTCTGAGCCGCTTGGTTCTCCTTGTGTAGAAAAAAGTCTGTTTTGAAAGGTCAAAATGATCATTTTTTGAAATTTTGCCAGCCTCTCCCGTCGAAACGCGCGGGGATAGAGAGTTATCCTTTATACTGAAGATAGAGTTGGACGGGCTGTAATCAACGCACTCATCGGCTTTGTCGTAACTATACGTACTGCGGAGCAATGGCGGCTAGAATGTCGGCGGAATAAAGTCTGTTTTGGAAAGTCAAAATGACCATTTTTTGAAAATTTGCCGGCCTCTCCCGTCGAAACGCAGGGGGATAGAGAGTTGTCCTTTATACTGAAGATAGAGCTGGACGAGCTGTATTCAACGCACTCATCGGCTTTCTCGTAACTATACGTACTGCGGAGCAATGGCGGCTAGAATGTCGGCGGAATTCCCCTTTTTTTTCTGGAAAATCAGAAAATTGTCGCGATTGCCATTTTGATGCTATCGTGTAAGAAGCAAGTCAATGGGGAATACAGGGCCGCATCCCGTTCCTCGGTACGGCCATTATTTCCGGATTTAGAGACACAAAAATTTTAGGTACCCAAAAATTGGGCCTAGAAAAAAGTGCGACGGAATTGCTGGATTTTTGCGGTGATTACTAGGGAACCAGCTGGGATGCTACAGTTAAAAGGGCGGGCCTCTGAGCCGCTTGGTTCTCCTTGTGTAGAAAAAAGTCTGTTTTGGAAGGTCAAAATGACCATTTTTTGAAAACTTGCCGGCCTCTCCCGTCCAAGCGCGCGGGGATACAGAGTTGTCCTTTATGCTGAAGATAGAGTTGGACGAGCTGTATTCAACGCACTCATCGGCTTTGTCGTAACTATACGTACTGCAGAGCAAAGGCGGCTAGAATGTCGGCGGAGTTCCCCTTTTTTTCTGGAAAATCAGAAAATTGTCGAGATTGCCATCTTGATGCTATGGCGGCTAGAATGTCGGCGGAATAGTGGTTTTAAACCCTTCCCCTTTTTTTCTCGAAAATCAGAAAGTGTTCGCGATTGCCATTTTGATGCTATCGTGTAAGAAGCAAGTCATTGGGGAATACAGGGCCGCATCCCGTTCCTCGGTACGGCCATTATTTCCGGATTTAGAGACTCAAAAATTTTAGGTACCCAAAAATTGGGCCTGGAAAAAAGTGCGACGGATATGCTTGGTTTTTGCGGTGATTACTAGGGAAGATGCTGGGATGCTACAGTTAAAAGGGCGGGCCTCTGAGCCGCTTGGTTCTCCTTGTGTAGAAAAAATTCTGTTTTGGAAGGTCCAAATGACCATTTTTTTAAAATTTGCCGGCCTCTCCCGCCCAAACGCACGGGGATAGCGAGATGTCCTTTATACTGAAGATAGAGTTGGACAACCTGTATTCAACGCACTCATCGGATTTGTCGTAACTATACGCACTGCGGAGCAATGGCGGCTAGAATGTCGGCGGAATAGTGGTTTAAACCCTTCCCCTTTTTTTCTCGAAAATCAGAAGGTGTTCGCGATTCCCATTTTGATGCTATCGTGCAAGAAGCAAGTCAATGGGGAATACAGGGCCGCATCCCGTTCCTCGGTACGGCCATTATTTCCGGATTTATAGACTCAAAAATTTTAGGTATCCCAAAAATTGGGCCTAGAAAAAAGTGCGACGGATTTGCTGGATTTTTGCGGTGATTACTAGGGAAGATGCTGGGATGCTACAGTTAAAAGGGCGGGCCTCTGAGCTGCTTGGTTCTCCTTGTGTAGAAAAAAGTCTGTTTTGGAAGGTCAAAATGACAATTTTTTGAAATTTTGCCGGCCTCTCCCGTCCAAACGCGCGGGGATAGAGAGTTGTCCTTTATACTGAAGATAGAGTTGGACGAGCTGTATTCAACGCACTCATCGGCTTTGTCGTAACTGTACGTACTGCGGAGCAATGGCGGCTAGAATGTCGAAAATCAGAAAGTGTTCGCGATTGTCATTTAGATGCTATCGTGTAAGAAGCAAGTCAATGGGGAATACAGGGCCGCAACCCGTTCCTCGGTACGGCCATTATTTCCGGATTTATAGACTCAAAAATTTTAGGTACCCAAAAATTGGGCCTAGAATAAAGTGCGACGGATTTGCTGGATTTTTGCGCTGATTACTAGGGAAGATGCTGGGATGCTACAGTTAAAAGGGCGGGCCTCTGAGCCGCTTGGTTCTCCTTGTGTAGAAAAAAGTCTGTTTTGGAAGGTCAAAAAGACCATTTTTTTTAATTTTGCCGGCCTCTCCCGTCCAAACGCGCGGGGATAGAGAGTTGTCCTTTATACTGAAGATAGAGTTGGACGAGCTGTAATCAACGCACTCTTCGGCTTTGTCGTAACTATACGTACTACTGAGCAATGGCGGCTAGAATGTCAGAAAGTGTTCGCGAATACCATTTTGATGCTATCGTGCAAGAAGCAAGTCAATGGGGAATACAGGGCCGCATCCCGTTCCTCGGTACGGCCATTATTTCCGGATTTATAGACTCAAAAAATTTAGGTACCCAAAAATTGGGCCTAGAAAAAAGTGCGACGGATTTGCTGGTTTTTTGCGGTGATTACTAGGGAAGATGCTGGGATGCTACAGTTAAAAGGGCGGGCCTCTGAACCGCTTGGTTCTCCTTGTGTAGAAAAAAGTCTGTTTTGGAAGGTCGAAATGACCATTTTTTGAAATTTTTTCCGGCCTCTCCCGTCCAAACGCGCGGGGATAGAGGGTTGTCCTTTATGCTGAAGATAGAGTTGGACGAGCTGTAATCAACGCACTCATCGGCTTTGTTGTAACTATAGGTACTGAGGAGCAATGGCGGCTAGAATGTCGGCGGAATAGTGGTTTACCTTCCCCTTTTTTTCTCGAAAATCAGAAAGTGTTCGCGATTGCCATTTTGATGCTATCGTGCAAGAAGCAAGTCATTGGGGAATACAGGGCCGCATCCAGTTCCTCGGTACGGCCATTATTTCCGGATTTATAGACTCAAAAATTTTAGGTACCCAAATATTGGGCCTAGAAAAAAGTGCGACGGATTTGCTGGAATATTGCGGTGATTACTAGTGAAGATGCTGGGATGCTACAGTTAAAAGGGCGGGCCTCTGAGCCGCTTGGTTCTCCTTGTGTAGAAAAAAGTCTGTTTTGGAAGGTCAAAATGACCATTTTTTTTAAATTTTGCCGGCCTCTCCCGTCCAAACGCGCAGGGATAGAGAGTTGTCCTTTATACTGAAGATAGAGTTGGACGAGCTGTATACAACGCACTCTTCGGCTTTGTCGTAACTATAGGTACTGCGGAGCAATGGCGGCTAGAATGTCGGCGGAATAGTGGTTTTACCCTTCCCCTTTTTTTCTCGAAAATCAGAAAGTGTTCGCGATTGCCATTTTGATGCTATCGTCTAAGAAGCAAGTCATTGGGGAATACAGGGCCGCATCCCGTTCCTCGGTACGGCCATTATTTCCGGATTTAGAGACTCAAAAATTTTAGGTACCCAAAAATTGGGCCTAGAAAAAAGTGCGACGGATTTGCTGGATTTTTGCGGTGTTTACTGGGGAAGATGCTGGGATGCTACAGTTAAAAGGGCGGGCCTCTGAGCCGCTTGGTTCTCCTTGTGTAGAAAAAAGTCTGTTTTGGAAGGTCAAAATGACCATTTTTTGAAATTTTGCCGGCCTCTCCCGTCCAAACGCGCGGGGATAGAGAGTTGTCCTTTATACTGAAGATAGAGTTGGACGAGCTGTATTCAACGCACTCATCGCCTTTGTCGTAACTATAAGTACTGCGGAGCAATGGCGGCTAGAATGTCGGCGGAATAAATCAGAAAGTGTTCGCGATTGCCATTTTGATGCTATCGTGGCAGAAGCAAGTCACTGGGGAATACAGGGCCTCATCCCGTTCCTCGGTTCGGCCATTATTTTCGGATTTAGAGACTCAAAAAGTTTAGGTACCCAAAAATTGGGCCTAGAAAAAGTTCGACGGATTTGCTGGATTTTTGCGGTGATTACTAGGGAAGATGCTGGGATGCTACAGTTAAAAGGCCGGGCCTCTGAACCGCTTGGTTCTCCTGGTGTAGAAAAAAGTCTGTTTTGGAAGGTCAAAATGACCATTTTTTTGAAATTTTGCCGGCCTCTCCCGTCCAAACGCGCGGTGATAGAGAGTTGTCATTTATACTGAAGATAGAGTTGGACGAGCTGTATTCAACGCACTCTCCGGCTTTGCCGTAACTATACGTACTGCGGAGCAATGGCGGCTAGAATGTCGGCGGAATAGTGGTTTAAACCCTTCCCCTTTTTTTCTCGAAAATCAGAAAGTGTTCGCGATTGCCATTTTGATGCTATCGTGCAAGATTTTTGCGGTGATTACTAGGGAAGATGCTGGGATGCTACAGTTAAAAGGGCGGGCCTCTGAGTCGCTTGGTTCTCCTTGTGTAGAAAAAAGTCTGTTTTGGAAGGTCAAAATGACCATTTTTTGAAATTTTGCCGGCCTCTCCCGTCCAAACGCCCGGGGATAGAGGGTTGTCCTTTATACTGAAGATAGAGTTGGACGAGCTGTATTCAACGCACTCTTCGGCTTTGTCGTAACTATAAGTACTGCGGAGCAATGGCGGCTAGAATGTCGGCGGAATAGTGGTTTAAACCCTTCCCCTTTTCTTCTCGAAAATCAGAAAGTGTTCGCGATTGCCATTTTGATGCTATCGTGCAAGACGCAAGTCAATGGGGAATACAGGGCCGCATCCCGTTCCTTGGTACGGCCATTATTTCCGGATTTATAGACTCAAAAATTTTAGGTACCCAAAAATTGGGCCTAGAAAAAAGTGCGACGGATATGCTGGATTTTTTCGGTGATTACTAGGGAAGATGCTGGGATGCTACAGTTAAAAGGGCGTGCCTCTGAGTCGCTTGGTTCTCCTTGTGTAGAAAAAAGTCTGTTTTGGAAGGTCAAAATGACCATATTTTGAAATTTTGCCGGCCTCTCCCGTCCAAACGCGTGGGGATAGAGAGTTGTCCTTTATACAGAAGATAGAGTTTGACGAGCTGTATTCAACGCACTTATCGGCTTTGTCGTAACTATACGTTCTGCGGAGCAATGGCGGCTAGAATGTCGGCGGAATAGTGGTTTAAACCCTTCCCTTTTTTTTCTCGAAAATCAGATAGTGTTCGCGATTGCCATTTTGATGCTATCGTGCAAGAAGCAAGTCAATGGGGAATACAGGGCCGCATCCCGTTCCTGGGTACGGCCATTATTTCCGGATTTAGAGACTCAAAAAATTTATGTACCCAAAAATTGGGCCTAGAAAAAAGTGCGACGGATTTGCTGGATTATTTCGGTGATTACTAGCGAAGATGCTGGGATGCTACAGTTGAAAGGGCGGGCCTCTGAGCCGCTTGGTTCTCCTTGTGTAGAAAAAAGTCTGTTTTGGAAGGTCAAAATGACCATTTTTTGAAATTTTGCCGGCCTCTCCCGTCCAAACGCGCGGGGATAGAGAGTTGTCCTTTATACTGAAGATAGAGTTGGACGAGCTGTATTCAACGCACTCATCGGCTTTGTCGTACCTATACGTACTGCGGAGCAATGGCGGCTAGAATATCGGCGGAATAGTGGTTTAAAACCTCCCCCTTTTTTTCTCGAAAATCAGAAAGTGTTCGCGATTGCCATTTTGATGCTATCGTATAAGAAGCAAGTCAATGGGGAATACAGGGCCGCATCCCGTTCCTTTGTACGGCCATTATTTCCGGATTTATTGACTCAAAAATTTTAGGTACCCAAAAATTGGGCCTAGAAAAAAGTGCGACGGATTTGCTGGATTTTTTCGGTGATTACTAGGTAAGATGCTGGGATGCTACAGTTAAAAGGGCGGGTCTCTGAGCCGCTTGGTTCTCCTTGTGTAGAAAAAAGTCTGTTTTGGAAGGTCAAAATGACCATTTTTTGAAATTTTGCCGGCCTCTCCCGTCCAAACGCGCGGGGATAGAGAGTTGTCCTTTATACTGAAGATAGAGTTGGACGAGCTGTATTCAACGCACTCTTCGGCTTTGTCGTAACTATATGTACTGCGGAGCAATGGCGGCTAGAATATCGGCGGAATAGTGGTTTAAAAACCTTCCCCTTTTTTTCTCGAAAATCAGAAAGTGTTCGCGATTGCCATTTTGAAGCTATCGTGTAAGAAGCAAGTCAATGGGGAATACAGGGCCGCATCCCGTTCCTCGGTACGGCCATTATTTCTGGATATACATACTCAAAAACTTTAGGTACCCAAAAATTGGGCCTAGAAAAAAGTGCGACGGATTTGCTGGATTTTTTCGGTGATTACTAGGTAAGATGCTGGGATGCTACAGTTAAAAGGCCGGGCCTCTTAGCCGCTTGGTTCTCCTTGTGTAGAAAAAGTCTGCTTTGGAAGGTCAAAATGACCATTTTTTGAAATTTTGCCGGCCTCTCCCGTCCAAACGCGCGGGGATAGAGAGTTGTCCTTTATACTGAAGATAGAGTTGGACGAGCTGTATTCAACGCACTCATCGGCTTTGTCGTAACTATACGTACTGCGGAGCAATGGCGGCTAGAATGTCGGCGGAATAGTGGTTTAAACCCTTCCCCTTTTTTTCTCGAAAATCAAAAAGTGTTGGCGATTGCCATTTTGATGCTATCGTGTAAGTAGCAAGTCAATGGGGAATACAGGGCCGCATCCCGTTCCTCGGTACGGCCATTATTTCCGGATTTAGAGACTCAAAAATTTTAGGTACCCAAAAATTGGGCCTAGAAAAAAGTTCGACGGATTTGCTGGATTTTTGCGGTGATTACTAGAGAAGATGCTGGGATGCTACAGTTAAAAGGGCGGGCCTCTGAGCCGCTTGGTTCTCCTTGTGTAGAAAAATGTCTGTTTTGGAAGGTCAAAATGACCATTTTTTGAAATTTTGCCGGCCTCTCCCGTCCAAACGCGCGGGGATAGAGAGTTGTCCTTTATACTGAAGATACAGTTGGACGAGCTGTATTCAACGCACTCATCGGCTTTGTCGTAACTATACGTACTGCGGAGCAATGGAGGCTAGAATATCGGCGGAATAGTGGTTTAAACCCTTCCCCTTTTTTTCTCGAAAATCAGAAAGTGTTCGCGATTGCCATTTTGATGCTATCGTGTAAGAAGCAAGTCAATGGGGAATACAGGGCCGCATCCCGTTCCTCGGTACGGCCATTATTTCCGGATTTAGAGACTCAAAAATTTTAGGTACCCAAAAATTGGGCCTAGAAAAAAGTGCGACGGATTTGCTGGAATATTGCGGTGATTACTAGGGAAGATGCTGGGATGCTACAGTTAAAAGGGCGGGCCTCTGAGCCGCTTGGTTCTCCTTGTGTAGGAAAAAGTCTGTTTTGGAAGGAAAAATGACCATTTTTTGAAAATTTGCCGGCCTCTCCCGTCCAAACGCGCCGGGATAGAGAGTTGTCCTTTATACTGAAGATAGAGTTGGACGAGCTGTATTCAACGCACTCTTCGGCTTTGTCGTAACTATATGTACTGCGGAGCAATGGCGGCTAGAATGTCGGCGGAATAGTGGTTTAAACCCTTCCCCTTTTTTTCTCGAAAATCAGAAAGTGTTCGCGATTGCCATTTTGAAGCTATCGTGTAAGAAGCAAGTCAATGGGGAATACAGGGCCGCATCCCGTTCCTCGGTACGGCCATTATTTCTGGATATACATACTCAAAAACTTTAGGTACCCAAAAATTGGGCCTAGAAGAAGTGCGACGGATTTGCTGGATTTTTGCGGTGATTACTAGGGAAGATGCTGGGATGCTACAGTTAAAAGGGCGGGCCTCTGAGCCGCTTGGTTCTCCTTGTGTAGAAAAATACGGCCATTATTTCCGGATTTATAGACTCAAAAATTTTAGGTACCCAAAAATTGGGCCTAGAAAAAAGTGCGACGGATTTGTTGGAATATTGCGGTGATTACTAGGGAAGATGCTGGGATGCTACAGTTAAAAGGGCGGGCCTCTGAGCCGCTTGGTTCTCCTTGTGTAGAAAAAGTCTGCTTTGGAAGGTCAAAATGACCATTTTTTGAAATTTTGCCGGCCTCTCCCGTATAAACGCGCGGGGATAGAGAGTTGTCCTTTATACTGAAGATAGAGTTGGACGAGCTGTATTCAACGCACTCATCGGCTTTGTCGTAACTATACATACTGCGGAGCAATGGCGGCTAGAATGTCGGCGGAATAGTGGTTTAAACCCTTCCCCTTTTTTTCTCGAAAATCAGAAAGTGTTCGCGATTGCCATTTTGATGCTATCGTGCAAGAAGCAAGTCAATGGGGAATACAGGGCCGCATCCCGTTCCTTGGTACGGCCATTATTTCCGGATTTATAGACTCAAAAATTTTAGGTACCCAAAAATTGGGCCTAGAAAAAAGTGCGACGGATTTGCTGGATTTTTTCGGTGATTACTAGGGAAGATGCTGGGATGCTACAGTTAAATGGGCGGGCCTCTGAGCCGCTTGGTTCTCCTTGTGTAGAAAAAAGTCTGTTTTGGAAGGTCAAAATGACCATTTTTTGAAATTTTGCCGGCCTCTCCCGTCCAAACGCGCGGGGATAGAGAGTTGTCCTTTATACTGAAGATAGAGTTTGACGAGCTGTATTCAACGCACTTATCGGCTTTGTCGTAACTATACGTTCTGCGGAGCAATGGCGGCTAGAATGTCGGCGGAATAGTGGTTTAAACCCTTCCCTTTTTTTTCTCGAAAATCAGATAGTGTTCGCGATTGCCATTTTGATGCTATCGTGCAAGAAGCAAGTCAATGGGGAATACAGGGCCGCATCCCGTTCCTGGGTACGGCCATTATTTCCGGATTTAGAGACTCAAAAAATTTATGTACCCAAAAATTGGGCCTAGAAAAAAGTGCGACGGATTTGCTGGATTATTTCGGTGATTACTAGCGAAGATGCTGGGATGCTACAGTTGATAGGGCGGGCCTCTGAGCCGCTTGGTTCTCCTTGTGTAGAAAAAAGTCTGTTTTGGAAGGTCAAAATGACCATTTTTTGAAATTTTGCCGGCCTCTCCCGTCCAAACGCGCGGGGATAGAGAGTTGTCCTTTATACTGAAGATAGAGTTGGACGAGCTGTATTCAACGCACTCATCGGCTTTGTCGTACCTATACGTACTGCGGAGCAATGGCGGCTAGAATATCGGCGGAATAGTGGTTTAAAACCTCCCCCTTTTTTTCTCGAAAATCAGAAAGTGTTCGCGATTGCCATTTTGATGCTATCGTATAAGAAGCAAGTCAATGGGGAATACAGGGCCGCATCCCGTTCCTTTGTACGGCCATTATTTCCGGATTTATTGACTCAAAAATTTTAGGTACCCAAAAATTGGGCCTAGAAAAAAGTGCGACGGATTTGCTGGATTTTTTCGGTGATTACTAGGTAAGATGCTGGGATGCTACAGTTAAAAGGGCGGGTCTCTGAGCCGCTTGGTTCTCCTTGTGTAGAAAAAAGTCTGTTTTGGAAGGTCAAAATGACCATTTTTTGAAATTTTGCCGGCCTCTCCCGTCCAAACGCGCGGGGATAGAGAGTTGTCCTTTATACTGAAGATAGAGTTGGACGAGCTGTATTCAACGCACTCTTCGGCTTTGTCGTAACTATATGTACTGCGGAGCAATGGCGGCTAGAATATCGGCGGAATAGTGGTTTAAAAACCTTCCCCTTTTTTTCTCGAAAATCAGAAAGTGTTCGCGATTGCCATTTTGAAGCTATCGTGTAAGAAGCAAGTCAATGGGGAATACAGGGCCGCATCCCGTTCCTCGGTACGGCCATTATTTCTGGATATACATACTCAAAAACTTTAGGTACCCAAAAATTGGGCCTAGAAAAAAGTGCGACGGATTTGCTGGATTTTTTCGGTGATTACTAGGTAAGATGCTGGGATGCTACAGTTAAAAGGCCGGGCCTCTTAGCCGCTTGGTTCTCCTTGTGTAGAAAAAGTCTGCTTTGGAAGGACAAAATGACCATTTTTTGAAATTTTGCCGGCCTCTCCCGTCCAAACGCGCGGGGATAGAGAGTTGTCCTTTATACTGAAGATAGAGTTGGACGAGCTGTATTCAACGCACTCATCGGCTTTGTCGTAACTATACGTACTGCGGAGCAATGGCGGCTAGAATGTCGGCGGAATAGTGGTTTAAACCCTTCCCCTTTTTATCTCGAAAATCAGAAAGTGTTCGCGATTGCCATTTTGATGCTATCGTGCAAGATTTTTGCGGTGATTACTAGGGAATATGCTGGGATGCTACAGTTAAAAGCGCGGGCCTCTGAGCCGCTTGGTTCTCCTTGTGTAGAAAAAAGTCTGTTTAGGAAGGTCAAAATGACCATTTTTTGAAATTTTGCCGGCCTCTCCCGTCCAAACGCGCGGGGATAGAGAGTTGTCCTTTATACTGAAGATAGAGTTGGACGAGCTGTATTCAACGCACTCATCGGCTTTGTCGTAACTATACGTACTGCGGAGCAATGGCGGCTAGAATGTCGGCGGAATAGTGGTTTAAACCCTTCCCCTTTTTTTCTCGAAAATCAGAAAGTGTTCGCGATTGCCATTTTGATGCTATCGTGTAAGTAGCAAGTCAATGGGGAATACAGGGCCGCATCCCGTTCCTCGGTACGGCCATTATTTCCGGATTTAGAGACTCAAAAATTTTAGGTACCCAAAAATTGGGCCTAGAAAAAAGTTCGACGGATTTGCTGGATTTTTGCGGTGATTACTAGAGAAGATGCTGGGATGCTACAGTTAAAAGGGCGGGCCTCTGAGCCGCTTGGTTCTCCTTGTGTAGAAAAATGTCTGTTTTGGAAGGTCAAAATGACCATTTTTTGAAATTTTGCCGGCCTCTCCCGTCCAAACGCGCGGGGATAGAGAGTTGTCCTTTATACTGAAGATACAGTTGGACGAGCTGTATTCAACGCACTCATCGGCTTTGTCGTAACTATACGTACTGCGGAGCAATGGAGGCTAGAATATCGGCGGAATAGTGGTTTAAACCCTTCCCCTTTTTTTCTCGAAAATCAGAAAGTGTTCGCGATTGCCATTTTGATGCTATCGTGTAAGAAGCAAGTCAATGGGGAATACAGGGCCGCATCCCGTTCCTCGGTACGGCCATTATTTCCGGATTTAGAGACTCAAAAATTTTAGGTACCCAAAAATTGGGCCTAGAAAAAAGTGCGACGGATTTGCTGGAATATTGCGGTGATTACTAGGGAAGATGCTGGGATGCTACAGTTAAAAGGGCGGGCCTCTGAGCCGCTTGGTTCTCCTTGTGTAGGAAAAAGTCTGTTTTGGAAGGAAAAATGACCATTTTTTGAAAATTTGCCGGCCTCTCCCGTCCAAACGCGCCGGGATAGAGAGTTGTCCTTTATACTGAAGATAGAGTTGGACGAGCTGTATTCAACGCACTCTTCGGCTTTGTCGTAACTATATGTACTGCGGAGCAATGGCGGCTAGAATGTCGGCGGAATAGTGGTTTAAACCCTTCCCCTTTTTTTCTCGAAAATCAGAAAGTGTTCGCGATTGCCATTTTGAAGCTATCGTGTAAGAAGCAAGTCAATGGGGAATACAGGGCCGCATCCCGTTCCTCGGTACGGCCATTATTTCTGGATATACATACTCAAAAACTTTAGGTACCCAAAAATTGGGCCTAGAAGAAGTGCGACGGATTTGCTGGATTTTTGCGGTGATTACTAGGGAAGATGCTGGGATGCTACAGTTAAAAGGGCGGGCCTCTGAGCCGCTTGGTTCTCCTTGTGTAGAAAAATACGGCCATTATTTCCGGATTTATAGACTCAAAAATTTTAGGTACCCAAAAATTGGGCCTAGAAAAAAGTGCGACGGATTTGTTGGAATATTGCGGTGATTACTAGGGAAGATGCTGGGAAGCTACAGTTAAAAGGGCGGGCCTCTGAGCCGCTTGGTTCTCTTTGTGTAGAAAAAGTCTGCTTTGGAAGGTCAAAATGACCATTTTTTGAAATTTTGCCGGCCTCTCCCGTATAAACGCGCGGGGATAGAGAGTTGTCCTTTATACTGAAGATAGAGTTGGACGAGCTGTATTCAACGCACTCATCGGCTTTGTCGTAACTATACATACTGCGGAGCAATGGCGGCTAGAATGTCGGCGGAATAGTGGTTTAAACCCTTCCCCTTTTTTTCTCGAAAATCAGAAAGTGTTCGCGATTGCCATTTTGATGCTATCGTGCAAGAAGCAAGTCAATGGGGAATACAGGGCCGCATCCCGTTCCTTGGTACGGCCATTATTTCCGGATTTATAGACTCAAAAATTTTAGGTACCCAAAAATTGGGCCTAGAAAAAAGTGCGACGGATTTGCTGGATTTTTTCGGTGATTACTAGGGAAGATGCTGGGATGCTACAGTTAAAAGGGCGGGCCTCTGAGCCGCTTGGTTCTCCTTGTGTAGAAAAAAGTCTGTTTTGGAAGGTCAAAATGACCATTTTTTGAAATTTTGCCGGCCTCTCCCGTCCAAACGCGCGGGGATAGAGAGTTGTCCTTTATACTGAAGATAGAGTTGGACGAGCTGTATTCAACGCACTCATCGGCTTTGTCGTAACTATACGTACTGAGGAGCAATGGCGGCTAGAATATCGGCGGAATAGTGGTTTAAACCCTTCCCCTTCTTTTCTCGAAAATCAGAAAGTGTTCGCGATTGCCATTTTGATGCTATCGTGTAAGAAGCAAGTCAATGGGGAATACAGGGCCGCATCCCGTTCCTCGGTACGGCCATTATTTCCGGATTTAGAGACTCAAAAATTTTAGGTACCCAAAAATTGGGCCTAGAAAAAAGTGCGACGGATTTGCTGGAATATTGCGGTGATTACTAGGGAAGATGCTGGGATGCTACAGTTAAAAGGGCGGGCCTCTGAGCCGCTTGGTTCTCCTTGTGTAGAAAAAAGTCTGTTTAGGAAGGTCAAAATGACCATTTTTTGAAAGTTTGCCGGCCTCTCCCGTTCTAACGCGCGGGGATAGTGAGTTGTCCTTTATATTGAAGATAGAGTTGGACGAGATGTATTCAACGCACTCATCTGCTTTGTCGTAACTATACGTACTGTGGAGCAATGGCGGCTAGAATGTCGGCGGAATAGTGGTTTAAACCCTTCCCCCTTTTTTCTCGAAAAAACAGAAAGTGTTCGCGATTGCCATTTTGATGCTATCGTGCAAGAAGCAAGTCAATGGCGAATACAGGGCCGCATCCCGTTCCTCGGTACGGCCATTATTTCCGGATTTAGAGACTGAAAAATTTTAGGTACCCAAAAATTGGGCCTAGAAAAAAGTGCGACGGATTTGCTGGAATATTGCGGTGATTACTAGGGAAGATGCTGGGATGCTACAGTTAAAAGGGCGGGCCTCTGAGCCGCTTGGTTCTCCTTGTGTAGAAAAAAGTCTGTTTTGGAAGGTCAAAATGACCATTTTTTGTAATTTTGCCGGCATCTCCCGTCCAAACACGCGGGGATAGAGAGTTGTCCTTTATACTGAAGATAGAGTTGGACGAGCTGTATTCAACGCACTCATCGGCTTTGTCGTAACTATACGTACTGCGGAGCAATGGCGGCTAGAATATCGGCGGAATAGTGGTTTAAACCCTTCCCCTTTTTTTTCTCGAAAATCAGAAAGTGTTCGCGATTGCCATTTTGATGCTATCGTGTAAGAAGCAAGTCAATGGGGAATACAGGGCCGCATCCCGTTCCTCGGTACGGCCATTATTTCCGGATTTAGAGACTCAAAAATTTTAGGTACCCAAAAATTGGGCCTAGAAAAAAGTGCGACGGATTTGCTGGATTTTTGCGGTGTTTACTGGGGAAGATGCTGGAATGCTACAGTTAAAAGGGCGGGCCTCTGAGCCGCTTGGTTCTCCTTGTGTAAAAAAAGTCTGTTTTGGAAGGTCAAAATGACCATTTTTTGAAATTTTGCCGGCCTCTCCCGTCCAAACGCGCGGGGATAGAGAGTTGTCCTTTATACTGAAGATAGAGTTGGACGAGCTGTATTCAACGCACTCATCGGCTTTGTCGTAACTATGAATATCGGCGGAATAAATCAGAAAGTGTTCGCGATTGCCATTTTGATGCTATCGTGTAAGAAGCAAGTCACTGGGGAATACAGGGCCTCATCCCGTTCCTCGGTACGGCCATTATTTCCGGATTTAGAGACTCAAAAAGTTTAGGTACCCAAAAATTGGGCCTAGAAAAAGTTCGACGGATTTGCTGGACTTTTTTGGTGATTACTAGGGAAGATGCTGGGATGCTACAGTTAAAAGGCCGAGCCTCTGAGCCACTTGGTTCTCCTGGTGTAGAAAAAAGTCTGTTTTGGAAGGTCAAAATGACCATTTTTTTGAAATTTTGCCGGCCTCTCCCGTCCAAACGCGCGGTGATAGAGAGTTGCCATTTATACTGAAGATAGAGTTGGACGAGCTGTATTCAACGCACTCACCGGCTTTGCAGTAACTATACGTACTGCGGAGCAATGGCGGCTAGAATGTCGGCGGAATAGTGGTTTAAACCCGTCCCCTTTTTTTTCTCGAAAATCAGAAAGTGTTCGCGATTGCCATTTTGATGCTATCGTGTAAGAAGCAAGTCAATGGGGAATACAGGGCCGCATCCCGTTCCTCGGTACGGCCATTATTTTGCGGATTTAGATACTCAAAAACTTTAGGTACCCAAAAATTGGGCCTAGAAAAAGTGCGACGGATTTGCTGGATTTTTGCGGTGATTACTAGGGAAGATGCTGGGATGCTACAGTTAAAAGGGCGGGCCTCTGAGCCGCTTGGTTCTCCTTGTGTAGAAAAAAGTCTGTTTTGGAAGGTCAAAATGACCATTTTTTGTAATTTTGCCGGCCTCTCCCGTCCAAACACGCGAGGATAGAGAGTTGTCCTTTATACTGAATATAGAGTTGGACGAGCTGTATTCAACGCACTCATCGTCTTTGTCGTACCTATACGTACTGCGGAGCAATGGCGGCTAGAATATCGGCGGAATTCCCCTTTTTTTCTCGAAAATCTGAAAGTGTTCGCGATTGCCATTTTGATGCTATCGTGTAAGAAGCAAGTCAATGGGGAATACAGGGCCGCATCCCGTTCCTTGGTACGGCCATTATTTCCGGATTTATAGACTCAAAAATTTTAGGTACCCAAAAATTGGGCCTAGAAAAAAGGGCGACGGATTTGCTGGATTTTTTCGGTGATTACTAGGGAAGATGCTGGGATGCTACAGTTAAAAGGGCGGGTCTCTGAGCCGCTTGGTTCTCCTTGTGTAGAAAAAAGTCTGTTTTGGAAGGTTAAATGACCATTTTTTGAAAATTTGCCGGCCTCTCCCGTCCAAACGCGCGGGGATAGAGAGTTGTCCTTTATACTGAAGATAGAGTTGGACGAGCTGTATTCAACGCACTCTTCGGCTTTGTCGTAACTATATGTACTGCGGAGCAATGGCGGCTAGAATGTCGGCGGAATAGTGGTTTAAACCCTTCCCCTTTTTTTCTCGAAAATCAGAAAGTGTTCGCGATTGCCATTTTGATGCTATCGTGCAAGAAGCAAGTCAATGGGGAATACAGGGCCGCATCCCGTTCCTTGGTACGGCCATTATTTCCGGATTTATAGACTCAAAAATTTTAGGTACCCAAAAATTGGGCCTAGAAAAAAGTGCGACGGATTTGCTGGATTTTTTCGGTGATTACTAGGGAAGATGCTGGGATGCTACAGTTAAAAGGGCGGGCCTCTGAGCCGCTTGGTTCTCCTTGTGTAGAAAAAAGTCTGTTTAGGAAGGTCAAAATGAATATTTTTTGAAATTTTGCCGGCCTCTCCCGTCCTAACGCGCGGGGATAGTGAGTTGTCCTTTATACTGAAGATAGAGTTGGACGAGCTGTATTCAACGCACTCATCGGCTTTGTCGTAACTATACGTACTGCGGAGCAATGGCGGCTATAATGTCGGCGGAATAGTGGTTTAAACCCTTCCCCTTTTTTTCTCGTAAAACAGAAAGTGTTCGCGATTGCCATTTTGATGCTATCGTGCAAGAAGCAAGTCAATGGGGAATACAGGGCCGCATCCCGTTCCACGGTACGGCCATTATTTCCGGATTTAGAGACTCAAAAATTTTAGGTACCCAAAAATTGGGCCTAGAAAAAAGTGCGACGGATTTGCTGGAATATTGCGGTGATTACTAGGGAAGATGCTGGGATGCTACAGTTAAAAGGGCGGGCCTCTGAGCCGCTTGGTTCTCCTTGTGTAGAAAAAAGAGTGTTTTGGAAGGTCAAAATGACCATTTTTTGAAATTTTGCCGGCCTCTCCCGTCCAAACGCCCGGGGATAGAGGGTTGTCCTTTATACTGAAGATACAGTTGGACGAGCTGTATTCAACGCACTCTTCGGCTTTGTCGTAACTATACGTACTGCGGAGCAATGGCGGCTAGAATGTCGGCGGAATAGTGGTCTAAACCCTTCCCCTTTTTTTCTCGAAAATCAGAAAGTGTTCGCGATTGCCATTTTGATGCTATCGTGTAAGAAGCAAGGCAATGGGGAATACAGGGCCGCATCCCGTTCCTCGGTACGGCCATTATTTCCGGATTTAGAGACTCAAAAATTTTAGGTACCCAAAAATTGGGCCTAGAAAAAAGTGCGACGGATTTGCTGGATTTTTTCGGTGATTGCTAGGGAAGATGCTGGGATGCTACAGTTAAAAGGGGGGGCCTCTGAGCCGCTTGGTTCTCCTTGTGTAGAAAAATACGGCCATTATTTCCGGATTTATAGACTCAAAAATTTTAGGTACCCAAAAATTGGGCCTAGAAAAAAGTGCGACGGATTTGTTGGAATATTGCGGTGATTACTAGGGAAGATGCTGGGATGCTACAGTTAAAAGGGCGGGCCTCTGAGCCGCTTGGTTCTCCTTGTGTAGAAAAAGTCTGCTTTGGAAGGTCAAAATGACCATTTTTTGAAATTTTGCCGGCCTCTCCCGTATAAACGCGCTGGGATAGAGAGTTGTCCTTTATACTGAAGATAGAGTTGGACGAGCTGTATTCAACGCACTCATCGGCTTTGTCGTAACTATACATACTGCGGAGCAATGGCGGCTAGAATGTCGGCGGAATAGTGGTTTAAACCCTTCCCCTTTTTTTCTCGAAAATCAGAAAGTGTTCGCGATTGCCATTTTGATGCTATCGTGCAAGAAGCAAGTCAATGGGGAATACAGGGCCGCATCCCGTTCCTTGGTACGGCCATTATTTCCGGATTTATAGACTCAAAAATTTTAGGTACCCAAAAATTGGGCCTAGAAAAAAGTGCGACGGATTTGCTGGATTTTTTCGGTGATTACTAGGGAAGATGCTGGGATGCTACAGTTAAAAGGGCGGGCCTCTGAGCCGCTTGGTTCTCCTTGTGTAGAAAAAAGTCTGTTTTGGAAGGTCAAAATGACCATTTTTTGAAATTTTGCCGGCCTCTCCCGTCCTAACGCGCGGGGATAGTGAGTTGTCCTTTATACTGAAGATAGAGTTGGACGAGCTGTATTCAACGCACTCATCTGCTTTGTCGTAACTATACGTACTGCGGAGCAATGGCGGCTAGAATGTCGGCGGAATAGTGGTTTAAACCCTTCCCCCTTTTTTCTCGAAAAAACAGAAAGTGTTCGCGATTGCCATTTTGATGCTATCGTGCAAGAAGCAAGTCAATGGCGAATACAGGGCCGCATCCCGTTCCTCGGTACGGCCATTATTTCCGGATTTAGAGACTCAAAAATTTTAGGTACCCAAAAATTGGGCCTAGAAAAAAGTGCGACGGATTTGCTGGAATATTGCGGTGATTACTAGGGAAGATGCTGGGATGCTACAGTTAAAAGGGCGGGCCTCTGAGCCGCTTGGTTCTCCTTGTGTAGAAAAAAGTCTGTTTTGGAAGGTCAAAATGACCATTTTTTGTAATTTTGCCGGCCTCTCCCGTCCAAACACGCGGGCATAGAGAGTTGTCCTTTATACTGAAGATAGAGTTGGACGAGCTGTATTCAACGCACTCATCGGCTTTGTCGTAACTATACGTACTGCGGAGCAATGGCGGCTAGAATATCGGCGGAATAGTGGTTTAAACCCTTCCCCTTTTTTTTCTCGAAAATCAGAAACTGTTCGCGATTGCCATTTTGATGCTATCGTGTAAGAAGCAAGTCAATGGGGAATACAGGGCCGCATCCCGTTCCTCGGTACGGCCATTATTTCCGGATTTAGAGACTCAAAAATTTTAGGTACCCAAAAATTGGGCCTAGAAAAAAGTGCGACGGATTTGCTGGATTTTTGCGGTGTTTACTGGGGAAGATGCTGGAATGCTACAGTTAAAAGGGCGGGCCTCTGAGCCGCTTGGTTCTCCTTGTGTAGAAAAAAGTCTGTTTTGGAAGGTCAAAATGACCATTTTTTGAAATTTTGCCGGCCTCTCCCGTCCAAACGCGCGGGGATAGAGAGTTGTCCTTTATACTGAAGATAGAGTTGGACGAGCTGTATTCAACGCACTCATCGGCTTTGTCGTAACTATGAATATCGGCGGAATAAATCAGAAAGTGTTCGCGATTGCCATTTTGATGCTATCGTGTAAGAAGCAAGTCACTGGGGAATACAGGGCCTCATCCCGTTCCTCGGTACGGCCATTATTTCCGGATTTAGAGACTCAAAAAGTTTAGGTACCCAAAAATTGGGCCTAGAAAAAGTTCGACGGATTTGCTGGACTTTTGCGGTGATTACTAGGGAAGATGCTGGGATGCTACAGTTAAAAGGCCGAGCCTCTGAGCCACTTTTTTCTCCTGGTGTAGAAAAAAGTCTGTTTTGGAAGGTCAAAATGACCATTTTTTTGAAATTTTGCCGGCCTCTCCCGTCCAAACGCGCGGTGATAGAGATTTGTCATTTATACTGAAGATAGAGTTGGACGAGCTGTATTCAACGCACTCACCGGCTTTGCCGTAACTATACGTACTGCGGAGCAATGGCGGCTAGAATGTCGGCGGAATAGTGGTTTAAACCCGTCCCCTTTTTTTTCTCGAAAATCAGAAAGTGTTCGCGATTGCCATTTTGATGCTATCGTGTAAGAAGCAAGTCAATGGGGAATACAGGGCCGCATCCCGTTCCTCGGTACGGCCATTATTTTGCGGATTTAGATACTCAAAAACTTTAGGTACCCAAAAATTGGGCCTAGAAAAAGTGCGACGGATTTGCTGGATTTTTGCGGTGATTACTAGGGAAGATGCTGGGATGCTACAGTTAAAAGGGCGGGCCTCTGAGCCGCTTGGTTCTCCTTGTGTAGAAAAAAGTCTGTTTTGGAAGGTCAAAATGACCATTTTTTGTAATTTTGCCGGCCTCTCCCGTCCAAACACGCGAGGATAGAGAGTTGTCCTTTATACTGAATATAGAGTTGGACGAGCTGTATTCAACGCACTCATCGTCTTTGTCGTACCTATACGTACTGCGGAGCAATGGCGGCTAGAATATCGGCGGAATTCCCCTTTTTTTTTTTTTTTTTGCCGGCCTCTCCCGTCCAAACGCGCGGGGATAGAGAGTTGTCCTTTATACTGAAGATAGAGTTGGACGAGCTGTATTCAACGCACTCTTCGGCTTTGTCGTAACTATATGTACTGCGGAGCAATGGCGGCTAGAATGTCGGCGGAATAGTGGTTTAAACCCTTCCCCTTTTTTTCTCGAAAATCAGAAAGTGTTCGCGATTGCCATTTTGAAGCTATCTTGTAAGAAGCAAGTCAATGGGGAATACAGGGCCGCATCCCGTTCCTCGGTACGGCCATTATTTCCGGATATACATACTCAAAAACTCTAGGTACCCAAAAATTGGGCCTAGAAAAAGTGCGACGGATTTGCTGGATTTTTGCGGTGATTACTAGGGAAGATGCTGGGATGCTACAGTTAAAAGGCCGGGCCTCTGAGCCGCTTGGTTCTCCTTGTGTAGAAAAAGTCTGCTTTGGAAGGTCAAAATGACCATTTTTTGAAATTTTGCCGGCCTCTCCCGTCCAAACGCCCGGGGATAGAGTGTTGTCCCTAATACTGAAGATAGAGTTGGACGAGCTGTATTCAACGCACTCATCGGCTTTGTCGTAACTATACGTACTGCGGAGCAATGGCGGCTAGAATGTCGGCGAAAATCAGAAAGTGTTCGCGATTGCCATTTTGATGCTATCGTGCAAGAAGCAAGTCAATGGGGAATACAGGGCCGCATCCCGTTCCTTGGTACGGCCATTATTTCCGGATTTATAGACTCAAAAATTTTAGGTACCCAAAAATTGGGCCTAGAAAAAAGTGCGACGGATTTGCTGGATTTTTTCGGTGATTACTAGGGAAGATGCTGGGATGCTACAGTTAAAAGGGCGGGCCTCTGAGCCGCTTGGTTCTCCTTGTGTAGAAAAAAGTCTGTTTAGGAAGGTCAAAATGAATATTTTTTGAAATTTTGCCGGCCTCTCCCGTCCTAACGCGCGGGGATAGTGAGTTGTCCTTTATACTGAAGATAGAGTTGGACGAGCTGTATTCAACGCACTCATCGGCTTTGTCGTAACTATATGTACTGCGGAGCAATGGCGGCTATAATGTCGGCGGAATAGTGGTATAAAACCCTTCCCCTTTTTTTCTCGAAAATCAGAAAGTGTTCGCGATTGCCATTTTGAAGCTATCTTGTAAGAAGCAAGTCAATGGGGAATACAGGGCCGCATCCCGTTCCTCGGTACGGCCATTATTTCCGGATATACATACTCAAAAACTCTAGGTACCCAAAAATTGGGCCTAGGAAAAAGTGCGACGGATTTGCTGGATTTTTGCGGTGATTACTAGGGAAGATGCTGGGATGCTACAGTTAAAAGGCCGGGCCTCTGAGCCGCTTGGTTCTCCTTGTGTAGAAAAAGTCTGCTTTGGAAGGTCAAAATGACCTTTTTTTGAAATTTTGCCGGCCTCTCCCGTCCAAACGCCCGGGGATAGAGTGTTGTCCTTTATACTGAAGATAGAGTTGGACGAGCTGTATTCAACGCACTCTTCGGCTTTGTCGTAACTATACGTACTGCGGAGCAATGGCGGCTAGAATGTCGGCGGAATAGTGGTTTTAAACCCTTCACCTTTTTTTCTCGAAAATCAGAAAGTGTTCGCGATTGCCATTTTGATGCTATCGTGTAAGTAGCAAGTCAATGGGGAATACAGGGCCGCATCCCGTTCCTCGGTACGGCCATTATTTCCGGATTTAGAGACTCAAAAATTTTAGGTACCCAAAAATTGGGCCCAGAAAAAAGTTCGACGGATTTGCTGGATTTCTGCGGTGATTACTAGAGAAGATGCTGGGATGCTACAGTTAAAAGGGCGGGCCTCTGAGCCGCTTGGTTCTCCTTGTGTCGAAAAAAGTCTGTTTTGGAAGGTTAAATGACCAATTTTTGAAAATTTGCCGGCCTCTCCCGTCCAAACGCGCGGGGATAGAGAGTTGTCCTTTATACTGAAGATAGAGTTGGACGAGCTGTATTCAACGCACTCTTCGGCATTGTCGTAGCTATATGTACTGCGGAGCAATGGCGGCTAGAATATCGGCGGAATAGTGGTTTAAAACCTTCCCCTTTTTTTCTCGAAAATCAGAAAGTGTTCGCGATTGCCATTTTGAAGCTATCGTGTAAGAAGCAAGTCAATGGGGAATACATGGCCGCATCCCGTTCCTCGGTACGGCCATTATTTCGGGATATACATACTCAAAAACTTTAGGTACCCAAAAATTGGGCCTAGAAAAAGTGCGACGGATTTGCTGGATTTTTGCGGTGATTACTAGGGAAGATGCTGGGATGCTACAGTTAAAAGGCCGGGCCTCTGAGCCGCTTGGTTCTCCTTGTGTAGAAAAAGTCTGCTTTGGAAGGTCAAAATGACCATTTTTTGAAATTTTGCCGGCCTCTCCCGTCCAAACGCGCGGGGATAGAGAGTTGTCCTTTATACTGAAGATAGAGTTGGACGAGCTGTATTCAACGCACTTATCGGCTTTGTCGTAACTATACGTACTGCGGAGCAATGGCGGCTAGAATGTCGGCGGAATAGTGGTTCACCTTTTTTTCTCGAAAATCAGAAAGTGTTCGCGATTGCCGTTTTGATGCTATCGTGTAAGAAGCAAGTCAATGGGGAATACAGGGCCGCGTCCCGTTCCTCGGTACGGCCATTATTTCCGGATTTAGAGACTCAAAAATTTTAGGCACCCAAAAATTGGGCCTAGAAAAAAGTGCGACGGATTTGCTGGAATATTGCGGTGATTACTAGGGAAGGTGCTGGGATGCTACAGTTAAAAGGGCGGGCCTCTGATCCGCTTGGTTCTCCTTGTGTAGAAAAAAGTCTGTTTTGGAAGGTCAAAATGACCATTTTTTTTAAATTTTGCCGGCCTCTCCCGTCCAAACGCGCGGGGATAGAGAGTTGTCCTTTATACTGAAGATAGAGTTGGACGAGCTGTATTCAACGCACTTATCGGCTTTGTCGTAACTATACGTACTGCGGAGCAATGGCGGCTAGAATGTCGGCGGAATAGTGGTTCACCTTTTTTTCTCGAAAATCAGAAAGTGTTCGCGATTGCCGTTTTGATGCTATCGTGTAAGAAGCAAGTCAATGGGGAATACAGGGCCGCATCCCGTTCCTTGGTACGGCCATTATTTCCGGATTTATTGACTCAAAAATTTTAGGTACCCAAAAATTGGGCCTAGAAAAAAGTGCGACGGATTTGCTGGATTTTTTCGGTGATTACTATGGAAGATGCTGGGATGCTACAGTTAAAAGGGCGGGTCTCTGATCCGCTTGGTTCTCCTTGTGTAGAAAAAAGTCTGTTTTGGAAGGTTAAATGACCATTTTTTGAAAATTTGCCGGCCTCTCCCGTCCAAACGCGCGGGGATAGAGAGTTGTCCTTTATACTGAAGATAGAGTTGGACGAGCTGTATTCAACGCACTCTTCGGCTTTGTCGTAACTGTACGTACTGCGGAGCAATGGCGGCTGGAATGTCGGCGGAATAGTGGTTTAAACCCTTCCCCTTTTTTTCTCGAAAATCAGAAAGTGTTCGCGATTGCCATTTTGATGCTATCGTGCAAGATTTTTGCGGTGATTACTAGGGAAGATGCTGGGATGCTACAGTTAAAAGGGCGGGCCTCTGAGCCGCTTGGTTCTCCTTGTGTAGAAAAAAGTCTGTTTAGGAAGGTCAAAATGACCATTTTTTGAAATTTTGCCGGCCTCTCCCGGCCAAACGCCCGGGGATAGAGGGTTGTCCTTTATACTGAAGATAGAGTTGGACGAGCTGTATTCAACGCACTCATCGGCTTTGTCGTAACTACACGTACTGCGGAGCAATGGCGGCTAGAATGTCGGCGGAATAGTGGTTTAAACCCTTCCCCTTTTTTTCTCGAAAATCAGAAAGTGTTCGCGATTGCCATTTTGATGCTATCGTGTAAGTAGCAAGTCAATGGGGAATACAGGGCCGCATCCCGTTCCTCGGTACGGCCATTATTTCCGGATTTAGAGACTCAAAAATTTTAGGTACCCAAAAATTGGGCCCAGAAAAAAGTTCGACGGATTTGCTGGATTTCTGCGGCGATTACTAGAGAAGATGCTGGGATGCTACAGTTAAAAGGGCGGGCCTCTGAGCCGCTTGGTTCTCCTTGTGTAGAAAAAAGTCTGTTTTGGAAGGTCAAAATGACCATTTTTTGAAATTTTCCGGCCTCTCCCGTCCAAACGCGCGGGGATAGAGAGTTGTCCTTTATACTGAAGATAGAGTTGGACGAGCTGTATTCAACGCACTCATCGGCTTTGTCGTAACTATACGTACTGCGGAGCAATGGCGGCTAGAATATCGGCGGAATAGTGGTTTACCTTCCCCTTTTTTTCTCGAAAATCATAAAGTGTTCGCGATTGCCATTTTGAAGCTATCGTGTAAGAAGCAAGTCAATGGGGAATACATGGCCGCATTCCGTTCCTCGGTACGGCCATTATTTCTGGATATACATACTCAAAAACTTTAGGTACCCAAAAATTGGGCCTAGAAAAAGTGCGACGGATTTGCTGGATTTTTGCGGTGATTACTAGGGAAGATGCTGGGATGCTACAGTTAAAAGGCCGGGCCTCTGAGCCGCTTGGTTCTCCTTGTGTAGAAAAAGTCTGCTTTGGAAGGTCAAAATGACCATTTTTTGAAAATTTGCCGGCCTCTCCCGTCCAAACGCGCGGGGATAGAGAGTTGTTCTTTATACCGAAGATAGAGTTGGACGAGCTGTATTCAACGCACTCATCGGCTTTGTCGTAACTATACGTACTGCGGAGCAATGGCGGCTAGAATGTCGGCGGAATAGTGGTTTAAACCCTTCCCCTTTTTTTCTCGAAAATCAGAAAGTGTTCGCGATTGCCATTTTGATGCTATCGTGTAAGTAGCAAGTCAATGGGGAATACAGCGCCGCATCCCGTTCCTCGGTACGGCCATTATTTCCGGATTTAGAGACTCAAAAATTTTAGGTACCCAAAAATTGGGCCTAGAAAAAAGTGCGACGGATTTGTTGGAATATTGCGGTGATTACTAGGGAAGATGCTGGGATGCTACAGTTAAAAGGGCGGGCCTCTGAGCCGCTTGGTTCTCCTTGTGTAGAAAAAAGTCTGTTTAGGAAGGTCAAAATGACCATTTTTTGAAATTTTGCCGGACTCTCCCGTCCTAACGAGCGGGGATAGTGAGTTGTCCTTTATATTGAAGATAGAGTTGGACGAGCTGTATTCAACGCACTCATCGGCTTTGTCGTAACTATACGTACTGCAGAGAAATGGCGGCTAGAATGTCGGCGGAATAATGGTTTAAACCCTTCCCCTTTTTTTCTCGAAAAACAGAAAGTGTTCGCGATTGCCATTTTGATGCTATCGTGCAAGAAGCAAGTCAATGGCGAATACAGGGCCGCATCCCGTTCCTCGGTACGGCCATTATTTCCGGATTTAGAGACTGAAAAATTTTAGGTACCCAAAAATTGGGCCTAGAAAAAAGTGCGACGGATTTGCTGGAATATTGCGGTGATTACTAGGGAAGATGCTGGGATGCTACAGTTAAAAGGGCGGGCCTCTGAGCCGCTTGGTTCTCCTTGTGTAGAAAAAAGTCTGTTTTGGAAGGTCAAAATGACCATTTTTTGTAATTTTGCCGGCATCTCCCGTCCAAACACGCGGGGATAGAGAGTTGTCCTTTATACTGAAGATAGAGTTGGACGAGCTGTATTCAACGCACTCATCGGCTTTGTCGTAACTATACGTACTGCGGAGCAATGGCGGCTAGAATATCGGCGGAATAGTGGTTTAAACCCTTCCCCTTTTTTTTCTCGAAAATCAGAAAGTGTTCGCGATTGCCATTTTGATGCTATCGTGTAAGAAGCAAGTCAATGGGGAATACAGGGCCGCATCCCGTTCCTCGGTACGGCCATTATTTCCGGATTTAGAGACTCAAAAATTTTAGGTACCCAAAAATTGGGCCTAGAAAAAAGTGCGACGGATTTGCTGGATTTTTGCGGTGTTTACTGGGGAAGATGCTGGAATGCTACAGTTAAAAGGGCGGGCCTCTGAGCCGCTTGGTTCTCCTTGTGTAAAAAAAGTCTGTTTTGGAAGGTCAAAATGACCATTTTTTGAAATTTTGCCGGCCTCTCCCGTCCAAACGCGCGGGGATAGAGAGTTGTCCTTTATACTGAAGATAGAGTTGGACGAGCTGTATTCAACGCACTCATCGGCTTTGTCGTAACTATGAATATCGGCGGAATAAATCAGAAAGTGTTCGCGATTGCCATTTTGATGCTATCGTGTAAGAAGCAAGTCACTGGGGAATACAGGGCCTCATCCCGTTCCTCGGTACGGCCATTATTTCCGGATTTAGAGACTCAAAAAGTTTAGGTACCCAAAAATTGGGCCTAGAAAAAGTTCGACGGATTTGCTGGACTTTTTTGGTGATTACTAGGGAAGATGCTGGGATGCTACAGTTAAAAGGCCGAGCCTCTGAGCCACTTGGTTCTCCTGGTGTAGAAAAAAGTCTGTTTTGGAAGGTCAAAATGACCATTTTTTTGAAATTTTGCCGGCCTCTCCCGTCCAAACGCGCGGTGATAGAGAGTTGCCATTTATACTGAAGATAGAGTTGGACGAGCTGTATTCAACGCACTCACCGGCTTTGCAGTAACTATACGTACTGCGGAGCAATGGCGGCTAGAATGTCGGCGGAATAGTGGTTTAAACCCGTCCCCTTTTTTTTCTCGAAAATCAGAAAGTGTTCGCGATTGCCATTTTGATGCTATCGTGTAAGAAGCAAGTCAATGGGGAATACAGGGCCGCATCCCGTTCCTCGGTACGGCCATTATTTTGCGGATTTAGATACTCAAAAACTTTAGGTACCCAAAAATTGGGCCTAGAAAAAGTGCGACGGATTTGCTGGATTTTTGCGGTGATTACTAGGGAAGATGCTGGGATGCTACAGTTAAAAGGGCGGGCCTCTGAGCCGCTTGGTTCTCCTTGTGTAGAAAAAAGTCTGTTTTGGAAGGTCAAAATGACCATTTTTTGTAATTTTGCCGGCCTCTCCCGTCCAAACACGCGAGGATAGAGAGTTGTCCTTTATACTGAATATAGAGTTGGACGAGCTGTATTCAACGCACTCATCGTCTTTGTCGTACCTATACGTACTGCGGAGCAATGGCGGCTAGAATATCGGCGGAATTCCCCTTTTTTTCTCGAAAATCTGAAAGTGTTCGCGATTGCCATTTTGATGCTATCGTGTAAGAAGCAAGTCAATGGGGAATACAGGGCCGCATCCCGTTCCTTGGTACGGCCATTATTTCCGGATTTATAGACTCAAAAATTTTAGGTACCCAAAAATTGGGCCTAGAAAAAAGGGCGACGGATTTGCTGGATTTTTTCGGTGATTACTAGGGAAGATGCTGGGATGCTACAGTTAAAAGGGCGGGTCTCTGAGCCGCTTGGTTCTCCTTGTGTAGAAAAAAGTCTGTTTTGGAAGGTTAAATGACCATTTTTTGAAAATTTGCCGGCCTCTCCCGTCCAAACGCGCGGGGATAGAGAGTTGTCCTTTATACTGAAGATAGAGTTGGACGAGCTGTATTCAACGCACTCTTCGGCTTTGTCGTAACTATATGTACTGCGGAGCAATGGCGGCTAGAATGTCGGCGGAATAGTGGTTTAAACCCTTCCCCTTTTTTTCTCGAAAATCAGAAAGTGTTCGCGATTGCCATTTTGATGCTATCGTGCAAGAAGCAAGTCAATGGGGAATACAGGGCCGCATCCCGTTCCTTGGTACGGCCATTATTTCCGGATTTATAGACTCAAAAATTTTAGGTACCCAAAAATTGGGCCTAGAAAAAAGTGCGACGGATTTGCTGGATTTTTTCGGTGATTACTAGGGAAGATGCTGGGATGCTACAGTTAAAAGGGCGGGCCTCTGAGCCGCTTGGTTCTCCTTGTGTAGAAAAAAGTCTGTTTAGGAAGGTCAAAATGAATATTTTTTGAAATTTTGCCGGCCTCTCCCGTCCTAACGCGCGGGGATAGTGAGTTGTCCTTTATACTGAAGATAGAGTTGGACGAGCTGTATTCAACGCACTCATCGGCTTTGTCGTAACTATACGTACTGCGGAGCAATGGCGGCTATAATGTCGGCGGAATAGTGGTTTAAACCCTTCCCCTTTTTTTCTCGAAAAACAGAAAGTGTTCGCGATTGCCATTTTGATGCTATCGTGCAAGAAGCAAGTCAATGGGGAATACAGGGCCGCATCCCGTTCCACGGTACGGCCATTATTTCCGGATTTAGAGACTCAAAAATTTTAGGTACCCAAAAATTGGGCCTAGAAAAAAGTGCGACGGATTTGCTGGAATATTGCGGTGATTACTAGGGAAGATGCTGGGATGCTACAGTTAAAAGGGCGGGCCTCTGAGCCGCTTGGTTCTCCTTGTGTAGAAAAAAGAGTGTTTTGGAAGGTCAAAATGACCATTTTTTGAAATTTTGCCGGCCTCTCCCGTCCAAACGCCCGGGGATAGAGGGTTGTCCTTTATACTGAAGATACAGTTGGACGAGCTGTATTCAACGCACTCTTCGGCTTTGTCGTAACTATACGTACTGCGGAGCAATGGCGGCTAGAATGTCGGCGGAATAGTGGTCTAAACCCTTCCCCTTTTTTTCTCGAAAATCAGAAAGTGTTCGCGATTGCCATTTTGATGCTATCGTGTAAGAAGCAAGGCAATGGGGAATACAGGGCCGCATCCCGTTCCTCGGTACGGCCATTATTTCCGGATTTAGAGACTCAAAAATTTTAGGTACCCAAAAATTGGGCCTAGAAAAAAGTGCGACGGATTTGCTGGATTTTTTCGGTGATTGCTAGGGAAGATGCTGGGATGCTACAGTTAAAAGGGGGGGCCTCTGAGCCGCTTGGTTCTCCTTGTGTAGAAAAATACGGCCATTATTTCCGGATTTATAGACTCAAAAATTTTAGGTACCCAAAAATTGGGCCTAGAAAAAAGTGCGACGGATTTGTTGGAATATTGCGGTGATTACTAGGGAAGATGCTGGGATGCTACAGTTAAAAGGGCGGGCCTCTGAGCCGCTTGGTTCTCCTTGTGTAGAAAAAGTCTGCTTTGGAAGGTCAAAATGACCATTTTTTGAAATTTTGCCGGCCTCTCCCGTATAAACGCGCTGGGATAGAGAGTTGTCCTTTATACTGAAGATAGAGTTGGACGAGCTGTATTCAACGCACTCATCGGCTTTGTCGTAACTATACATACTGCGGAGCAATGGCGGCTAGAATGTCGGCGGAATAGTGGTTTAAACCCTTCCCCTTTTTTTCTCGAAAATCAGAAAGTGTTCGCGATTGCCATTTTGATGCTATCGTGCAAGAAGCAAGTCAATGGGGAATACAGGGCCGCATCCCGTTCCTTGGTACGGCCATTATTTCCGGATTTATAGACTCAAAAATTTTAGGTACCCAAAAATTGGGCCTAGAAAAAAGTGCGACGGATTTGCTGGATTTTTTCGGTGATTACTAGGGAAGATGCTGGGATGCTACAGTTAAAAGGGCGGGCCTCTGAGCCGCTTGGTTCTCCTTGTGTAGAAAAAAGTCTGTTTTGGAAGGTCAAAATGACCATTTTTTGAAATTTTGCCGGCCTCTCCCGTCCTAACGCGCGGGGATAGTGAGTTGTCCTTTATACTGAAGATAGAGTTGGACGAGCTGTATTCAACGCACTCATCTGCTTTGTCGTAACTATACGTACTGCGGAGCAATGGCGGCTAGAATGTCGGCGGAATAGTGGTTTAAACCCTTCCCCCTTTTTTCTCGAAAAAACAGAAAGTGTTCGCGATTGCCATTTTGATGCTATCGTGCAAGAAGCAAGTCAATGGCGAATACAGGGCCGCATCCCGTTCCTCGGTACGGCCATTATTTCCGGATTTAGAGACTCAAAAATTTTAGGTACCCAAAAATTGGGCCTAGAAAAAAGTGCGACGGATTTGCTGGAATATTGCGGTGATTACTAGGGAAGATGCTGGGATGCTACAGTTAAAAGGGCGGGCCTCTGAGCCGCTTGGTTCTCCTTGTGTAGAAAAAAGTCTGTTTTGGAAGGTCAAAATGACCATTTTTTGTAATTTTGCCGGCCTCTCCCGTCCAAACACGCGGGCATAGAGAGTTGTCCTTTATACTGAAGATAGAGTTGGACGAGCTGTATTCAACGCACTCATCGGCTTTGTCGTAACTATACGTACTGCGGAGCAATGGCGGCTAGAATATCGGCGGAATAGTGGTTTAAACCCTTCCCCTTTTTTTTCTCGAAAATCAGAAACTGTTCGCGATTGCCATTTTGATGCTATCGTGTAAGAAGCAAGTCAATGGGGAATACAGGGCCGCATCCCGTTCCTCGGTACGGCCATTATTTCCGGATTTAGAGACTCAAAAATTTTAGGTACCCAAAAATTGGGCCTAGAAAAAAGTGCGACGGATTTGCTGGATTTTTGCGGTGTTTACTGGGGAAGATGCTGGAATGCTACAGTTAAAAGGGCGGGCCTCTGAGCCGCTTGGTTCTCCTTGTGTAGAAAAAAGTCTGTTTTGGAAGGTCAAAATGACCATTTTTTGAAATTTTGCCGGCCTCTCCCGTCCAAACGCGCGGGGATAGAGAGTTGTCCTTTATACTGAAGATAGAGTTGGACGAGCTGTATTCAACGCACTCATCGGCTTTGTCGTAACTATGAATATCGGCGGAATAAATCAGAAAGTGTTCGCGATTGCCATTTTGATGCTATCGTGTAAGAAGCAAGTCACTGGGGAATACAGGGCCTCATCCCGTTCCTCGGTACGGCCATTATTTCCGGATTTAGAGACTCAAAAAGTTTAGGTACCCAAAAATTGGGCCTAGAAAAAGTTCGACGGATTTGCTGGACTTTTGCGGTGATTACTAGGGAAGATGCTGGGATGCTACAGTTAAAAGGCCGAGCCTCTGAGCCACTTTTTTCTCCTGGTGTAGAAAAAAGTCTGTTTTGGAAGGTCAAAATGACCATTTTTTTGAAATTTTGCCGGCCTCTCCCGTCCAAACGCGCGGTGATAGAGATTTGTCATTTATACTGAAGATAGAGTTGGACGAGCTGTATTCAACGCACTCACCGGCTTTGCCGTAACTATACGTACTGCGGAGCAATGGCGGCTAGAATGTCGGCGGAATAGTGGTTTAAACCCGTCCCCTTTTTTTTCTCGAAAATCAGAAAGTGTTCGCGATTGCCATTTTGATGCTATCGTGTAAGAAGCAAGTCAATGGGGAATACAGGGCCGCATCCCGTTCCTCGGTACGGCCATTATTTTGCGGATTTAGATACTCAAAAACTTTAGGTACCCAAAAATTGGGCCTAGAAAAAGTGCGACGGATTTGCTGGATTTTTGCGGTGATTACTAGGGAAGATGCTGGGATGCTACAGTTAAAAGGGCGGGCCTCTGAGCCGCTTGGTTCTCCTTGTGTAGAAAAAAGTCTGTTTTGGAAGGTCAAAATGACCATTTTTTGTAATTTTGCCGGCCTCTCCCGTCCAAACACGCGAGGATAGAGAGTTGTCCTTTATACTGAATATAGAGTTGGACGAGCTGTATTCAACGCACTCATCGTCTTTGTCGTACCTATACGTACTGCGGAGCAATGGCGGCTAGAATATCGGCGGAATTCCCCTTTTTTTTTTTTTTTTGCCGGCCTCTCCCGTCCAAACGCGCGGGGATAGAGAGTTGTCCTTTATACTGAAGATAGAGTTGGACGAGCTGTATTCAACGCACTCTTCGGCTTTGTCGTAACTATATGTACTGCGGAGCAATGGCGGCTAGAATGTCGGCGGAATAGTGGTTTAAACCCTTCCCCTTTTTTTCTCGAAAATCAGAAAGTGTTCGCGATTGCCATTTTGAAGCTATCTTGTAAGAAGCAAGTCAATGGGGAATACAGGGCCGCATCCCGTTCCTCGGTACGGCCATTATTTCCGGATATACATACTCAAAAACTCTAGGTACCCAAAAATTGGGCCTAGAAAAAGTGCGACGGATTTGCTGGATTTTTGCGGTGATTACTAGGGAAGATGCTGGGATGCTACAGTTAAAAGGCCGGGCCTCTGAGCCGCTTGGTTCTCCTTGTGTAGAAAAAGTCTGCTTTGGAAGGTCAAAATGACCATTTTTTGAAATTTTGCCGGCCTCTCCCGTCCAAACGCCCGGGGATAGAGTGTTGTCCCTAATACTGAAGATAGAGTTGGACGAGCTGTATTCAACGCACTCATCGGCTTTGTCGTAACTATACGTACTGCGGAGCAATGGCGGCTAGAATGTCGGCGAAAATCAGAAAGTGTTCGCGATTGCCATTTTGATGCTATCGTGCAAGAAGCAAGTCAATGGGGAATACAGGGCCGCATCCCGTTCCTTGGTACGGCCATTATTTCCGGATTTATAGACTCAAAAATTTTAGGTACCCAAAAATTGGGCCTAGAAAAAAGTGCGACGGATTTGCTGGATTTTTTCGGTGATTACTAGGGAAGATGCTGGGATGCTACAGTTAAAAGGGCGGGCCTCTGAGCCGCTTGGTTCTCCTTGTGTAGAAAAAAGTCTGTTTAGGAAGGTCAAAATGAATATTTTTTGAAATTTTGCCGGCCTCTCCCGTCCTAACGCGCGGGGATAGTGAGTTGTCCTTTATACTGAAGATAGAGTTGGACGAGCTGTATTCAACGCACTCATCGGCTTTGTCGTAACTATATGTACTGCGGAGCAATGGCGGCTATAATGTCGGCGGAATAGTGGTATAAAACCCTTCCCCTTTTTTTCTCGAAAATCAGAAAGTGTTCGCGATTGCCATTTTGAAGCTATCTTGTAAGAAGCAAGTCAATGGGGAATACAGGGCCGCATCCCGTTCCTCGGTACGGCCATTATTTCCGGATATACATACTCAAAAACTCTAGGTACCCAAAAATTGGGCCTAGGAAAAAGTGCGACGGATTTGCTGGATTTTTGCGGTGATTACTAGGGAAGATGCTGGGATGCTACAGTTAAAAGGCCGGGCCTCTGAGCCGCTTGGTTCTCCTTGTGTAGAAAAAGTCTGCTTTGGAAGGTCAAAATGACCATTTTTTGAAATTTTGCCGGCCTCTCCCGTCCAAACGCCCGGGGATAGAGTGTTGTCCTTTATACTGAAGATAGAGTTGGACGAGCTGTATTCAACGCACTCTTCGGCTTTGTCGTAACTATACGTACTGCGGAGCAATGGCGGCTAGAATGTCGGCGGAATAGTGGTTTTAAACCCTTCACCTTTTTTTCTCGAAAATCAGAAAGTGTTCGCGATTGCCATTTTGATGCTATCGTGTAAGTAGCAAGTCAATGGGGAATACAGGGCCGCATCCCGTTCCTCGGTACGGCCATTATTTCCGGATTTAGAGACTCAAAAATTTTAGGTACCCAAAAATTGGGCCCAGAAAAAAGTTCGACGGATTTGCTGGATTTCTGCGGTGATTACTAGAGAAGATGCTGGGATGCTACAGTTAAAAGGGCGGGCCTCTGAGCCGCTTGGTTCTCCTTGTGTCGAAAAAAGTCTGTTTTGGAAGGTTAAATGACCAATTTTTGAAAATTTGCCGGCCTCTCCCGTCCAAACGCGCGGGGATAGAGAGTTGTCCTTTATACTGAAGATAGAGTTGGACGAGCTGTATTCAACGCACTCTTCGGCATTGTCGTAGCTATATGTACTGCGGAGCAATGGCGGCTAGAATATCGGCGGAATAGTGGTTTAAAACCTTCCCCTTTTTTTCTCGAAAATCAGAAAGTGTTCGCGATTGCCATTTTGAAGCTATCGTGTAAGAAGCAAGTCAATGGGGAATACATGGCCGCATCCCGTTCCTCGGTACGGCCATTATTTCGGGATATACATACTCAAAAACTTTAGGTACCCAAAAATTGGGCCTAGAAAAAGTGCGACGGATTTGCTGGATTTTTGCGGTGATTACTAGGGAAGATGCTGGGATGCTACAGTTAAAAGGCCGGGCCTCTGAGCCGCTTGGTTCTCCTTGTGTAGAAAAAGTCTGCTTTGGAAGGTCAAAATGACCATTTTTTGAAATTTTGCCGGCCTCTCCCGTCCAAACGCGCGGGGATAGAGAGTTGTCCTTTATACTGAAGATAGAGTTGGACGAGCTGTATTCAACGCACTTATCGGCTTTGTCGTAACTATACGTACTGCGGAGCAATGGCGGCTAGAATGTCGGCGGAATAGTGGTTCACCTTTTTTTCTCGAAAATCAGAAAGTGTTCGCGATTGCCGTTTTGATGCTATCGTGTAAGAAGCAAGTCAATGGGGAATACAGGGCCGCGTCCCGTTCCTCGGTACGGCCATTATTTCCGGATTTAGAGACTCAAAAATTTTAGGCACCCAAAAATTGGGCCTAGAAAAAAGTGCGACGGATTTGCTGGAATATTGCGGTGATTACTAGGGAAGGTGCTGGGATGCTACAGTTAAAAGGGCGGGCCTCTGATCCGCTTGGTTCTCCTTGTGTAGAAAAAAGTCTGTTTTGGAAGGTCAAAATGACCATTTTTTTTAAATTTTGCCGGCCTCTCCCGTCCAAACGCGCGGGGATAGAGAGTTGTCCTTTATACTGAAGATAGAGTTGGACGAGCTGTATTCAACGCACTTATCGGCTTTGTCGTAACTATACGTACTGCGGAGCAATGGCGGCTAGAATGTCGGCGGAATAGTGGTTCACCTTTTTTTCTCGAAAATCAGAAAGTGTTCGCGATTGCCGTTTTGATGCTATCGTGTAAGAAGCAAGTCAATGGGGAATACAGGGCCGCATCCCGTTCCTTGGTACGGCCATTATTTCCGGATTTATTGACTCAAAAATTTTAGGTACCCAAAAATTGGGCCTAGAAAAAAGTGCGACGGATTTGCTGGATTTTTTCGGTGATTACTATGGAAGATGCTGGGATGCTACAGTTAAAAGGGCGGGTCTCTGATCCGCTTGGTTCTCCTTGTGTAGAAAAAAGTCTGTTTTGGAAGGTTAAATGACCATTTTTTGAAAATTTGCCGGCCTCTCCCGTCCAAACGCGCGGGGATAGAGAGTTGTCCTTTATACTGAAGATAGAGTTGGACGAGCTGTATTCAACGCACTCTTCGGCTTTGTCGTAACTGTACGTACTGCGGAGCAATGGCGGCTGGAATGTCGGCGGAATAGTGGTTTAAACCCTTCCCCTTTTTTTCTCGAAAATCAGAAAGTGTTCGCGATTGCCATTTTGATGCTATCGTGCAAGATTTTTGCGGTGATTACTAGGGAAGATGCTGGGATGCTACAGTTAAAAGGGCGGGCCTCTGAGCCGCTTGGTTCTCCTTGTGTAGAAAAAAGTCTGTTTAGGAAGGTCAAAATGACCATTTTTTGAAATTTTGCCGGCCTCTCCCGGCCAAACGCCCGGGGATAGAGGGTTGTCCTTTATACTGAAGATAGAGTTGGACGAGCTGTATTCAACGCACTCATCGGCTTTGTCGTAACTACACGTACTGCGGAGCAATGGCGGCTAGAATGTCGGCGGAATAGTGGTTTAAACCCTTCCCCTTTTTTTCTCGAAAATCAGAAAGTGTTCGCGATTGCCATTTTGATGCTATCGTGTAAGTAGCAAGTCAATGGGGAATACAGGGCCGCATCCCGTTCCTCGGTACGGCCATTATTTCCGGATTTAGAGACTCAAAAATTTTAGGTACCCAAAAATTGGGCCCAGAAAAAAGTTCGACGGATTTGCTGGATTTCTGCGGCGATTACTAGAGAAGATGCTGGGATGCTACAGTTAAAAGGGCGGGCCTCTGAGCCGCTTGGTTCTCCTTGTGTAGAAAAAAGTCTGTTTTGGAAGGTCAAAATGACCATTTTTTGAAATTTTCCGGCCTCTCCCGTCCAAACGCGCGGGGATAGAGAGTTGTCCTTTATACTGAAGATAGAGTTGGACGAGCTGTATTCAACGCACTCATCGGCTTTGTCGTAACTATACGTACTGCGGAGCAATGGCGGCTAGAATATCGGCGGAATAGTGGTTTACCTTCCCCTTTTTTTCTCGAAAATCATAAAGTGTTCGCGATTGCCATTTTGAAGCTATCGTGTAAGAAGCAAGTCAATGGGGAATACATGGCCGCATTCCGTTCCTCGGTACGGCCATTATTTCTGGATATACATACTCAAAAACTTTAGGTACCCAAAAATTGGGCCTAGAAAAAGTGCGACGGATTTGCTGGATTTTTGCGGTGATTACTAGGGAAGATGCTGGGATGCTACAGTTAAAAGGCCGGGCCTCTGAGCCGCTTGGTTCTCCTTGTGTAGAAAAAGTCTGCTTTGGAAGGTCAAAATGACCATTTTTTGAAAATTTGCCGGCCTCTCCCGTCCAAACGCGCGGGGATAGAGAGTTGTTCTTTATACCGAAGATAGAGTTGGACGAGCTGTATTCAACGCACTCATCGGCTTTGTCGTAACTATACGTACTGCGGAGCAATGGCGGCTAGAATGTCGGCGGAATAGTGGTTTAAACCCTTCCCCTTTTTTTCTCGAAAATCAGAAAGTGTTCGCGATTGCCATTTTGATGCTATCGTGTAAGTAGCAAGTCAATGGGGAATACAGCGCCGCATCCCGTTCCTCGGTACGGCCATTATTTCCGGATTTAGAGACTCAAAAATTTTAGGTACCCAAAAATTGGGCCTAGAAAAAAGTGCGACGGATTTGTTGGAATATTGCGGTGATTACTAGGGAAGATGCTGGGATGCTACAGTTAAAAGGGCGGGCCTCTGAGCCGCTTGGTTCTCCTTGTGTAGAAAAAAGTCTGTTTAGGAAGGTCAAAATGACCATTTTTTGAAATTTTGCCGGACTCTCCCGTCCTAACGAGCGGGGATAGTGAGTTGTCCTTTATATTGAAGATAGAGTTGGACGAGCTGTATTCAACGCACTCATCGGCTTTGTCGTAACTATACGTACTGCAGAGAAATGGCGGCTAGAATGTCGGCGGAATAATGGTTTAAACCCTTCCCCTTTTTTTCTCGAAAAACAGAAAGTGTTCGCGATTGCCATTTTGATGCTATCGTGCAAGAAGCAAGTCAATGGGGAATACAGGGCCGCGTCCCGTTCCTCGGTACGGCCATTATTTCCGGATTTAGAGACTCAAAAATTTTAGGCACCCAAAAATTGGGCCTAGAAAAAAGTGCGGCGGATTTGCTGGAATATTGCGGTGATTACTAGGGAAGGTGCTGGGATGCTACAGTTAAAAGGGCGGGCCTCTGATCCGCTTGGTTCTCCTTGTGTAGAAAAAAGTCTGTTTTGGAAGGTCAAAATGACCATTTTTTTTTAATTTTGCCGGCCTCTCCCGTCCAAACGCGCGGGGATAGAGAGTTGTCCTTTATACTGAAGATAGAGTTG
This sequence comes from Periplaneta americana, assembly GCF_040183065.1. NCBI lineage: Eukaryota > Metazoa > Arthropoda > Insecta > Blattodea > Blattidae > Periplaneta > Periplaneta americana. The sequence continues at coordinate 1,053,389 of NC_091119.1, read as the reverse complement.
GACGAGCTGTATTCAACGCACTTATCGGCTTTGTCGTAACTATACGTACTGCGGAGCAATGGCGGCTAGAATGTCGGCGGAATAGTGGTTCACCTTGTTTTCTCGAAAATCAGAAAGTGTTCGCGATTGCCGTTTTGATGCTATCGTGTAAGAAGCAAGTCAATGGGGAATACAGGGCCGCATCCCGTTCCTTGGTACGGCCATTATTTCCGGATTTATTGACTCAAAAATTTTAGGTACCCAAAAATTGGGCCTAGAAAAAAGTGCGACGGATTTGCTGGATTTTTTCGGTGATTACTAGGGAAGATGCTGGGATGCTACAGTTATAAGGGCGGGTCTCTGATCCGCTTGGTTCTCCTTGTGTAGAAAAAAGTCTGTTTTGGAATGTTAAATGACCATTTTTTGAAAATTTACCGGCCTCTCCCGTCCAAACGCGCGGGGATAGAGAGTTGTCCTTTATACTGAAGATAGAGTTGGACGAGCTGTATTCAACGCACTCTTCGGCTTTGTCGTAACTGTACGTACTGCGGAGCAATGGCGGCTGGAATGTCGGCGGAATAGTGGTTTAAACCCTTCCCCTTTTTTTCTCGAAAATCAGAAAGTGTTCGCGATTGCCATTTTGATGCTATCGTGCAAGATTTTTGCGGTGATTACTAGGGAAGATGCTGGGATGCTACAGTTAAAAGGGCGGGCCTCTGAGCCGCTTGGTTCTCCTTGTGTAGAAAAAAGTCTGTTTAGGAAGGTCAAAATGACCATTTTTTGAAATTTTGCCGGCCTCTCCCGTCCAAACGCCCGGGGATAGAGGGTTGTCCTTTATACTGAAGATAGAGTTGGACGAGCTGTATTCAACGCACTCTTCGGCTTTGTCGTAACTATACGTACTGCGGAGTAATGGCGGCTAGAATGTCGGCGGAATAGTGGTTTAAACCCTTCCCCTTTTTTTCTCGAAAATCAGAAAGTGTTCGCGATTGCCATTTTGATGCTATCGTGCAAGAAGCAAGTCAATGGGGAATACAGGGCCGCATCCCGTTCCTCGGTACGGCCATTATTTCCGGATTTAGAGACTCAAAAATTTTAGGTACCCAAAAATTGGGCCTAGAAAAAAGTGCGACGGATTTGCTGGAATATTGCGGTGATTACTAGGGAAGATGCTGGGATGCTACAGTTAAAAGGGCGGGCCTCTGAGCCGCTTGGTTCTCCTTGTGTAGAAAAAAGTCTTATTTGGAAGGTCAAAATGACCATTTTTTGAAATTTTGCCGGCCTCTCCCGTCAAAACGCGCGGGGATAGAGAGTTGTCCTTTATACTGAAGATAGAGTTGGACGAGCTGTATTCAACGCACTCTTCGGCTTTGTCGCAACAATAAGTACTGCGGAGCAATGGCGGCTAGAATGTCGGCGGAATAGTGGTTTAAACCCTTCCCCTTTTTTTCTCGAAAATCAGAAAGTGTTCGCGATTGCCATTTTGATGCTATCGTGCAAGATTTTTGCGGTGATTACTAGGGAAGATGCTGGGATGCTACAGTTAAAAGGGCGGGCCTCTGAGTCGCTTGGTTCTCCTTGTGTAGAAAAAAGTCTGTTTTGGAAGGTCAAAATGATCATTTTTTGAAATTTTGCCGGCCTCTCCCGTCCAAACGCCCGGGGATAGAGGGTTGTCCTTTATACTGAAGATAGAGTTGGACGAGCTGTATTCAACGCACTCTTCGGCTTTGTCGTAACTATAAGTACTGCGGAGCAATGGCGGCTAGAATGTCGGCGGAATAGTGGTTTAAACCCTTCCCCTTTTTTTCTCGAAAATCAGAAAGTGTTCGCGATTGCCATTTTGATGCTATCGTGCAAGACGCAAGTCAATGGGGAATACAGGGCCGCATCCCGTTCCTTGGTACGGCCATTATTTCCGGATTTATAGACTCAAAAATTTTAGGTACCCAAAAATTGGGCCTAGAAAAAAGTGCGACGGATATGCTGGATTTTTTCGGTGATTACTAGGGAAGATGCTGGGATGCTACAGTTAAAAGGGCGTGCCTCTGAGTCGCTTGGTTCTCCTTGTGTAGAAAAAAGTCTGTTTTGGAAGGTCAAAATGACCATATTTTGAAATTTTGCCGGCCTCTCCCGTCCAAACGCGTGGGGATAGAGAGTTGTCCTTTATACAGAAGATAGAGTTTGACGAGCTGTATTCAACGCACTTATCGGCTTTGTCGTAACTATACGTTCTGCGGAGCAATGGCGGCTAGAATGTCGGCGGAATAGTGGTTTAAACCCTTCCCTTTTTTTTCTCGAAAATCAGATAGTGTTCGCGATTGCCATTTTGATGCTATCGTGCAAGAAGCAAGTCAATGGGGAATACAGGGCCGCATCCCGTTCCTGGGTACGGCCATTATTTCCGGATTTAGAGACTCAAAAAATTTATGTACCCAAAAATTGGGCCTAGAAAAAAGTGCGACGGATTTGCTGGATTATTTCGGTGATTACTAGCGAAGATGCTGGGATGCTACAGTTGAAAGGGCGGGCCTCTGAGCCGCTTGGTTCTCCTTGTGTAGAAAAAAGTCTGTTTTGGAAGGTCAAAATGACCATTTTTTGAAATTTTGCCGGCCTCTCCCGTCCAAACGCGCGGGGATAGAGAGTTGTCCTTTATACTGAAGATAGAGTTGGACGAGCTGTATTCAACGCACTCATCGGCTATGTCGTACCTATACGTACTGCGGAGCAATGGCGGCTAGAATATCGGCGGAATAGTGGTTTAAAACCTCCCCCTTTTTTTCTCGAAAATCAGAAAGTGTTCGCGATTGCCATTTTGATGCTATCGTGCAAGAAGCAAGTCAATGGGGAATACAGGGCCGCATCCCGTTCCTCGGTACGGCCATTATTTCCGGATTTAGAGACTCAAAAATTTTAGGTACCCAAAAATTGGGCCTAGAAAAAAGTGCGACGGATTTGCTGGAATATTGCGGTGATTACTAGGGAAGATGCTGGGATGCTACAGTTAAAAGGGCGGGCCTCTGAGCCGCTTGGTTCTCCTTGTGTAGAAAAAAGTCTTATTTGGAAGGTCAAAATGACCATTTTTTGAAATTTTGCCGGCCTCTCCCGTCAAAACGCGCGGGGATAGAGAGTTGTCCTTTATACTGAAGATAGAGTTGGACGAGCTGTATTCAACGCACTCTTCGGCTTTGTCGCAACAATAAGTACTGCGGAGCAATGGCGGCTAGAATGTCGGCGGAATAGTGGTTTAAACCCTTCCCCTTTTTTTCTCGAAAATCAGAAAGTGTTCGCGATTGCCATTTTGATGCTATCGTGCAAGATTTTTGCGGTGATTACTAGGGAAGATGCTGGGATGCTACAGTTAAAAGGGCGGGCCTCTGAGTCGCTTGGTTCTCCTTGTGTAGAAAAAAGTCTGTTTTGGAAGGTCAAAATGATCATTTTTTGAAATTTTGCCGGCCTCTCCCGTCCAAACGCCCGGGGATAGAGGGTTGTCCTTTATACTGAAGATAGAGTTGGACGAGCTGTATTCAACGCACTCTTCGGCTTTGTCGTAACTATAAGTACTGCGGAGCAATGGCGGCTAGAATGTCGGCGGAATAGTGGTTTAAACCCTTCCCCTTTTTTTCTCGAAAATCAGAAAGTGTTCGCGATTGCCATTTTGATGCTATCGTGCAAGACGCAAGTCAATGGGGAATACAGGGCCGCATCCCGTTCCTGGGTACGGCCATTATTTCCGGATTTAGAGACTCAAAAAATTTATGTACCCAAAAATTGGGCCTAGAAAAAAGTGCGACGGATTTGCTGGATTATTTCGGTGATTACTAGCGAAGATGCTGGGCTGCTACAGTTGAAAGGGCGGGCCTCTGAGCCGCTTGGTTCTCCTTGTGTAGAAAAAAGTCTGTTTTGGAAGGTCAAAATGACCATTTTTTGAAATTTTGCCGGCCTCTCCCGTCCAAACGCGCGGGGATAGAGAGTTGTCCTTTATACTGAAGATAGAGTTGGACGAGCTGTATTCAACGCACTCATCGGCTATGTCGTACCTATACGTACTGCGGAGCAATGGCGGCTAGAATATCGGCGGAATAGTGGTTTAAAACCTCCCCCTTTTTTTCTCGAAAATCAGAAAGTGTTCGCGATTGCCATTTTGATGCTATCGTATAAGAAGCAAGTCAATGGGGAATACAGGGCCGCATCCCGTTCCTTTGTACGGCCATTATTTCCGGATTTATTGACTCAAAAATTTTAGGTACCCAAAAATTGGGCCTAGAAAAAAGTGCGACGGATTTGCTGGATTTTTTCGGTGATTACTAGGTAAGATGCTGGGATGCTACAGTTAAAAGGGCGGGTCTCTGAGCCGCTTGGTTCTCCTTGTGTAGAAAAAAGTCTGTTTTGGAAGGTCAAAATGACCATTTTTTGAAATTTTGCCGGCCTCTCCCGTCCAAACGCGCGGGGATAGAGAGTTGTCCTTTATACTGATGATAGAGTTGGACGAGCTGTATTCAACGCACTCTTCGGCTTTGTCGTAACTATATGTACTGCGGAGCAATGGCGGCTAGAATATCGGCGGAATAGTGGTTTAAAAACCTTCCCCTTTTTTTCTCGAAAATCAGAAAGTGTTCGCGATTGCCATTTTGAAGCTATCGTGTAAGAAGCAAGTCAATGGGGAATACAGGGCCGCATCCCGTTCCTCGGTACGGCCATTATTTCTGGATATACATACTCAGAAACTTTAGGTTCCCAAAAATTGGGCCTAGAAAAAAGTGCGACGGATTTGCTGGATTTTTTCGGTGATTACTAGGTAAGATGCTGGGATGCTACAGTTAAAAGGCCGGGCCTCTTAGCCGCTTGGTTCTCCTTGTGTAGAAAAAGTCTGCTTTGGAAGGTCAAAATGACCATTTTTTGAAATTTTGCCGGCCTCTCCCGTCCAAACGCGCGGGGATAGAGAGTTGTCCTTTATTCTGAAGATAGAGTTGGACGAGCTGTATTCAACGCACTCATCGGCTTTGTCGTAACTATACGTACTGCGGAGCAATGGCGGCTAGAATGTCGGCGGAATAGTGGTTTAAACCCTTCCCCTTTTTATCTCGAAAATCAGAAAGTGTTCGCGATTGCCATTTTGATGCTATCGTGCAAGATTTTTGCGGTGATTACTAGGGAAGATGCTGGGATGCTACAGTTAAAAGCGCGGGCCTCTGAGCCGCTTGGTTCTCCTTGTGTAGAAAAAAGTCTGTTTAGGAAGGTCAAAATGACCATTTTTTGAAATTTTGCCGGCCTCTCCCGTCCTAACGCGCGGGGATAGTGAGTTGTCCTTTATACTGAAGATAGAGTTGGACGAGCTGTATTCAACGCACTCATCGGCTTTGTCGTAACTATACGTACTGCGGAGCAATGGCGGCTAGAATGTCGGCGGAATAGTGGTTTAAACCCTTCCCCTTTTTTTCTCGAAAATCAGAAAGTGTTCGCGATTGCCATTTTGATGCTATCGTGTAAGTAGCAAGTCAATGGGGAATACAGGGCCGCATCCCGTTCCTCGGTACGGCCATTATTTCCGGATTTAGAGACTCAAAAATTTTAGGTACCCAAAAATTGGGCCTAGAAAAAAGTTCGACGGATTTGCTGGATTTTTGCGGTGATTACTAGAGAAGATGCTGGGATGCTACAGTTAAAAGGGCGGGCCTCTGAGCCGCTTGGTTCTCCTTGTGTAGAAAAATGTCTGTTTTGGAAGGTCAAAATGACCATTTTTTGAAATTTTGCCGGCCTCTCCCGTCCAAACGCGCGGGGATAGAGAGTTGTCCTTTATACTGAAGATACAGTTGGACGAGCTGTATTCAACGCACTCATCGGCTTTGTCGTAACTATACGTACTGCGGAGCAATGGAGGCTAGAATATCGGCGGAATAGTGGTTTAAACCCTTCCCCTTTTTTTCTCGAAAATCAGAAAGTGTTCGCGATTGCCATTTTGATGCTATCGTGTAAGAAGCAAGTCAATGGGGAATACAGGGCCGCATCCCGTTCCTTGGTACGGCCATTATTTCCGGATTTATTGACTCAAAAATTTTAGGTACCCAAAAATTGGGCCTAGAAAAAAGTGCGACGGATTTGCTGGATTTTTTCGGTGATTACTATGGAAGATGCTGGGATGCTACAGTTAAAAGGGCGGGTCTCTGATCCGCTTGGTTCTCCTTGTGTAGAAAAAAGTCTGTTTTGGAAGGTTAAATGACCATTTTTTGAAAATTTGCCGGCCTCTCCCGTCCAAACGCGCGGGGATAGAGAGTTGTCCTTTATACTGAAGATAGAGTTGGACGAGCTGTATTCAACGCACTCTTCGGCTTTGTCGTAACTGTACGTACTGCGGAGCAATGGCGGCTGGAATGTCGGCGGAATAGTGGTTTAAATCCTTCCCCTTTTTTTCTCGAAAATCAGAAAGTGTTCGCGATTGCCATTTTGATGCTATCGTGCAAGATTTTTGCGGTGATTACTAGGGAAGATGCTGGGATGCTACAGTTAAAAGGGCGGGCCTCTGAGCCGCTTGGTTCTCCTTGTGTAGAAAAAAGTCTGTTTAGGAAGGTCAAAATGACCATTTTTTGAAATTTTGCCGGCCTCTCCCGTCCAAACGCCCGGGGATAGAGGCTTGTCCTTTACACTGAAGATAGAGTTGGACGAGCTGTATTCAACGCACTCTTCGGCTTTGTCGTAACTATACGTACTGCGGAGCAATGGCGGCTAGAATGTCGGCGGAATAGTGCTTTAAACCCTTCCCCTTTTTTTCTCGAAAATCAGAAAGTGTTCGCGATTGCCATTTTGATGCTATCGTGCAAGAAGCAAGTCAATGGGGAATACAGGGCCGCATCCCGTTCCTCGGTACGGCCATTATTTCCGGATTTAGAGACTCAAAAATTTTAGGTACCCAAAAATTGGGCCTAGAAAAAAGTGCGACGGATTTGCTGGAATATTGCGGTGATTACTAGGGAAGATGCTGGGATGCTACAGTTAAAAGGGCGGGCCTCTGAGCCGCTTGGTTCTCCTTGTGTAGAAAAAAGTCTTATTTGGAAGGTCAAAATGACCATTTTTTGAAATTTTGCCGGCCTCTCCCGTCCAAACGCGCGGGGATAGAGAGTTGTCCTTTATACTGAAGATAGAGTTGGACGAGCTGTATTCAACGCACTCTTCGGCTTTGTCGCAACTATAAGTACTGCGGAGCAATGGCGGCTAGAATGTCGGCGGAATAGTGGTTTAAACCCTTCCCCTTTTTTTCTCGAAAATCAGAAAGTGTTCGCGATTGCCATTTTGATGCTATCGTGTAAGTAGCAAGTCAATGGGGAATACAGGGCCGCATCCCGTTCCTCGGTACGGCCATTATTTCCGGATTTAGAGACTCAAAAATTTTAGGTACCCAAAAATTGGGCCCAGAAAAAAGTTCGACGGATTTGCTGGATTTCTGCGGTGATTACTAGAGAAGATGCTGGGATGCTACAGTTAAAAGGGCGGGCCTCTGAGCCGCTTGGTTCTCCTTGTGTAGAAAAAAGTCTGTTTTGGAAGGTCAAAATGACCATTTTTTGAAATTTTGCCGGCCTCTCCCGTCCAAACGCGCGGGGATAGAGAGTTGTCCTTTATACTGAAGATAGAGTTGGACGAGCTGTATTCAACGCACTCATCGGCTTTGTCGTAACTAAACGTACTGCGGAGCAATGGCGGCTAGAATATCGGCGAAATAGTGGTTTACCTTCCCCTTTTTTTTCTCGAAAATCAGAAAGTATTCGCGATTGCCATTTTGATGCTATCGTGTAAGTAGCAAGTCAATGGGGAATACAGGGCCGCATCCCGTTCCTCGGTACGGCCGTTATTTCCGGATTTAGAGACTCAAAAATTTTAGGTACCCAAAAATTGGGCCTAGCAAAAAGTGCGACGGATTTGCTGGATTTTTTCGGTGATTACTAGGGAAGATGCTGGGATGCTACAGTTAAAAGGGCGGGTCTCTGAGCCGCTTGGTTCTCCTTGTGTAGAAAAAAGTCTGTTTTGGAAGGTTAAATGACCAATTTTTGAAAATTTGCCGGCCTCTCCCGTCCAAACGCGCGGGGATAGAGAGTTGTCCTTTATACTGAAGATAGAGTTGGACGAGCTGTATTCAACGCACTCTTCGGCTTTGTCGTAGCTATATGTACTGCGGAGCAATGGCGGCTAGAATATCGGCGGAATAGTGGTTTAAAACCTTCCCCTTTTTTTCTCGAAAATCAGAAAGTGTTCGCGATTGCCATTTTGAAGCTATCGTGTAAGAAGCAAGTCAATGGGGAATACATGGCCGCATCCCGTTCCTCGGTACGGCCATTATTTCTGGATATACATACTCAAAAACTTTAGGTACCCAAAAATTGGGCCTAGAAAAAGTGCGACGGATTTGCTGGATTTTTGCGGTGATTACTAGGGAAGATGCTGGGATGCTACAGTTAAAAGGCCGGGCCTCTGAGCCGCTTGGTTCTCCTTGTGTAGAAAAAGTCTGCTTTGGAAGGTCAAAATGACCATTTTTTGAAATTTTGCCGGCCTCTCCCGTCCAAACGCGCGGGGATAGAGAGTTGTTCTTTATACCGAAGATAGAGTTGGACGAGCTGTATTCAACGCACTCATCGGCTTTGTCGTAACTATACGTACTGCGGAGCAATGGCGGCTAGAATGTCGGCGGAATAGTGGTTTAAACCCTTCCCCTTTTTTTCTCGAAAATCAGAAAGTGTTCGCGATTGCCATTTTGATGCTATCGTGTAAGTAGCAAGTCAATGGGGAATACAGCGCCGCATCCCGTTCCTCGGTACGGCCATTATTTCCGGATTTAGAGACTCAAAAATTTTAGGTACCCAAAAATTGGGCCTAGAAAAAAGTGCGACGGATTTGTTGGAATATTGCGGTGATTACTAGGGAAGATGCTGGGATGCTACAGTTAAAAGGGCGGGCCTCTGAGCCGCTTGGTTCTCCTTGTGTAGAAAAAAGTCTGTTTAGGAAGGTCAAAATGACCATTTTTTGAAATTTTGCCGGACTCTTCCGTCCTAACGAGCGGGGATAGTGAGTTGTCCTTTATATTGAAGATAGAGTTGGACGAGCTGTATTCAACGCACTCATCGGCTTTGTCGTAACTATACGTACTGCAGAGAAATGGCGGCTAGAATGTCGGCGGAATAATGGTTTAAACCCTTCCCCTTTTTTTCTCGAAAAACAGAAAGTGTTCGCGATTGCCATTTTGATGCTATCGTGCAAGAAGCAAGTCAATGGGGAATACAGGGCCGCGTCCCGTTCCTCGGTACGGCCATTATTTCCGGATTTAGAGACTCAAAAATTTTAGGCACCCAAAAATTGGGCCTAGAAAAAAGTGCGGCGGATTTGCTGGAATATTGCGGTGATTACTAGGGAAGGTGCTGGGATGCTACAGTTAAAAGGGCGGGCCTCTGATCCGCTTGGTTCTCCTTGTGTAGAAAAAAGTCTGTTTTGGAAGGTCAAAATGACCATTTTTTTTTAATTTTGCCGGCCTCTCCCGTCCAAACGCGCGGGGATAGAGAGTTGTCCTTTATACTGAAGATAGAGTTGGACGAGCTGTATTCAACGCACTTATCGGCTTTGTCGTAACTATACGTACTGCGGAGCAATGGTGGCTAGAATGTCGGCGGAATAGTGGTTCACCTTTTTTTCTCGAAAATCAGAAAGTGTTCGCGATTGCCGTTTTGATGCTATCGTGTAAGAAGCAAGTCAATGGGGAATACAGGGCCGCATCCCGTTCCTTGGTACGGCCATTATTTCCGGATTTATTGACTCAAAAATTTTAGGTACCCAAAAATTGGGCCTAGAAAAAAGTGCGACGGATTTGCTGGATTTTTTCGGTGATTACTAGGGAAGATGCTGGGATGCTACAGTTAAAAGGGCGGGTCTCTGATCCGCTTGGTTCTCCTTGTGTAGAAAAAAGTCTGTTTTGGAAGGTTAAATGACCATTTTTTGAAAATTTACCGGCCTCTCCCGTCCAAACGCGCGGGGATAGAGAGTTGTCCTTTATACTGAAGATAGAGTTGGACGAGCTGTATTCAACGCACTCTTCGGCTTTGTCGTAACTGTACGTACTGCGGAGCAATGGCGGCTGGAATGTCGGCGGAATAGTGGTTTAAACCCTTCCCCTTTTTTTCTCGAAAATCAGAAAGTGTTCGCGATTGCCATTTTGATGCTATCGTGCAAGATTTTTGCGGTGATTACTAGGGAAGATGCTGGGATGCTACAGTTAAAAGGGCGGGCCTCTGAGCCGCTTGGTTCTCCTTGTGTAGAAAAAAGTCTGTTTAGGAAGGTCAAAATGACCATTTTTTTGAAATTTTGCCGGCCTCTCCCGTCCAAACGCCCGGGGATAGAGGGTTGTCCTTTATACTGAAGATAGAGTTGGACGAGCTGTATTCAACGCACTCTTCGGCTTTGTCGTAACTATACGTACTGCGGAGTAATGGCGGCTAGAATGTCGGCGGAATAGTGGTTTAAACCCTTCCCCTTTTTTTCTCGAAAATCAGAAAGTGTTCGCGATTGCCATTTTGATGCTATCGTGCAAGAAGCAAGTCAATGGGGAATACAGGGCCGCATCCCGTTCCTCGGTACGGCCATTATTTCCGGATTTAGAGACTCAAAAATTTTAGGTACCCAAAAATTGGGCCTAGAAAAAAGTGCGACGGATTTGCTGGAATATTGCGGTGATTACTAGGGAAGATGCTGGGATGCTACAGTTAAAAGGGCGGGCCTCTGAGCCGCTTGGTTCTCCTTGTGTAGAAAAAAGTCTTATTTGGAAGGTCAAAATGACCATTTTTTGAAATTTTGCCGGCCTCTCCCGTCAAAATGCGCGGGGATAGAGAGTTGTCCTTTATACTGAAGATAGAGATGGACGAGCTGTATTCAACGCACTCTTCGGCTTTGTCGCAACAATAAGTACTGCGGAGCAATGGCGGCTAGAATGTCGGCGGAATAGTGGTTTAAACCCTTCCCCTTTTTTTCTCGAAAATCAGAAAGTGTTCGCGATTGCCATTTTGATGCTATCGTGTAAGAAGCAAGTCAATGGGGAATACAGGGCCTCATCCCGTTCCTCGGTACGGCCATTATTTCCGTATTTAGAGACTCAAAAATTTGAGGTACCCAAAAATTGGGCCTAGAAAAAGTGGGACGAATTTGCTGGAATTTTTCGGTGATTACTAGGGAAGATGCTGGGATGCTACAGTTAAAAGGGCGGGCCTCTGAGCCGCTTGGTTCTCCTTGTGTAGAAAAAAGTCTGTTTTGGAAGGTCAAAATGACCATTTTTTGTAATTTTGCCGGCCTCTCCCGTCCAAACGCGCGGGGATAGAGAGTTGTCCTTTATACTGAAGATAGAGTTGGACGAGCTGTATTCAACGCACTCATGGGCTTTGTCGTAACTATACGTACTGCGGAGCAATGGCGGCTAGAATATCGGCGGAATAGTGGTTTACCTTCCCCTTTTTTTCTTGAAAATCAGAAAGTGTTCGCGATTGCAATTTTGATGCTATCGTGTAAGAAGCAAGTCAATGGGGAATACAGGACCGCATCCCGATCCTCGGTACGGCCATTATTTCCGGATTTAGAGACTCAAAAATTTAGGTACCCAAAAATTGGGCCTAGAAAAAAGTGCGACGGATTTGCTGGAATATTGCGGTGATTACTAGGGAAGATGCTGGGATGCTACAGTTAAAAGGGCGGGCCTCTGAGCCGCTTGGTTCTCCTTGTGTAGAAAAAAGTCTGTTTTGGAAGGTCAAAATGACCATTTTTTGAAATTTTGCCGGCCTCTCCCGTCCAAACGCACGGGGATAGAGAGTTGTCCTTTATACTGAAGATAGAGTTGGACGAGCTGTATTCAACGCACTCTTCGGCTTTGTCGTAACTTTACGTACTGCGGAGCAATGGCGGCTAGAATGTCGGCGGAATAGTGGTTTAAACCCTTCCCCTTTTTTTTCTCGAAAATCAGAAAGTATTCGCGATTGCCATTTTGATGCTATCGTGTAAGTAGCAAGTCAATGGGGAATACAGGGCCGCATCCCGTTCCTCGATACGGCCGTTATTTCCGGATTTAGAGACTCAAAAATTTTAGGTACCCAAAAATTGGGCCTAGAAAAAAGTGCGACGGATTTGCTGGATTTTTGCGGTGATTACTAGAGAAGATGCTGGGATGCTACAGTTAAAAGGGCGGGCCTCTGAGCCGCTTGGATCTTCTTGTGTAGAAAAAAGTCTGTTTTGGAAGGTCAAAATGACCATTTTTTGAAATTTTGCCTGCCTCTCCCGTCCAAACGCGCGGGGATAGAGAGTTGTCCTTTATACTGAAGATAGAGTTGGACGAGCTGTATTCAACTCACTCATCGGCTTTGTCGTAACTATACGTACTGCGGAGAAATGGCGGCTAGAATATCGGCGGAATAGTGGTTTAAAACCTTCCCCTTTTTTTCTTGAAAATCAGAAAGTGTTGGCGATTGCCATTTTGATGCTATCGTGTAAGAAGCAAGTCAATGGGGAATACAGGGCCGCATCCCGTTCCTTGGTACGGCCATTATTTCCGGATTTATAGACTCAAAAATTTTAGGTACCCAAAAATTGGGCCTAGAAAAAAGTGCGACGGATTTGCTGGATTTTTTCGGTGATTACTAGGGAAGATGCTGGGATGCTACAGTTAAAAGGGCGGGCCTCTGAGCCGCTTGGTTCTCCTTGTGTAGAAAAAAGTCTGATTTGGAAGGTCAAAATGACCAACTTTTTTAGAAATTTTGCCGGCCTCTCCCGTCCAAACGCGCGGGGATAAAGGGTAGTCCTTTATACTGAAGATAGAGTTGGACTAGCTGTATTCAACGCAGTCTTCGGCTTTGTCGTAACTATAAGTACTGCGGAGCAATGGCGGCTAGAATGTCGGCGGAATAGTGGTTTAAACCCTTCCCCTTTTTTTCTCGAAAATCAGAAAGTGTTCGCGATTGCCATTTTGATGCTTTTGTGCAACAAGCAAGTCAATGGGGAATACAGGGCCGCATCCCGCTCCTTGGTACGGCCATTATTTCCGGATATATAGACTCAAAAATTTTAGGTACCCAAAAATTGGGCCTAGAAAAAAGTGCGACGGACTTGCTGGATTTTTGCGGTGATTACTAGGGAAGATGCTGGGATGCTACAGTTAAAATGGCGGGCCTCTGAGCCGCTTGGTTCTCCTTGTGTAGAAAAAAGTCTGTTTTGGAAGGTCAAAATGACCAATTTTTGAAATTTTGCCGTCCTCTCCCGTCCAAACGCGCGGTGATAGAGAGTTGTCCTCTATACTGAAGATAGAGTTGGACGAGTTGTATACAACGTACTCATCGGCTTTGTCGTAACTATACGAACTGCGGAGAAATCGAAAATCAGAAAGTGTTCGCGATTGCCATTTTGATGCTATCGTGTAAGAAGCAAGTCAATGGGGAATACAGGGCCGCATCCCGTTCCTCGGTACGGCCATTATTTCCGGATTTAGAGACTCAAAAATTTGTTGTACCCAAAAATTGGGCCTAGAAAAAAGTGCGACGGATTTGTTGGAATATTGCGGTGATTACTAGGGAAGATGCTGGGATGCTACAGTTAAAAGGGCGGGCCTCTGAGCCGCTTGGTTCTCCTTGTGTAGAAAAAAGTCTGTTTAGGAAGGTCAAAATGACCATTTTTTGAAATTTTGCCGGACTCTCCCGTCCTAACGAGCGGGGATAGTGAGTTGTCCTTTATATTGAAGATAGAGTTGGACGAGCTGTATTCAACGCACTCATCGGCTTTGTCGTAACTATACGTACTGCAGAGAAATGGCGGCTAGAATGTCGGCGGAATAATGGTTTAAACCCTTCCCCTTTTTTTCTCGAAAAACAGAAAGTGTTCGCGATTGCCATTTTGATGCTATCGTGCAAGAAGCAAGTCTATGGGGAATACAGGGCCGCGTCCCGTTCCTCGGTACGGCCATTATTTCCGGATTTAGAGACTCAAAAATTTTAGGCACCCAAAAATTGGGCCTAGAAAAAAGTGCGGCGGATTTGCTGGAATATTGCGGTGATTACTAGGGAAGGTGCTGGGATGCTACAGTTAAAAGGGCGGGCCTCTGATCCGCTTGGTTCTCCTTGTGTAGAAAAAAGTCTGTTTTGGAAGGTCAAAATGACCATTTTTTTTTAATTTTGCCGGCCTCTCCCGTCCAAACGCGCGGGGATAGAGAGTTGTCCTTTATACTGAAGATAGAGTTGGACGAGCTGTATTCATCGCACTTATCGGCTTTGTCGTAACTATACGTACTGCGGAGCAATGGCGGCTAGAATGTCGGCGGAATAGTGGTTCACCTTTTTTTCTCGAAAATCAGAAAGTGTTCGCGATTGCCGTTTTGATGCTATCGTGTAAGAAGCAAGTCAATGGGGAATACAGGGCCGCATCCCGTTCCTTGGTACGGCCATTATTTCCGGATTTATTGACTCAAAAATTTTAGGTACCCAAAAATTGGGCCTAGAAAAAAGTGCGACGGATTTGCTGGATTTTTTCGGTGATTACTAGGGAAGATGCTGGGATGCTACAGTTAAAAGGGCGGGTCTCTGATCCGCTTGGTTCTCCTTGTGTAGAAAAAAGTCTGTTTTGGAAGGTCAAAATGACCATTTTTTGTAATTTTGCCGGCCTCTCCCGTCCAAACGCGCGGGGATAGAGAGTTGTCCTTTATACTGAAGATAGAGTTGGACGAGCTGTATTCAACGCACTCATGGGCTTTGTCGTAACTATACGTACTGCGGAGCAATGGCGGCTAGAATATCGGCGGAATAGTGGTTTACCTTCCCCTTTTTTTCTTGAAAATCAGAAAGTGTTCGCGATTGCAATTTTGATGCTATCGTGTAAGAAGCAAGTCAATGGGGAATACAGGACCGCATCCCGATCCTCGGTACGGCCATTATTTCCGGATTTAGAGACTCAAAAATTTAGGTACCCAAAAATTGGGCCTAGAAAAAAGTGCGACGGATTTGCTGGAATATTGCGGTGATTACTAGGGAAGATGCTGGGATGCTACAGTTAAAAGGGCGGGCCTCTGAGCCGCTTGGTTCTCCTTGTGTAGAAAAAAGTCTGTTTTGGAAGGTCAAAATGACCATTTTTTGAAATTTTGCCGGCCTCTCCCGTCCAAACGCACGGGGATAGAGAGTTGTCCTTTATACTGAAGATAGAGGTTGGACGAGCTGTATTCAACGCACTCTTCGGCTTTGTCGTAACTTTACGTACTGCGGAGCAATGGCGGCTAGAATGTCGGCGGAATAGTGGTTTAAACCCTTCCCCTTTTTTTTCTCGAAAATCAGAAAGTATTCGCGATTGCCATTTTGATGCTATCGTGTAAGTAGCAAGTCAATGGGGAATACAGGGCCGCATCCCGTTCCTCGATACGGCCGTTATTTCCGGATTTAGAGACTCAAAAATTTTAGGTACCCAAAAATTGGGCCTAGAAAAAAGTGCGACGGATTTGCTGGATTTTTGCGGTGATTACTAGAGAAGATGCTGGGATGCTACAGTTAAAAGGGCGGGCCTCTGAGCCGCTTGGATCTTCTTGTGTAGAAAAAAGTCTGTTTTGGAAGGTCAAAATGACCATTTTTTGAAATTTTGCCTGCCTCTCCCGTCCAAACGCGCGGGGATAGAGAGTTGTCCTTTATACTGAAGATAGAGTTGGACGAGCTGTATTCAACTCACTCATCGGCTTTGTCGTAACTATACGTACTGCGGAGAAATGGCGGCTAGAATATCGGCGGAATAGTGGTTTAAAACCTTCCCCTTTTTTTCTTGAAAATCAGAAAGTGTTGGCGATTGCCATTTTGATGCTATCGTGTAAGAAGCAAGTCAATGGGGAATACAGGGCCGCATCCCGTTCCTTGGTACGGCCATTATTTCCGGATTTATAGACTCAAAAATTTTAGGTACCCAAAAATTGGGCCTAGAAAAAAGTGCGACGGATTTGCTGGATTTTTTCGGTGATTACTAGGGAAGATGCTGGGATGCTACAGTTAAAAGGGCGGGCCTCTGAGCCGCTTGGTTCTCCTTGTGTAGAAAAAAGTCTGATTTGGAAGGTCAAAATGACCAACTTTTTTAGAAATTTTGCCGGCCTCTCCCGTCCAAACGCGCGGGGATAAAGGGTAGTCCTTTATACTGAAGATAGAGTTGGACTAGCTGTATTCAACGCAGTCTTCGGCTTTGTCGTAACTATAAGTACTGCGGAGCAATGGCGGCTAGAATGTCGGCGGAATAGTGGTTTAAACCCTTCCCCTTTTTTTCTCGAAAATCAGAAAGTGTTCGCGATTGCCATTTTGATGCTTTTGTGCAACAAGCAAGTCAATGGGGAATACAGGGCCGCATCCCGCTCCTTGGTACGGCCATTATTTCCGGATATATAGACTCAAAAATTTTAGGTACCCAAAAATTGGGCCTAGAAAAAAGTGCGACGGACTTGCTGGATTTTTGCGGTGATTACTAGGGAAGATGCTGGGATGCTACAGTTAAAATGGCGGGCCTCTGAGCCGCTTGGTTCTCCTTGTGTAGAAAAAAGTCTGTTTTGGAAGGTCAAAATGACCAATTTTTGAAATTTTGCCGTCCTCTCCCGTCCAAACGCGCGGTGATAGAGAGTTGTCCTCTATACTGAAGATAGAGTTGGACGAGTTGTATACAACGTACTCATCGGCTTTGTCGTAACTATACGAACTGCGGAGAAATCGAAAATCAGAAAGTGTTCGCGATTGCCATTTTGATGCTATCGTGTAAGAAGCAAGTCAATGGGGAATACAGGGCCGCATCCCGTTCCTCGGTACGGCCATTATTTCCGGATTTAGAGACTCAAAAATTTGTTGTACCCAAAAATTGGGCCTAGAAAAAAGTGCGACGGATTTGTTGGAATATTGCGGTGATTACTAGGGAAGATGCTGGGATGCTACAGTTAAAAGGGCGGGCCTCTGAGCCGCTTGGTTCTCCTTGTGTAGAAAAAAGTCTGTTTAGGAAGGTCAAAATGACCATTTTTTGAAATTTTGCCGGACTCTCCCGTCCTAACGAGCGGGGATAGTGAGTTGTCCTTTATATTGAAGATAGAGTTGGACGAGCTGTATTCAACGCACTCATCGGCTTTGTCGTAACTATACGTACTGCAGAGAAATGGCGGCTAGAATGTCGGCGGAATAATGGTTTAAACCCTTCCCCTTTTTTTCTCGAAAAACAGAAAGTGTTCGCGATTGCCATTTTGATGCTATCGTGCAAGAAGCAAGTCTATGGGGAATACAGGGCCGCGTCCCGTTCCTCGGTACGGCCATTATTTCCGGATTTAGAGACTCAAAAATTTTAGGCACCCAAAAATTGGGCCTAGAAAAAAGTGCGGCGGATTTGCTGGAATATTGCGGTGATTACTAGGGAAGGTGCTGGGATGCTACAGTTAAAAGGGCGGGCCTCTGATCCGCTTGGTTCTCCTTGTGTAGAAAAAAGTCTGTTTTGGAAGGTCAAAATGACCATTTTTTTTTAATTTTGCCGGCCTCTCCCGTCCAAACGCGCGGGGATAGAGAGTTGTCCTTTATACTGAAGATAGAGTTGGACGAGCTGTATTCATCGCACTTATCGGCTTTGTCGTAACTATACGTACTGCGGAGCAATGGCGGCTAGAATGTCGGCGGAATAGTGGTTCACCTTTTTTTCTCGAAAATCAGAAAGTGTTCGCGATTGCCGTTTTGATGCTATCGTGTAAGAAGCAAGTCAATGGGGAATACAGGGCCGCATCCCGTTCCTTGGTACGGCCATTATTTCCGGATTTATTGACTCAAAAATTTTAGGTACCCAAAAATTGGGCCTAGAAAAAAGTGCGACGGATTTGCTGGATTTTTTCGGTGATTACTAGGGAAGATGCTGGGATGCTACAGTTAAAAGGGCGGGTCTCTGATCCGCTTGGTTCTCCTTGTGTAGAAAAAAGTCTGTTTTGGAAGGTTAAATGACCATTTTTTGAAAATTTGCCGGCCTCTCCCGTCCAAACGCGCGGGGATAGAGAGTTGTCCTTTATACTGAAGATAGAGTTGGACGAGCTGTATCCAACGCACTCTTCGGCTTTGTCGTAACTGTACGTACTGCGGAGCAATGGCGGCTGGAATGTCGGCGGAATAGTGGTTTAAACCCTTCCCCTTTTTTTCTCGAAAATCAGAAAGTGTTCGCGATTGCCATTTTGATGCTATCGTGCAAGATTTTTGCGGTGATTACTAGGGAAGATGCTGGGATACTACAGTTAAAAGGGCGGGCCTCTGAGCCGCTTGGTTCTCCTTGTGTAGAAAAAAGTCTGTTTAGGAAGGTCAAAATGACCATTTTTTGAAATTTTGCCGGCCTCTCCCGTCCAAACGCCCGGGGATAGAGGGTTGTCCTTTATACTGAAGATAGAGTTGGACGAGCTGTATTCAACGCACTCTTCGGCTTTGTCGTAACTATACGTACTGCGGAGCAATGGCGGCTAGAATGTCGGCGGAATAGTGGTTTAAACCCTTCCCCTTTTTTTCTCGAAAATCAGAAAGTGTTCGCGATTGCCATTTTGATGCTATCGTGCAAGAAGCAAGTCAATGGGGAATACAGGGCCGCATCCCGTTCCTCGGTACGGGCATTATTTCCGGATTTAGAGACTCAAAAATTTTAGGTACCCAAAAATTGGGCCTAGAAAAAAGTGCGACGGATTTGCTGGAATATTGCGGTGATTACTAGGGAAGATGCTGGGATGCTACAGTTAAAAGGGCGGGCCTCTGAGCCGCTTGGTTCTCCTTGTGTAGAAAAAAGTCTGTTTTGGAAGGTCAAAATGACCATTTTTTGTAATTTTGCCGGCCTCTCCCGTCCAAACGCGCGGGGATAGAGAGTTGTCCTTTATACTGAAGATAGAGTTGGACGAGCTGTATTCAACGCACTCATCGGCTTTGTCGTAAATATACGTACTGCGGAGCAATGGCGGCTAGAATATCGGCGGAATAGTGGTTTACCTTCCCCTTTTTTCTCGAAAATCAGAAAGTGTTCGCGATTGCCATTTTGATGCTATCGTGTAAGAAGCAAGTCAATGGGGAATACAGGGCCGCATCCCGATCCTCGGTACGGCCATTATTTCCGGATTTAGAGACTCAAAAATTTAGGTACCCAAAAATTGGGCCTAGAAAAAAGTGCGACGGATTTGCTGGAATATTGCGGTGATTACTAGGGAAGATGCTGGGATGCTACAGTTAAAAGGGCGGGCCTCTGAGCCGCTTGGTTCTCCTTGTGTAGAAAAAAGTCTGTTTTGGAAGGTCAAAATGACCATTTTTTGAAATTTTGCCGGCCTCTCCCGTCCAAACGCACGGGGATAGAGAGTTGTCCTTTATACTGAAGATAGAGTTGGACGAGCTGTATTCAACGCACTCTTCTGCTTTGTCGTAACTTTACGTACTGCGGAGCAATGGCGGCTAGAATGTCGGCGAAAATCAGAAAGTATTCGCGATTGCCATTTTGATGCTATCGTGTAAGTAGCAAGTCAATGGGGAATACAGGGCCGCATCCCGTTCCTCGATACGGCCGTTATTTCCGGATTTAGAGACTCAAAAATTTTAGGTACCCAAAAATTGGGCCTAGAAAAAAGGGCGACGGATTTGCTGGATTCTTTCGGTGATTACTAGAGAAGATGCTGGGATGCTACAGTTAAAAGGGCGGGCCTCTGAGCCGCTTGGTTCTCCTTGTGTAGAAAAAAGTCTGATTTGGAAGGTCAAAATGACCAACTTTTTTAGAAATTTTGCCGGCCTCTCCCGTCCAAACGCGCGGGGTTAAAGGGTAGTCCTTTATACTGAAGATAGAGTTGGACTAGCTGTATTCAACGCAGTCTTCGGCTTTGTCGTAACTATAAGTACTGCGGAGCAATGGCGGCTAGAATGTCGGCGGAATAGTGGTTTAAACCCTTCCCCTTTTTTTCTCGAAAATCAGAAAGTGTTCGCGATTGCCATTTTGATGCTTTTGTGCAACAAGCAAGTCAATGGGGAATACAGGGCCGCATCCCGTTCCTTGGTACGGCCATTATTTCCTGATTTATAGACTCAAAAATTTTAGGTACCCAAAAATTGGGCCTAGAAAAAAGTGCGACGGATTTGCTGGATTTTTGCGGTGATTACTAGGGAAGATGCTGGGATGCTACAGTTAAAATGGCGGGCCTCTGAGCCGCTTGGTTCTCCTTGTGTAGAAAAAAGTCTGTTTTGGAAGGTCAAAATGACCAATTTTTGAAATTTTGCCGTTCTCTCCCGTCCAAACGCGCGGTGATAGAGAGTTGTCCTCTATACTGAAGATAGAGTTGGACGAGTTGTATACAACGCACTCATCGGCTTTGTCGTAACTATACGAACTGCGGAGAAATCGAAAATCAGAAAGTGTTCGCGATTGCCATTTTGATGCTATCGTGTAAGAAGCAAGTCAATGGGGAATACAGGGCCGCATCCCGTTCCTCGGTACGGCCATTATTTCCGGATTTAGAGACTCAAAAATTTGTTGTACCCAAAAATTGGGCCTAGAAAAAAGTGCGACGGATTTGCTGGATTTTTGCGGTGATTACTAGGGAAGATGCTGGGATGCTACAGTTAAAAGGGCGGGCCTCTGAGCCGCTTGGTTCTCCTTGTGTAGAAAAAATTCTGTTTTGGAAGGTCAAAATGACCATTTTTTGAAATTTTGCCGGCCTCTCCCGTCCAAACGCGAGGGGATAGAGGGTTGTCCTTTATACTGAAGATAGAGTTGGACGATCTGTATTCAACGCACTCATCGGCTTTGTCGTAACTATAAGTACTGCGGAGCAATGGCGGCTAGAATGTCGGCGGAAATCTCGAAAATCAGAAAGTGTTCGCGATTGCCATTTTCATGCTATCGTGCAAGAAGCAAGTCAATGGGGCATACAGGGCCGCATCCCGTTCCTTGGTACGGCCATTATTTCCGGATTTATAGACTCAAAAATTTTAGGTACCCAAAAATTGGGCCTAGAAAAAAGTGCGACGGATTTGCTGGATTTTTTCGGTGATTACTAGGGAAGATGCTGGGATGCTACAGTTAAAAGGGCGGGCCTCTGAGCCGCTTGGTTCTCCTTGTGTAGAAAAAAGTCTGATTTGGAAGGTCAAAATGACCATTTTTTGAAATTTTGCCGTCCTCTCCCGTCCAAACACGTGGGGATAGAGAGTTGTCCTTTATACTGAAGATAGAGTTGGACGAGCTGTATTCAACGCAATCATCGGCTTTGGCGTAACTATACGTACTGCGGAGCAATGGCGGCTAGAATATCGGCGGAATAGTGGTTTAAACCCTTCCCCTTTTTTTCTCGAAAATCAGAAAGTGTTCGCGATTGCCATTTTGATGCTATCGTGCAAGAAGCAAGTCAATGGGGAATACAGGGCAGCATCCCGTTCCTCGGTACGGCCATTATTTCCGGATTTTGAGACTCAAAACTTTTATGTACCCAAAAATTGGGCCTAGAAAAAAGTGCGACGGATTTGCTGGATTTTTGCGGTGATTACTAGGGAAGATGCTGGGATGCTACTGTTAAAAGGGCGGGCCTCTGAGTCGCTTGGTTCTCCTTGTGTAGAAAAAAGTATGTTTTGGGAGGTCAAAATGACCATTTTTTGAAATTTTGCCGGCCTCTCCCGTCCAAACGCGCGTCGATAGAGAGTTGTCCTTTATACTGAAGATAGAGTTGGACGAGCTGTATTCAACGCACTCATCGGCTTTGTCGTAACTATACGTACTGCAGAGAAATGGCGGCTAGAATGTCGGCGGAATAGTGGTTTTAAACCCTTCCCCTTTTTTTCTCGAAAATCAGAAAGTCTTCGCGATTGCCATTTTGATGCTATCGTGCAAGAAGCAAGTCAATGGGGAATTCAGGGCCGCATCCCGTTCCTTGGTACGGCCATTATTTCCGGATTTATAGACTCAAAAATTTTAGGTACCCAAAAATTGGGCCTAGAAAAAAGTGCGACGGATTTGCTGGATTTTTTCGGTGATTACTAGGGAAGATGCTGGGATGCTACAGTTAAAAGGGCGGGCCTCTGAGCCGCTTGGTTCTCCTTGTGTAGAAAAAAGTCTGTTTTGGAAGGTCAAAATGACCATTTTTTGAAACTTTGCCCGCCTCTCCCGTCCAAACACGCGGGGATAGAGAGTTGTCCTTTATACTGAAGATAGAGTTGGACGAGCTGTATTCAACTCACTCATCGGCTTTTTCGTAAGTATACGTACTGCGGAGAAATGGCGGCTAGAATGTCGGCGGAATAGTGGTTTAAACCCTTCCCCTTTTTTTCTCGAAAATCAGAAAGTGTTCGCGATTGCCATTTTGATGCTATCGTGTAAGAAGCAAGTCAATGGGGAATACAGGGCCGCATCCCGTTCCTCGGTACGGCCATTATTTCCGGATTTAGAGACTCAAAAATTTTAGGTACCCAAAAATTGGGCCTAGAAAAAAGTGCGACGGATTTGCTGGATTTTTTCGGTGATTACTAGGGAAGATGCTGGGATGCCACAGTTAAATGGGCGGGCCTCTGAGCCGCTTGGTTCTCCTTGTGTAGAAAAAAGTCTGTTTTGGAAGGTCAAAATGACCATTTTTTGAAATTTTGCCGGCCTCTCCCGTCCAAACGCGTGGGGATAGAGAGTTGTCCTTTATACTGAAGATAGAGTTGGACGAGCTGTATTCAACGCACTTATCAGCTTTGTCGTAACTATACGTACTGCGGAGCAATGACGGCTAGAATGTCGGCTGATTTTTCCCGAAAATCAGAAAGTGTTCGCGTTTGCCATTTTGATGCTATCGTGTAAGAAGCAAGTCAATGGGGAATACAGGGAAGATGCTGGGATGCTACAGTTAAAATGGCGGGCCTCTGAG
The DNA here is from genome assembly GCF_040183065.1 of Periplaneta americana. Lineage (NCBI taxonomy): Eukaryota > Metazoa > Arthropoda > Insecta > Blattodea > Blattidae > Periplaneta > Periplaneta americana. The sequence goes on along the minus strand of NC_091119.1, from coordinate 1,030,534 downwards.
CCGCTTGGTTCTTCTTGTGTAGAAAAAAGTCTGTTTTGGAAGGTCAAAATGACCAATTTTTGAAATTTTGCCGTCCTCTCCCGTCCAAACGCGCGGTGATAGAGAGTTGTCCTCTATACTGAAGATAGAGCTGGACGAGTTGCATTCAACGCACTCATCGGCTTTGTCGTAACTATACGTACTGCGGAGAAATCGAAAATCAGAAAGTGTTCGCGATTGCCATTTTGATGCTATCGTGTAAGAAGCAAGTCAATGGGGAATACAGGGCCGCATCCCGATCCTCGGTACGGCCATTATTTCCGGATTTAGAGACTCAAAAATTTAGGTACCCAAAAATTGGGCCTAGAAAAAAGTGCGACGGATTTGCTGGAATATTGCGGTGATTACTAGGGAAGATGCTGGGATGCTACAGTTAAAAGGGCGGGCCTCTGAGCCGCTTGGTTCTCCTTGTGTAGAAAAAAGTCTGTTTTGGAAGGTCAAAATGACCATTTTTTGAAATTTTGCCGGCCTCTCCCGTCCAAACGCACGGGGATAGAGAGTTGTCCTTTATACTGAAGATAGAGTTGGACGAGCTGTATTCAACGCACTCTTCTGCTTTGTCGTAACTTTACGTACTGCGGAGCAATGGCGGCTAGAATGTCGGCGAAAATCAGAAAGTATTCGCGATTGCCATTTTGATGCTATCGTGTAAGTAGCAAGTCAATGGGGAATACAGGGCCGCATCCCGTTCCTCGATACGGCCGTTATTTCCGGATTTAGAGACTCAAAAATTTTAGGTACCCAAAAATTGGGCCTAGAAAAAAGTGCGACGGATTTGCTGGATTTTTTCGGTGATTACTAGAGAAGATGCTGGGATGCTACAGTTAAAAGGGCGGGCCTCTGAGCCGCTTGGTTCTCCTTGTGTAGAAAAAAGTCTGATTTGGAAGGTCAAAATGACCAACTTTTTTAGAAATTTTGCCGGCCTCTCCCGTCCAAACGTGCGGGGTTAAAGGGTAGTCCTTTATACTGAAGATAGAGTTGGACTAGCTGTATTCAACGCAGTCTTCGGCTTTGTCGTAACTATAAGTACTGCGGAGCAATGGCGGCTAGAATGTCGGCGGAATAGTGGTTTAAACCCTTCCCCTTTTTTTCTCGAAAATCAGAAAGTGTTCGCGATTGCCATTTTGATGCTTTTGTGCAACAAGCAAGTCAATGGGGAATACAGGGCCGCATCCCGTTCCTTGGTACGGCCATTATTTCCTGATTTATAGACTCAAAAATTTTAGGTACCCAAAAATTGGGCCTAGAAAAAAGTGCGACGGATTTGCTGGATTTTTGCGGTGATTACTAGGGAAGATGCTGGGATGCTACAGTTAAAATGGCGGGCCTCTGAGCCGCTTGGTTCTCCTTGTGTAGAAAAAAGTCTGTTTTGGAAGGTCAAAATGACCAATTTTTGAAATTTTGCCGTTCTCTCCCGTCCAAACGCGCGGTGATAGAGAGTTGTCCTCTATACTGAAGATAGAGTTGGACGAGTTGTATACAACGCACTCATCGGCTTTGTCGTAACTATACGAACTGCGGAGAAATCGAAAATCAGAAAGTGTTCGCGATTGCCATTTTGATGCTATCGTGTAAGAAGCAAGTCAATGGGGAATACAGGGCCGCATCCCGTTCCTCGGTACGGCCATTATTTCCGGATTTAGAGACTCAAAAATTTGTTGTACCCAAAAATTGGGCCTAGAAAAAAGTGCGACGGATTTGCTGGATTTTTGCGGTGATTACTAGGGAAGATGCTGGGATGCTACAGTTAAAAGGGCGGGCCTCTGAGCCGCTTGGTTCTCCTTGTGTAGAAAAAATTCTGTTTTGGAAGGTCAAAATGACCATTTTTTGAAATTTTGCCGGCCTCTCCCGTCCAAACGCGAGGGGATAGAGGGTTGTCCTTTATACTGAAGATAGAGTTGGACGATCTGTATTCAACGCACTCATCGGCTTTGTCGTAACTATAAGTACTGCGGAGCAATGGCGGCTAGAATGTCGGCGGAAATCTCGAAAATCAGAAAGTGTTCGCGATTGCCATTTTCATGCTATCGTGCAAGAAGCAAGTCAATGGGGCATACAGGGCCGCATCCCGTTCCTTGGTACGGCCATTATTTCCGGATTTATAGACTCAAAAATTTTAGGTACCCAAAAATTGGGCCTAGAAAAAAGTGCGACGGATTTGCTGGATTTTTTCGGTGATTACTAGGGAAGATGCTGGGATGCTACAGTTAAAAGGGCGGGCCTCTGAGCCGCTTGGTTCTCCTTGTGTAGAAAAAAGTCTGATTTGGAAGGTCAAAATGACCATTTTTTGAAATTTTGCCGTCCTCTCCCGTCCAAACACGTGGGGATAGAGAGTTGTCCTTTATACTGAAGATAGAGTTGGACGAGCTGTATTCAACGCAATCATCGGCTTTGGCGTAACTATACGTACTGCGGAGCAATGGCGGCTAGAATATCGGCGGAATAGTGGTTTAAACCCTTCCCCTTTTTTTCTCGAAAATCAGAAAGTGTTCGCGATTGCCATTTTGATGCTATCGTGCAAGAAGCAAGTCAATGGGGAATACAGGGCAGCATCCCGTTCCTCGGTACGGCCATTATTTCCGGATTTTGAGACTCAAAACTTTTATGTACCCAAAAATTGGGCCTAGAAAAAAGTGCGACGGATTTGCTGGATTTTTGCGGTGATTACTAGGGAAGATGCTGGGATGCTACTGTTAAAAGGGCGGGCCTCTGAGTCGCTTGGTTCTCCTTGTGTAGAAAAAAGTCTGTTTTGGGAGGTCAAAATGACCATTTTTTGAAATTTTGCCGGCCTCTCCCGTCCAAACGCGCGTCGATAGAGAGTTGTCCTTTATACTGAAGATAGAGTTGGACGAGCTGTATTCAACGCACTCATCGGCTTTGTCGTAACTATACGTACTGCAGAGAAATGGCGGCTAGAATGTCGGCGGAATAGTGGTTTTAAACCCTTCCCCTTTTTTTCTCGAAAATCAGAAAGTCTTCGCGATTGCCATTTTGATGCTATCGTGCAAGAAGCAAGTCAATGGGGAATTCAGGGCCGCATCCCGTTCCTTGGTACGGCCATTATTTCCGGATTTATAGACTCAAAAATTTTAGGTACCCAAAAATTGGGCCTAGAAAAAAGTGCGACGGATTTGCTGGATTTTTTCGGTGATTACTAGGGAAGATGCTGGGATGCTACAGTTAAAAGGGCGGGCCTCTGAGCCGCTTGGTTCTCCTTGTGTAGAAAAAAGTCTGTTTTGGAAGGTCAAAATGACCATTTTTTGAAACTTTGCCCGCCTCTCCCGTCCAAACACGCGGGGATAGAGAGTTGTCCTTTATACTGAAGATAGAGTTGGACGAGCTGTATTCAACTCACTCATCGGCTTTTTCGTAAGTATACGTACTGCGGAGAAATGGCGGCTAGAATGTCGGCGGAATAGTGGTTTAAACCCTTCCCCTTTTTTTCTCGAAAATCAGAAAGTGTTCGCGATTGCCATTTTGATGCTATCGTGTAAGAAGCAAGTCAATGGGGAATACAGGGCCGCATCCCGTTCCTCGGTACGGCCATTATTTCCGGATTTAGAGACTCAAAAATTTTAGGTACCCAAAAATTGGGCCTAGAAAAAAGTGCGACGGATTTGCTGGATTTTTTCGGTGATTACTAGGGAAGATGCTGGGATGCCACAGTTAAATGGGCGGGCCTCTGAGCCGCTTGGTTCTCCTTGTGTAGAAAAAAGTCTGTTTTGGAAGGTCAAAATGACCATTTTTTGAAATTTTGCCGGCCTCTCCCGTCCAAACGCGTGGGGATAGAGAGTTGTCCTTTATACTGAAGATAGAGTTGGACGAGCTGTATTCAACGCACTTATCAGCTTTGTCGTAACTATACGTACTGCGGAGCAATGACGGCTAGAATGTCGGCTGATTTTTCCCGAAAATCAGAAAGTGTTCGCGTTTGCCATTTTGATGCTATCGTGTAAGAAGCAAGTCAATGGGGAATACAGGGAAGATGCTGGGATGCTACAGTTAAAATGGCGGGCCTCTGAGCCGCTTGGTTCTTCTTGTGTAGAAAAAAGTCTGTTTTGGAAGGTCAAAATGACCAATTTTTGAAATTTTGCCGTCCTCTCCCGTCCAAACGCGCGGTGATAGAGAGTTGTCCTCTATACTGAAGATAGAGCTGGACGAGTTGCATTCAACGCACTCATCGGCTTTGTCGTAACTATACGTACTGCGGAGAAATCGAAAATCAGAAAGTGTTCGCGATTGCCATTTTGATGCTATCGTGTAAGAAGCAAGTCAATGGGGAATACAGGGCCGCATCCCGATCCTCGGTACGGCCATTATTTCCGGATTTAGAGACTCAAAAATTTAGGTACCCAAAAATTGGGCCTAGAAAAAAGTGCGACGGATTTGCTGGAATATTGCGGTGATTACTAGGGAAGATGCTGGGATGCTACAGTTAAAAGGGCGGGCCTCTGAACCGCTTGGTTCTCCTTGTGTAGAAAAAAGTCTGTTTTGGAAGGTCAAAATGACCATTTTTTGAAATTTTGCCGGCCTCTCCCGTCCAAACGCACGGGGATAGAGAGTTGTCCTTTATACTGAAGATAGAGTTGGACGAGCTGTATTCAACGCACTCTTCTGCTTTGTCGTAACTTTACGTACTGCGGAGCAATGGCGGCTAGAATGTCGGCGAAAATCAGAAAGTATTCGCGATTGCCATTTTGATGCTATCGTGTAAGTAGCAAGTCAATGGGGAATACAGGGCCGCATCCCGTTCCTCGATACGGCCGTTATTTCCGGATTTAGAGACTCAAAAATTTTAGGTACCCAAAAATTGGGCCTAGAAAAAAGTGCGACGGATTTGCTGGATTTTTTCGGTGATTACTAGAGAAGATGCTGGGATGCTACAGTTAAAAGGGCGGGCCTCTGAGCCGCTTGGTTCTCCTTGTGTAGAAAAAAGTCTGATTTGGAAGGTCAAAATGACCAACTTTTTTAGAAATTTTGCCGGCCTCTCCCGTCCAAACGCGCGGGGTTAAAGGGTAGTCCTTTATACTGAAGATAGAGTTGGACTAGCTGTATTCAACGCAGTCTTCGGCTTTGTCGTAACTATAAGTACTGCGGAGCAATGGCGGCTAGAATGTCGGCGGAATAGTGGTTTAAACCCTTCCCCTTTTTTTCTCGAAAATCAGAAAGTGTTCGCGATTGCCATTTTGATGCTTTTGTGCAACAAGCAAGTCAATGGGGAATACAGGGCCGCATCCCGTTCCTTGGTACGGCCATTATTTCCTGATTTATAGACTCAAAAATTTTAGGTACCCAAAAATTGGGCCTAGAAAAAAGTGCGACGGATTTGCTGGATTTTTGCGGTGATTACTAGGGAAGATGCTGGGATGCTACAGTTAAAATGGCGGGCCTCTGAGCCGCTTGGTTCTCCTTGTGTAGAAAAAAGTCTGTTTTGGAAGGTCAAAATGACCAATTTTTGAAATTTTGCCGTTCTCTCCCGTCCAAACGCGCGGTGATAGAGAGTTGTCCTCTATACTGAAGATAGAGTTGGACGAGTTGTATACAACGCACTCATCGGCTTTGTCGTAACTATACGAACTGCGGAGAAATCGAAAATCAGAAAGTGTTCGCGATTGCCATTTTGATGCTATCGTGTAAGAAGCAAGTCAATGGGGAATACAGGGCCGCATCCCGTTCCTCGGTACGGCCATTATTTCCGGATTTAGAGACTCAAAAATTTGTTGTACCCAAAAATTGGGCCTAGAAAAAAGTGCGACGGATTTGCTGGATTTTTGCGGTGATTACTAGGGAAGATGCTGGGATGCTACAGTTAAAAGGGCGGGCCTCTGAGCCGCTTGGTTCTCCTTGTGTAGAAAAAATTCTGTTTTGGAAGGTCAAAATGACCATTTTTTGAAATTTTGCCGGCCTCTCCCGTCCAAACGCGAGGGGATAGAGGGTTGTCCTTTATACTGAAGATAGAGTTGGACGATCTGTATTCAACGCACTCATCGGCTTTGTCGTAACTATAAGTACTGCGGAGCAATGGCGGCTAGAATGTCGGCGGAAATCTCGAAAATCAGAAAGTGTTCGCGATTGCCATTTTCATGCTATCGTGCAAGAAGCAAGTCAATGGGGCATACAGGGCCGCATCCCGTTCCTTGGTACGGCCATTATTTCCGGATTTATAGACTCAAAAATTTTAGGTACCCAAAAATTGGGCCTAGAAAAAAGTGCGACGGATTTGCTGGATTTTTTCGGTGATTACTAGGGAAGATGCTGGGATGCTACAGTTAAAAGGGCGGGCCTCTGAGCCGCTTGGTTCTCCTTGTGTAGAAAAAAGTCTGATTTGGAAGGTCAAAATGACCATTTTTTGAAATTTTGCCGTCCTCTCCCGTCCAAACACGTGGGGATAGAGAGTTGTCCTTTATACTGAAGATAGAGTTGGACGAGCTGTATTCAACGCAATCATCGGCTTTGGCGTAACTATACGTACTGCGGAGCAATGGCGGCTAGAATATCGGCGGAATAGTGGTTTAAACCCTTCCCCTTTTTTTCTCGAAAATCAGAAAGTGTTCGCGATTGCCATTTTGATGCTATCGTGCAAGAAGCAAGTCAATGGGGAATACAGGGCAGCATCCCGTTCCTCGGTACGGCCATTATTTCCGGATTTTGAGACTCAAAACTTTTATGTACCCAAAAATTGGGCCTAGAAAAAAGTGCGACGGATTTGCTGGATTTTTGCGGTGATTACTAGGGAAGATGCTGGGATGCTACTGTTAAAAGGGCGGGCCTCTGAGTCGCTTGGTTCTCCTTGTGTAGAAAAAAGTCTGTTTTGGGAGGTCAAAATGACCATTTTTTGAAATTTTGCCGGCCTCTCCCGTCCAAACGCGCGTCGATAGAGAGTTGTCCTTTATACTGAAGATAGAGTTGGACGAGCTGTATTCAACGCACTCATCGGCTTTGTCGTAACTATACGTACTGCAGAGAAATGGCGGCTAGAATGTCGGCGGAATAGTGGTTTTAAACCCTTCCCCTTTTTTTCTCGAAAATCAGAAAGTCTTCGCGATTGCCATTTTGATGCTATCGTGCAAGAAGCAAGTCAATGGGGAATTCAGGGCCGCATCCCGTTCCTTGGTACGGCCATTATTTCCGGATTTATAGACTCAAAAATTTTAGGTACCCAAAAATTGGGCCTAGAAAAAAGTGCGACGGATTTGCTGGATTTTTTCGGTGATTACTAGGGAAGATGCTGGGATGCTACAGTTAAAAGGGCGGGCCTCTGAGCCGCTTGGTTCTCCTTGTGTAGAAAAAAGTCTGTTTTGGAAGGTCAAAATGACCATTTTTTGAAACTTTGCCCGCCTCTCCCGTCCAAACACGCGGGGATAGAGAGTTGTCCTTTATACTGAAGATAGAGTTGGACGAGCTGTATTCAACTCACTCATCGGCTTTTTCGTAAGTATACGTACTGCGGAGAAATGGCGGCTAGAATGTCGGCGGAATAGTGGTTTAAACCCTTCCCCTTTTTTTCTCGAAAATCAGAAAGTGTTCGCGATTGCCATTTTGATGCTATCGTGTAAGAAGCAAGTCAATGGGGAATACAGGGCCGCATCCCGTTCCTCGGTACGGCCATTATTTCCGGATTTAGAGACTCAAAAATTTTAGGTACCCAAAAATTGGGCCTAGAAAAAAGTGCGACGGATTTGCTGGATTTTTTCGGTGATTACTAGGGAAGATGCTGGGATGCCACAGTTAAATGGGCGGGCCTCTGAGCCGCTTGGTTCTCCTTGTGTAGAAAAAAGTCTGTTTTGGAAGGTCAAAATGACCATTTTTTGAAATTTTGCCGGCCTCTCCCGTCCAAACGCGTGGGGATAGAGAGTTGTCCTTTATACTGAAGATAGAGTTGGACGAGCTGTATTCAACGCACTTATCAGCTTTGTCGTAACTATACGTACTGCGGAGCAATGACGGCTAGAATGTCGGCTGATTTTTCCCGAAAATCAGAAAGTGTTCGCGTTTGCCATTTTGATGCTATCGTGTAAGAAGCAAGTCAATGGGGAATACAGGGAAGATGCTGGGATGCTACAGTTAAAATGGCGGGCCTCTGAGCCGCTTGGTTCTTCTTGTGTAGAAAAAAGTCTGTTTTGGAAGGTCAAAATGACCAATTTTTGAAATTTTGCCGTCCTCTCCCGTCCAAACGCGCGGTGATAGAGAGTTGTCCTCTATACTGAAGATAGAGCTGGACGAGTTGCATTCAACGCACTCATCGGCTTTGTCGTAACTATACGTACTGCGGAGAAATCGAAAATCAGAAAGTGTTCGCGATTGCCATTTTGATGCTATCGTGTAAGAAGCAAGTCAATGGGGAATACAGGGCCGCATCCCGTTCCTCGGTACGGCCATTATTTCCGGATTTAGAGACTCAAAAATTTGTTGTACCCAAAAATTGGGCCTAGAAAAAAGTGCGACGGATTTGCTGGATTTTTGCGGTGATTACTAGGGAAGATGCTGGGATGCTACAGTTAAAAGGGCGGGCCTCTGAGCCGCTTGGTTCTCCTTGTGTAGAAAAAATTCTGTTTTGGAAGGTCAAAATGACCATTTTTTGAAATTTTGCCGGCCTCTCCCGTCCAAACGCGCGGGGACAGAGGGTTGTCCTTTATACTGAAGATAGAGTTGGACGATCTGTATTCAACGCACTCATCGGCTTTGTCGTAACTATAAGTACTGCGGAGCAATGGCGGCTAGAATGTCGGCGGAAATCTCGAAAATCAGAAAGTGTTCGCGATTGCCATTTTGATGCTATCGTGCAAGAAGCAAGTCAATGGGGCATACAGGGCCGCATCCCGTTCCTTGGTACGGCCATTATTTCCGGATTTATAGACTCAAAAATTTTAGGTACCCAAAAATTGGGCCTAGAAAAAAGTGCGACGGATTTGCTGGATTTTTTCGGTGATTACTAGGGAAGATGCTGGGATGCTACAGTTAAAAGGGCGGGCCTCTGAGCCGCTTGGTTCTCCTTGTGTAGAAAAAAGTCTGATTTGGAAGGTCAAAATGACCATTTTTTGAAATTTTGCCGTCCTCTCCCGTCCAAACACGTGGGGATAGAGAGTTGTCCTTTATACTGAAGATAGAGTTGGACGAGCTGTATTCAACGCACTCATCGGCTTTGTCGTAGCTATAAGTACTGCGGAGCAATGGCGGCTAGAATGTCGGCGGAAATCTCGAAAATCAGAAAGTGTTCGCGATTGCCATTTTGATGCTATCGTGCAAGAAGCAAGTCAATGGGGAATACAGGGCCGCATCCCGTTCCTTGGTACGGCCATTATTTCCGGATTTATAGACTCAAAAATTTTAGGTACCCAAAAATTGGGCCTAGAAAAAAGTGCGACGGATTTGCTGGATTTTTTCGGTGATTACTAGGGAAGATGCTGGGATACTACAGTTAAAAGGGCGTGCCTCTGAGCCGCTTGGTTCTCCTTGTGTAGAAAAAATTCTGTTTTGGAATGTCAAAATGACCATTTTTTGAAAATTTGCCGGCCTCTCCCGTCCAAACACGCGGGGATAGAGAGTTGTCCTTTATACTGAAGATAGAGTTGGACGAGCTGTATTCAACGCACTCATCGGGTTTGGCGTAACTATACGTACTGCGGAGCAATGGCGGCTAGAATATCGGCGGAATAGTGGTTTAAACCCTTCCCCTTTTTTTCTCGAAAATCAGAAAGTGTTCGCGATTGCCATTTTGATGCTATCGTGTAAGCAGCAAGTCAATGGGAAATACAGGGCCGCATCCCGTTCCTCGGTACGGCCATTATTTCCGGATTTAGAGACTCAAAACTTTTATGTACCCAAAAATTGGGCCTAGAAAAAAGTGCGACGGATTTGCTGGATTTTTGCGGTGATTACTAGGGAAGATGCTGGGATGCTACAGTTAAAAGGGCGGGCCTCTGAGCCGCTTGGTTCTCCTTGTGTAGAAAAGAGTCTGTTTTGGAAGGTCAAAATGACAATTTTTTTAAATTTTGCCGTCCTCTCCTGTCCAAACGCGCGGTGATACAGATTTGTCCTTTATACTGAAGATAGAGTTGGACGAGCTGTATTCAACGCACTCATCGGCTTTGTCGTAACTATACGTACTGCAGAGAAATGGCGGCTAGAATGTCGGCGGAATAGTGGTTTTAAACCCTTCCCCTTTTTTTCTCGAAAATCAGAAAGTCTTCGCGATTTCCATTTTGATGCTATCGTGCAAGAAGCAAGTCAATGGGGAATTCAGGGCCGCATCCCGTTCCTTGGTACGGCCATTAATTCCGGATTTATAGACTCAAAAATTTTAGGTACCCAAAAATTGGGCCTAGAAAAAAGTGCGACGGATTTGCTGGATTTTTTCGGTGATTACTAGGGAAGATGCTGGGATGCTACAGTTAAAAGGGCGGGCCTCTGAGCCGCTTGGTTCTCCTTGTGTAGAAAAAAGTCTGTTTTGGAAGGTCAAAATGACCATTTTTTGAAACTTTGCCCGCCTCTCCCGTCCAAACACGCGGGGATAGAGAGTTGTCCTTTATACTGAATATAGAGTTGGACGAGCTGTATTCAACGCACTCATCGGCTTTGTCGTAAGTATACGTACTGCGGAGAATTGGCGGCTAGAATGTCGGCGGAATAGTGGTTTAAACCCTTCCCCTTTTTTTCTCGAAAATCAGAAAGTGTTCGCGATTGCCATTTTGATGCTATCGTGTAAGAAGCAAGTCAATGGGGAATACAGGGCCGCATCCCGTTCCTCGGTACGGCCATTATTTCCGGATTTAGAGACTCAAAAATTTTAGGTACCCAAAAATTGGGCCTAGAAAAAAGTGCGACGGATTTGCTGGATTTTTGCGGTGATTACTAGAGAAGATGCTGGGATGCTACAGTTAAAAGTGCGGGCCTCTGAGCCGCTTGGTTCTCCTTGTGTAGAAAAAAGTCTGTTTTGGAAGGTCAAAATGACCATTTTTTGAAATTTTGCCGTCCTCTCCCGTCCAAACGCGCGGTGATAGAGAGTTGTCCTTTATACTGAAGATAGAGTTGGACGAGCTGTATTCAACGCACTCATCGGCTTTGTCGTAACTATAGGTACTGCGGAGAAATGGCGGCTAGAATGTCGGCGGAATAGTGGTTTAAACCCTTCCCCTTTTTTTTCTCGAAAATCAGAAAGTGTTCGCGATTGCCATTTTGATGCTATCGTGCAAGAAGCAAGTCAATGGTGAATACAGGGCCGCATCCCGTTCCTCGGTACGGCCAGTATTTCCGGATTTAGAGACTCAAAAATTTTAGGTACCCAAAAATTGGGCCTAGAAAAAAGTGCGACGGATTTGCTGGATTTTTTCGGTGATTACTAGGGAAGATGCTGGGATGCTACAGTTAAAAGTGCGGGCCTCTGAGCCGCTTGGTTCTCCTTGTGTAGAAAAAAGTCTGTTTTGGAAGGTCAAAATGACCATTTTTTTAAATTTTGCCGGCCTCTCCCGTCCAAACACGCGGGGATAGAGAGTTGTCCTTTATACTGAAGATAGAGTTGGACGAGCTGTATTCAACGCACTCATCGGCTTTGTCGTAACTATACGTACTGCGGAGCAATGGCGGCTAGAATATCGGCGGAATAGTGGTTTAAACCCTTCCCCTTTTTTTCTCGAAAATCAGAAAGTGTTCGCGATTGCCATTTTGATGCTATCGTGTAAGAAGCAAGTCAATGGGGAATACAGGGCCGCATCCCGTTCCTAGGTACGGCCATTATTTCTGGATTTAGAGACTCAAAAATTTTAGGTACCCAAAAATTGGGCCTAGAAAAAAGTGCGACGGATTTGCTGGATTTTTGCGCTGATTAGTAGAGAAGATGCTGGGATGCTACAGTTAAAAGGGCGTGCCTTTGAGCCGCTTGGTTCTCCTTGTGTAGAAAAAAGTCTGTTTTGGAAGGTCAAAATGACCATTTTTTTAAATTTTGCCGGCCTCTCTCGTCCAAACGCGTGGGGATAGAGGGTTGTCCTTTATACTGAAGATAGAGTTGGACGAGCTGTATTCAACGCACTCATCGGCTTTGTCGTAACTATACGTACTGCGGAGAAATGGCGGCTAGAATGTCGGCGGAATAGTGGTTTTAAACCCTTCCCCTTTTTTTCTCGAAAATCAGAAAGTGTTCGCGATTGCCATTTTGATGCTATCGTGCAAGAAGCAAGTCAATGGGGAATACAGGGCCGCATCCCGTTCCTCGGTACGGCCATTATTTCCGGATTTATAGACTCAAAAATTTTAGGTACCCAAAAATTGGGCCTAGAAAAAAGTGCGACGGATATGCTGGATTTTTTCGGTGATTACTAGAGAAGATGCTGGGATGCTACAGTTAAAAGGGCGGGCCTCTGAGCCGCTTGGTTCTCCTTGTGTAGAAAAAAGTCTGTTTTGGAAGGTCAAAATGACCATTTTTGGAAATTTTGCCGGCCCCTCCCGTCCAAACGCGTGGGGATAGAGAGTTGTCCTTTATTCTGAAGATAGAGTTGGACGAGCTGTATTCAACGCACTTATCGGCTTTGTCGTAACTATACGTACTGCGGAGCAATGGCGGCTAGAATGTCGGCGGAAATCTCGAAAATCAGAAAGTGTTCGCGATTGCCATTTTGATGCTATCGTGCAAGAAGCAAGTCAATGGGGAATACAGGGCCGCATCCCGTTCCTTGGTACGGCCATTATTTCCGGATTTATAGACTCAAAAATTTTAGGTACCCAAAAATTGGGCCTAGAAAAAAGTGCGACGGATTTGCTGGATTTTTTCGGTGATTACTAGGGAAGATGCTGGGATGCTACAGTTAAAAGGGCGGGCCTTGAGCCGCTTGGTTCTCCTTGTGTAGAAAAAAGTCTGATTTGGAAGGTCAAAATGACCATTTTTTGAAATTTTGCCGTCCTCTCACGTCCAAACACGTGGGGATAGAGAGTTGTCCTTTATACTGAAGATAGAGTTGGACGAGCTGTATTCAACGCTCTCATCGGCTTTGTCGTAACTATACGTACTGCGGAGCAATGGCGGCTAGAATGTCGGCGGAATAGTGGTTTAAACCCTTCCCCTTTTTTTTCTCGAAAATCAGAAAGTGTTCGCGATTGCAATTTTGATGCTATCGTGCAAGAAGCAAGTCAATGGGGAATACAGGGCCGCATCCCGTTCCTTGGTACGGCCATTATTTCCGGATTTATAGACTCAAAAATTTTAGGTACCCAAAAATTGGGCCTAGAAAAAAGTGCTACGGATTTGCTGGATTTTTTCGGTGATTACTAGGGAAGATGCTGGGATGCTACAGTTAAAAGGGCGGGCCTCTGAGCCGCTTGGTTCTCCTTGTGTAGAAAAAAGTCTGTTTTGGAAGGTCAAAATGACCATTTTTTGAAACTTTGCCCGCCTCTCCCGTCCAAACACGCGGGGATAGAGAGTTGTCCTTTATACTGAATATAGAGTTGGACGAGCTGTATTCAACGCACTCATCGGCTTTGTCGTAAGTATACGTACTGCGGAGAATTGGCGGCTAGAATGTCGGCGGAATAGTGGTTTAAACCCTTCCCCTTTTTTTCTCGAAAATCAGAAAGTGTTCGCGATTGCCATTTTGATGCTATCGTGTAAGAAGCAAGTCAATGGGGAATACAGGGCCGCATCCCGTTCCTCGGTACGGCCATTATTTCCGGATTTAGAGACTCAAAAATTTTAGGTACCCAAAAATTGGGCCTAGAAAAAAGTGCGACGGATTTGCTGGATTTTTGCGGTGATTACTAGAGAAGATGCTGGGATGCTACAGTTAAAAGTGCGGGCCTCTGAGCCGCTTGGTTCTCCTTGTGTAGAAAAAAGTCTGTTTTGGAAGGTCAAAATGACCATTTTTTGAAATTTTGCCGTCCTCTCCCGTCCAAACGCGCGGTGATAGAGAGTTGTCCTTTATACTGAAGATAGAGTTGGACGAGCTGTATTCAACGCACTCATCGGCTTTGTCGTAACTATAGGTACTGCGGAGAAATGGCGGCTAGAATGTCGGCGGAATAGTGGTTTAAACCCTTCCCCTTTTTTTTCTCGAAAATCAGAAAGTGTTCGCGATTGCCATTTTGATGCTATCGTGCAAGAAGCAAGTCAATGGTGAATACAGGGCCGCATCCCGTTCCTCGGTACGGCCAGTATTTCCGGATTTAGAGACTCAAAAATTTTAGGTACCCAAAAATTGGGCCTAGAAAAAAGTGCGACGGATTTGCTGGATTTTTTCGGTGATTACTAGGGAAGATGCTGGGATGCTACAGTTAAAAGTGCGGGCCTCTGAGCCGCTTGGTTCTCCTTGTGTAGAAAAAAGTCTGTTTTGGAAGGTCAAAATGACAATTTTTTTAAATTTTGCCGGCCTCTCCCGTCCAAACACGCGGGGATAGAGAGTTGTCCTTTATACTGAAGATAGAGTTGGACGAGCTGTATTCAACGCACTCATCGGCTTTGTCGTAACTATACGTACTGCGGAGCAATGGCGGCTAGAATATCGGCGGAATAGTGGTTTAAACCCTTCCCCTTTTTTTCTCGAAAATCAGAAAGTGTTCGCGATTGCCATTTTGATGCTATCGTGTAAGAAGCAAGTCAATGGGGAATACAGGACCGCATCCCGTTCCTAGGTACGGCCATTATTTCCGGATTTAGAGACTCAAAAATTTTAGGTACCCAAAAATTGGGCCTAGAAAAAAGTGCGACGGATTTGCTGGATTTTTGCGCTGATTAGTAGAGAAGATGCTGGGATGCTACAGTTAAAAGGGCGTGCCTTTGAGCCGCTTGGTTCTCCTTGTGTAGAAAAAAGTCTGTTTTGGAAGGTCAAAATGACCATTTTTTTAAATTTTGCCGGCCTCTCTCGTCCAAACGCGTGGGGATAGAGGGTTGTCCTTTATACTGAAGATAGAGTTGGACGAGCTGTATTCAACGCACTCATCGGCTTTGTCGTAACTATACGTACTGCGGAGAAATGGCGGCTAGAATGTCGGCGGAATAGTGGTTTTAAACCCTTCCCCTTTTTTTCTCGAAAATCAGAAAGTGTTCGCGATTGCCATTTTGATGCTATCGTGCAAGAAGCAAGTCAATGGGGAATACAGGGCCGCATCCCGTTCCTCGGTACGGCCATTATTTCCGGATTTATAGACTCAAAAATTTTAGGTACCCAAAAATTGGGCCTAGAAAAAAGTGCGACGGATATGCTGGATTTTTTCGGTGATTACTAGAGAAGATGCTGGGATGCTACAGTTAAAAGGGCGGGCCTCTGAGCCGCTTGGTTCTCCTTGTGTAGAAAAAAGTCTGTTTTGGAAGGTCAAAATGACCATTTTTGGAAATTTTGCCGGCCTCTCCCGTCCAAACGCGTGGGGATAGAGAGTTGTCCTTTATTCTGAAGATAGAGTTGGACGAGCTGTATTCAACGCACTTATCGGCTTTGTCGTAACTATACGTACTGCGGAGCAATGGCGGCTAGAATGTCGGCGGAAATCTCGAAAATCAGAAAGTGTTCGCGATTGCCATTTTGATGCTATCGTGCAAGAAGCAAGTCAATGGGGAATACAGGGCCGCATCCCGTTCCTTGGTACGGCCATTATTTCCGGATTTATAGACTCAAAAATTTTAGGTACCCAAAAATTGGGCCTAGAAAAAAGTGCGACGGATTTGCTGGATTTTTTCGGTGATTACTAGGGAAGATGCTGGGATGCTACAGTTAAAAGGGCGGGCCTTGAGCCGCTTGGTTCTCCTTGTGTAGAAAAAAGTCTGATTTGGAAGGTCAAAATGACCATTTTTTGAAATTTTGCCGTCCTCTCACGTCCAAACACGTGGGGATAGAGAGTTGTCCTTTATACTGAAGATAGAGTTGGACGAGCTGTATTCAACGCTCTCATCGGCTTTGTCGTAACTATACGTACTGCGGAGCAATGGCGGCTAGAATGTCGGCGGAATAGTGGTTTAAACCCTTCCCCTTTTTTTTCTCGAAAATCAGAAAGTGTTCGCGATTGCAATTTTGATGCTATCGTGCAAGAAGCAAGTCAATGGGGAATACAGGGCCGCATCCCGTTCCTTGGTACGGCCATTATTTCCGGATTTATAGACTCAAAAATTTTAGGTACCCAAAAATTGGGCCTAGAAAAAAGTGCTACGGATTTGCTGGATTTTTTCGGTGATTACTAGGGAAGATGCTGGGATGCTACAGTTAAAAGGGCGGGCCTCTGAGCCGCTTGGTTCTCCTTGTGTAGAAAAAAGTCTGTTTTGGAAGGTCAAAATGACCATTTTTTGAAACTTTGCCCGCCTCTCCCGTCCAAACACGCGGGGATAGAGAGTTGTCCTTTATACTGAATATAGAGTTGGACGAGCTGTATTCAACGCACTCATCGGCTTTGTCGTAAGTATACGTACTGCGGAGAATTGGCGGCTAGAATGTCGGCGGAATAGTGGTTTAAACCCTTCCCCTTTTTTTCTCGAAAATCAGAAAGTGTTCGCGATTGCCATTTTGATGCTATCGTGTAAGAAGCAAGTCAATGGGGAATACAGGGCCGCATCCCGTTCCTCGGTACGGCCATTATTTCCGGATTTAGAGACTCAAAAATTTTAGGTACCCAAAAATTGGGCCTAGAAAAAAGTGCGACGGATTTGCTGGATTTTTGCGGTGATTACTAGAGAAGATGCTGGGATGCTACAGTTAAAAGTGCGGGCCTCTGAGCCGCTTGGTTCTCCTTGTGTAGAAAAAAGTCTGTTTTGGAAGGTCAAAATGACCATTTTTTGAAATTTTGCCGTCCTCTCCCGTCCAAACGCGCGGTGATAGAGAGTTGTCCTTTATACTGAAGATAGAGTTGGACGAGCTGTATTCAACGCACTCATCGGCTTTGTCGTAACTATAGGTACTGCGGAGAAATGGCGGCTAGAATGTCGGCGGAATAGTGGTTTAAACCCTTCCCCTTTTTTTTCTCGAAAATCAGAAAGTGTTCGCGATTGCCATTTTGATGCTATCGTGCAAGAAGCAAGTCAATGGTGAATACAGGGCCGCATCCCGTTCCTCGGTACGGCCAGTATTTCCGGATTTAGAGACTCAAAAATTTTAGGTACCCAAAAATTGGGCCTAGAAAAAAGTGCGACGGATTTGCTGGATTTTTTCGGTGATTACTAGGGAAGATGCTGGGATGCTACAGTTAAAAGTGCGGGCCTCTGAGCCGCTTGGTTCTCCTTGTGTAGAAAAAAGTCTGTTTTGGAAGGTCAAAATGACAATTTTTTTAAATTTTGCCGGCCTCTCCCGTCCAAACACGCGGGGATAGAGAGTTGTCCTTTATACTGAAGATAGAGTTGGACGAGCTGTATTCAACGCACTCATCGGCTTTGTCGTAACTATACGTACTGCGGAGCAATGGCGGCTAGAATATCGGCGGAATAGTGGTTTAAACCCTTCCCCTTTTTTTCTCGAAAATCAGAAAGTGTTCGCGATTGCCATTTTGATGCTATCGTGTAAGAAGCAAGTCAATGGGGAATACAGGGCCGCATCCCGTTCCTAGGTACGGCCATTATTTCCGGATTTAGAGACTCAAAAATTTTAGGTACCCAAAAATTGGGCCTAGAAAAAAGTGCGACGGATTTGCTGGATTTTTGCGCTGATTAGTAGAGAAGATGCTGGGATGCTACAGTTAAAAGGGCGTGCCTTTGAGCCGCTTGGTTCTCCTTGTGTAGAAAAAAGTCTGTTTTGGAAGGTCAAAATGACCATTTTTTTAAATTTTGCCGGCCTCTCTCGTCCAAACGCGTGGGGATAGAGGGTTGTCCTTTATACTGAAGATAGAGTTGGACGAGCTGTATTCAACGCACTCATCGGCTTTGTCGTAACTATACGTACTGCGGAGAAATGGCGGCTAGAATGTCGGCGGAATAGTGGTTTTAAACCCTTCCCCTTTTTTTCTCGAAAATCAGAAAGTGTTCGCGATTGCCATTTTGATGCTATCGTGCAAGAAGCAAGTCAATGGGGAATACAGGGCCGCATCCCGTTCCTCGGTACGGCCATTATTTCCGGATTTATAGACTCAAAAATTTTAGGTACCCAAAAATTGGGCCTAGAAAAAAGTGCGACGGATATGCTGGATTTTTTCGGTGATTACTAGAGAAGATGCTGGGATGCTACAGTTAAAAGGGCGGGCCTCTGAGCCGCTTGGTTCTCCTTGTGTAGAAAAAAGTCTGTTTTGGAAGGTCAAAATGACCATTTTTGGAAATTTTGCCGGCCTCTCCCGTCCAAACGCGTGGGGATAGAGAGTTGTCCTTTATTCTGAAGATAGAGTTGGACGAGCTGTATTCAACGCACTTATCGGCTTTGTCGTAACTATACGTACTGCGGAGCAATGGCGGCTAGAATGTCGGCGGAAATCTCGAAAATCAGAAAGTGTTCGCGATTGCCATTTTGATGCTATCGTGCAAGAAGCAAGTCAATGGGGAATACAGGGCCGCATCCCGTTCCTTGGTACGGCCATTATTTCCGGATTTATAGACTCAAAAATTTTAGGTACCCAAAAATTGGGCCTAGAAAAAAGTGCGACGGATTTGCTGGATTTTTTCGGTGATTACTAGGGAAGATGCTGGGATGCTACAGTTAAAAGGGCGGGCCTTGAGCCGCTTGGTTCTCCTTGTGTAGAAAAAAGTCTGATTTGGAAGGTCAAAATGACCATTTTTTGAAATTTTGCCGTCCTCTCACGTCCAAACACGTGGGGATAGAGAGTTGTCCTTTATACTGAAGATAGAGTTGGACGAGCTGTATTCAACGCTCTCATCGGCTTTGTCGTAACTATACGTACTGCGGAGCAATGGCGGCTAGAATGTCGGCGGAATAGTGGTTTAAACCCTTCCCCTTTTTTTTCTCGAAAATCAGAAAGTGTTCGCGATTGCAATTTTGATGCTATCGTGCAAGAAGCAAGTCAATGGGGAATACAGGGCCGCATCCCGTTCCTTGGTACGGCCATTATTTCCGGATTTATAGACTCAAAAATTTTAGGTACCCAAAAATTGGGCCTAGAAAAAAGTGCTACGGATTTGCTGGATTTTTTCGGTGATTACTAGGGAAGATGCTGGGATGCTACAGTTAAAAGGGCGGGCCTCTGAGCCGCTTGGTTCTCCTTGTGTAGAAAAAAGTCTGTTTTGGAAGTTCAAAATGACCTTTTTTTGAAATTTTGCCGGCCTCTCCCGTCCAAACACGCAGGGATAGAGAGTTGTCCTTTATACTGAAAATAGAGTTGGACGAGCTGTATTCAACGCACTCTTCGGCTTTGTCGTAACTATACGTACTGCGGAGCAATGGCGGCTAGAATGTCGGCGGAATAGTGGTTTAAACCCTTCCCCTTTTTTTTCTCGAAAATCAGAAAGTGTTCGCGATTGCCATTTTGATGCTATCGTGCAAGAAGCAAGTCAATGGGGAATACAGGGCCGCATCCCGTTCCTTGGTACGGCCATTATTTCCGTATTTATAGACTCAAAAATTTTAGGTACCCAAAAATTGGGCCTAGAAAAATGTGCGACGGATTTGCTGGATTTTTTCGGTGATTACTAGGGAAGATGCTGGGATGCTACAGTTAAAAGGGCGGGCCTCTGAGTCGCTTGGTTCTCCTTGTGTAGAAAAAAGTCTGTTTTGGAAGGTCAAAATGACCATTATTTGAAATTTTGCCGGCCTCTCCCGTCCAAACGCGTGGGGATAGAGAGTTGTCCTTTATACTGAAGATAGAGTTGGACGAGCTGTATTCAACGCACTCATCGGCTTTGTCGTAACTATACGTACCGCGGAGAAATGGCGGCTAGAATGTCGGCGGAATAGTGGTTTTAAACCCTTCCCCTTTTTTTCTCGAAAATCAGAAAGTGTTCGCGATTGCCATTTTGATGCTATCGTGTAAGAAGCAAGTCAATGGGGAATACAGGGCCGCATCCCGTTCCTCGGTACGGCCATTATTTCCGGATTTAGAGACTCAAAAATTTTAGGTACCCAAAAATTGGGCCTAGAAAAAAGTGCGACGGATTTGCTGGATTTTTGCGGTGATTACTAGAGAAGATGCTGGGATGCTACAGTTAAAAGGGCGGGCCTCTGAGCCGCTTGGTTCTCCTTGTGTAGAAAAAAGTCTGTTTTGGAAGGTCAAAATGACCATTTTTTGAAATTTTGCCGGCCTCTCCCGTCCAAACGCGTTTGGATAGAGAGTTGTCCTTTATACTGAAGATAGAGATGGACGAGCTGTATTCAACGCACTCATCGGCATTGTCGTAACTATACGTACTGCGCAGCAATGGCGGCTAGAATGTCGGCGGAATATCAGAAAGTGTTCACGATTGCCATTTTGATGCTATCGTGTAAGAAGCAAGTCAATGGGGAATACAGGGCCGCATCCCGTTCCTCGGTACGGCCATTATTTCCGGATTTAGAGAATCAAAAATTTTTTGTACCCAAAAATTGGGCCTAGAAAAAAGTGCGACAGATTTGCTGGATTTTTTGGGTGATTACTAGGGAAGATGCTGGGATGCTACAGTTAAAAGGGCGTGCCTCTGAGCCGCTTGGTTCTACTTGTGTAGAAAAAAGTCTGTTTTGGAAGGTCAAAATGACCATTTTTTGAAATTTTGCCGTCCTCTCACGTCCAAACACGTGGGGATAGAGAGTTGTCCTTTATACTGAAGATAGAGTTGGACGAGCTGTATTCAACGCTCTCATCGGCTTTGTCGTAACTATACGTACTGCGGAGCAATGGCGGCTAGAATGTCGGCGGAATAGTGGTTTAAACCCTTCCCCTTTTTTTTCTCGAAAATCAGAAAGTGTTCGCGATTGCAATTTTGATGCTATCGTGCAAGAAGCAAGTCAATGGGGAATACATTGCCGCATCCCGTTCCTTGGTACGGCCATTATTTCCGGATTTATAGACTCAAAAATTTTAGGTACCCAAAAATTGGGCCTAGAAAAAAGTGCTACGGATTTGCTGGATTTTTTCGGTGATTACTAGGGAAGATGCTGGGATGCTACAGTTAAAAGGGCGGGCCTCTGAGCCGCTTGGTTCTCCTTGTGTAGAAAAAAGTCTGTTTTGGAAGTTCAAAATGACCTTTTTTTGAAATTTTGCCGGCCTCTCCCGTCCAAACACGCAGGGATAGAGAGTTGTCCTTTATACTGAAGATAGAGTTGGACGAGCTGTATTCAACGCACTCATCGGCTTTGTCGTAACTATACGTACCGCGGAGAAATGGCGGCTAGAATGTCGGCGGAATAGTGGTTTTAAACCCTTCCCCTTTTTTTCTCGAAAATCAGAAAGTGTTCGCGATTGCCATTTTGATGCTATCGTGTAAGAAGCAAGTCAATGGGGAATACAGGGCCGCATCCCGTTCCTCGGTACGGCCATTATTTCCGGATTTAGAGACTCAAAAATTTTAGGTACCCAAAAATTGGGCCTAGAAAAAAGTGCGACGGATTTGCTGGATTTTTGCGGTGATTACTAGAGAAGATGCTGGGATGCTACAGTTAAAAGGGCGGGCCTCTGAGCCGCTTGGTTCTCCTTGTGTAGAAAAAAGTCTGTTTTGGAAGGTCAAAATGACCATTTTTTGAAATTTTGCCGGCCTCTCCCGTCCAAACGCGTTTGGATAGAGAGTTGTCCTTTATACTGAAGATAGAGATGGACGAGCTGTATTCAACGCACTCATCGGCATTGTCGTAACTATACGTACTGCGCAGCAATGGCGGCTAGAATGTCGGCGGAATAGTGGTTTAAACCCTTCCCTTTTTTTTCTCGAAAATCAGAAAGTGTTCACGATTGCCATTTTGATGCTATCGTGTAAGAAGCAAGTCAATGGGGAATACAGGGCCGCATCCCGTTCCTCGGTACGGCCATTATTTCCGGATTTAGAGAATCAAAAATTTTTTGTACCCAAAAATTGGGCCTAGAAAAAAGTGCGACAGATTTGCTGGATTTTTTGGGTGATTACTAGGGAAGATGCTGGGATGCTACAGTTAAAAGGGCGTGCCTCTGAGCCGCTTGGTTCTACTTGTGTAGAAAAAAGTCTGTTTTGGAAGGTCAAAATGACCATTTTTTGAAATTTTGCCGTCCTCTCCCGTCCAAACACGTGGGGATAGAGAGTTGTCCTTTATACTGAAGATAGAGTTGGACTAGCTGTATTCAACGCAGTCTTCGGCTTTGTCGTAACTATAAGTACTGCGGAGCAATGGCGGCTAGAATGTCGGCGGAATAGTGGTTTAAACCCTTCCCCTTTTTTTCTCGAAAATCAGAAAGTGTTCGCGATTGCCATTTTGATGCTTTTGTGCAACAAGCAAGTCAATGAGGAATACAGGGCCGCATCCCGTTCCTTGGTACGGCCATTATTTCCGGATTTATAGACTCAAAAATTTTAGGTACCCAAAAATTGGGCCTAGAAAAAAGTGCGACGGATTTGCTGGATTTTTGCGGTGATTACTAGGGAAGATGCTGGGATGCTACAGTTAAAATGGCGGGCCTCTGAGCCGCTTGGTTCTCCTTGTGTAGAAAAAAGTCTGTTTTGGAAGGTCAAAATGACCAATTTTTGAAATTTTGCCGTCCTCTCCCGTCCAAACGCGCGGTGATAGAGAGTTGTCCTCTATACTGAAGATAGAGTTGGACGAGTTGTATACAACGCACTCATCGGCTTTGTCGTAACTATACGAACTGCGGAGAAATCGAAAATCAGAAAGTGTTCGCGATTGCCATTTTGATGCTATCGTGTAAGAAGCAAGTCAATGGGGAATACAGGGCCGCATCCCGTTCCTCGGTACGGCCATTATTTCCGGATTTAGAGACTCAAAAATTTGTTGTACCCAAAAATTGGGCCTAGAAAAAAGTGCGACGGATTTGTTGGAATATTGCGGTGATTACTAGGGAAGATGCTGGGATGCTACAGTTAAAAGGGCGGGCCTCTGAGCCGCTTGGTTCTCCTTGTGTAGAAAAAAATCTGTTTAGGAAGGTCAAAATGACCATTTTTTGAAATTTTGCCGGACTCTCCCGTCCTAACGAGCGGGGATAGTGAGTTGTCCTTTATATTGAAGATAGAGTTGGACGAGCTGTATTCAACGCACTCATCGGCTTTGTCGTAACTATACGTACTGCAGAGAAATGGCGGCTAGAATGTCGGCGGAATAATGGTTTAAACCCTTCCCCTTTTTTTCTCGAAAAACAGAAAGTGTTCGCGATTGCCATTTTGATGCTATCGTGCAAGAAGCAAGTCAATGGGGAATACAGGGCCGCGTCCCGTTCCTCGGTACGGCCATTATTTCCGGATTTAGAGACTCAAAAATTTTAGGCACCCAAAAATTGGGCCTAGAAAAAAGTGCGGCGGATTTGCTGGAATATTGCGGTGATTACTAGGGAAGGTGCTGGGATGCTACAGTTAAAAGGGCGGGCCTCTGATCCGCTTGGTTCTCCTTGTGTAGAAAAAAGTCTGTTTTGGAAGGTCAAAATGACCATTTTTTTTTAATTTTGCCGGCCTCTCCCGTCCAAACGCGCGGGGATAGAGAGTATTCCATTATACTGAAGATAGAGTTGGACGAGCTGTATTCAACGCACTTATCGGCTTTGTCGTAACTATACGTACTGCGGAGCAATGGCGGCTAGAATGTCGGCGGAATAGTGGTTCACCTTTTTTTCTCGAAAATCAGAAAGTGTTCGCGATTGCCGTTTTGATGCTATCGTGTAAGAAGCAAGTCAATGGGGAATACAGGGCCGCATCCCGTTCCTTGGTACGGCCATTATTTCCGGATTTATTGACTCAAAAATTTTAGGTACCCAAAAATTGGGCCTAGAAAAAAGTGCGACGGATTTGCTGGATTTTTTCGGTGATTACTAGGGAAGATGCTGGGATGCTACAGTTAAAAGGGCGGGTCTCTGATCCGCTTGGTTCTCCTTGTGTAGAAAAAAGTCTGTTTTGGAAGGTTAAATGACCATTTTTTGAAATTTTGCCGGCCTCTCCCGTCCAAACGCGCGGGGATAGAGAGTTGTCCTTTATACTGAAGATAGAGTTGGACGAGCTGTATTCAACGCACTCTTCGGCTTTGTCGTAACTATACGTACTGCGGAGCAATGGCGGCTGGAATGTCGGCGGAATAGTGGTTTAAACCCTTCCCCTTTTTTTCTCGAAAATCAGAAAGTGTTCGCGATTGCCATTTTGATGCTATCGTGTAAGAAGCAAGTCAATGGGGAATACAGGGCCGCATCCCGTTCCTCGGTACGGCCATTATTTCCGGATTTAGAGACTCAAAAATTTTAGGTACCCAAAAATTGGGCCTAGAAAAAAGTGCGACGGATTTGCTGGATTTTTGCGGTGATTACTAGAGAAGATGCTGGGATGCTACAGTTAAAAGGGCGGGCCTCTGAGCCGCTTGGTTCTCCTTGTGTAGAAAAAAGTCTGTTTTGGAAGGTCAAAATGACCATTTTTTGAAATTTTGCCGTCCTCTCCCGTCCAAACGCGCGGTGATAGAGAGTTGTCCTTTATACTGAAGATAGAGTTGGACGAGCTGTATTCAACGCACTCATCGGCTTTGTCGTAACTATAGGTACTGCGGAGAAATGGCGGCTAGAATGTCGGCGGAATAGTGGTTTTAAACCCTTCCCCTTTTTTTCTCGAAAATCAGAAAGTGTTCGCGATTGCCATTTTGATGCTATCGTGCAAGAAGCAAGTCAATGGGGAATACAGGGCCGCATCCCGTTCCTTGGTACGGCCATTATTTCCGGATTTATAGACTCAAAAATTTTAGGTACCCAAAAATTGGGCCTAGAAAAAAGTGCGACGGATTTGCTGGATTTTTTCGGTGATTACTAGGGAAGATGCTGGGATGCTACAGTTAAAAGGGCGGGCCTCTGAGCCGCTTGGTTCTCCTTGTGTAGAAAAAAGTCTGATTTGGAAGGTCAAAATGACCATTTTTTGAAATTTTGCCGTCCTCTCACGTCCAAACACGTGGGGATAGAGAGTTGTCCTTTATACTGAAGATAGAGTTGGACGAGCTGTATTCAACGCTCTCAACGAGCTGTATTCAACGCACTCTTCGGCTTTGTCGTAACTATACGTACTGCGGAGCAATGGCGGCTAGAATGTCGGCGGAATAGTGGTTTAAACCCTTCCCCTTTTTTTTCTCGAAAATCAGAAAGTGTTCGCGATTGCCATTTTGATGCTATCGTGCAAGAAGCAAGTCAATGGGGAATACAGGGCCGCATCCCGTTCCTTGGTACGGCCATTATTTCCGTATTTATAGACTCAAAAATTTTAGGTACCCAAAAATTGGGCCTAGAAAAATGTGCGACGGATTTGCTGGATTTTTTCGGTGATTACTAGGGAAGATGCTGGGATGCTACAGTTAAAAGGGCGGGCCTCTGAGCCGCTTGGTTCTCCTTGTGTAGAAAAAAGTCTGATTTGGAAGGTCAAAATGACCATTTTTTGAAATTTTGCCGTCCTCTCACGTCCAAACACGTGGGGATAGAGAGTTGTCCTTTATACTGAAGATAGAGTTGGACGAGCTGTATTCAACGCTCTCATCGGCTTTGTCGTAACTATACGTACTGCGGAGCAATGGCGGCTAGAATGTCGGCGGAATAGTGGTTTAAACCCTTCCCCTTTTTTTTCTCGAAAATCAGAAAGTGTTCGCGATTGCCATTTTGATGCTATCGTGTAAGAAGCAAGTCAATGGGGAATACAGGGCCGCATCCCGTTCCTCGGTACGGCCATTATTTCCGGATTTAGAGACTCAAAAATTTTAGGTACCCAAAAATTGGGCCTAGAAAAAAGTGCGACGGATTTGCTGGATTTTTGCGGTGATTACTAGAGAAGATGCTGGGATGCTACAGTTAAAAGGGCGGGCCTCTGAGCCGCTTGGTTCTCCTTGTGTAGAAAAAAGTCTGTTTTGGAAGGTCAAAATGACCATTTTTTGAAATTTTGCCGGCCTCTCCCGTCCAAACGCGTTTGGATAGAGAGTTGTCCTTTATACTGAAGATAGAGATGGACGAGCTGTATTCAACGCACTCATCGGCATTGTCGTAACTATACGTACTGCGGAGCAATGGCGGCTAGAATGTCGGCGGAATAGTGGTTTAAACCCTTCCCTTTTTTTTCTCGAAAATCAGAAAGTGTTCACGATTGCCATTTTGATGCTATCGTGTAAGAAGCAAGTCAATGGGGAATACAGGGCCGCATCCCGTTCCTCGGTACGGCCATTATTTCCGGATTTAGAGAATCAAAAATTTTTTGTACCCAAAAATTGGGCCTAGAAAAAAGTGCGACAGATTTGCTGGATTTTTTGGGTGATTACTAGGGAAGATGCTGGGATGCTACAGTTAAAAGGGCGTGCCTCTGAGCCGCTTGGTTCTACTTGTGTAGAAAAAAGTCTGTTTTGGAAGGTCAAAATGACCATTTTTTGAAATTTTGCCGGCCTCTCCCGTCCAAACGCGCGGTGATAGAGAGTTTTCCTTTATACTGAAGATAGAGTTGGACGAGCTGTATTCAACGCACTCATCGGCTTTGTCGTAACTATAGGTACTGCGGAGAAATGGCGGCTAGAATGTCGGCGGAATAGTGGTTTTAAACCCTTCCCCTTTTTTTCTCGAAAATCAGAAAGTGTTCGCGATTGCCATTTTGATGCTATCGTGCAAGAAGCAAGTCAATGGGGAATACAGGGCCGCATCCCGTTCCTCGGTACGGCCATTATTTCCGGATTTATAGACTCAAAAATTTTAGGTACCCAAAAATTGGGCCTAGAAAAAAGTGCGACGGATATGCTGGATTTTTTCGGTGATTACTAGAGAAGATGCTGGGATGCTACAGTTAAAAGGGCGGGCCTCTGAGCCGCTTGATTCTCCTTGTGTAGAAAAAATCTGTTTTGGAAGGTCAAAATGACCATTTTTTGAAATTTTGCCGGCATCTCCCGTCCAAACGCGTGGGGATAGAGAGTTGTCCTTTATTCTGAAGATAGAGTTGGACGAGCTGTATTCAACGCACTTATCGGCTTTGTCGTAACTATACGTACTGCGGAGCAATGGCGGCTAGAATGTCGGCGGAAATCTCGAAAATCAGAAAGTGTTCGCGATTGCCATTTTGATGCTATCGTGCAAGAAGCAAGTCAATGGGGAATACAGGGCCGCATCCCGTTCCTTGGTACGGCCATTATTTCCGGATTTATAGACTCAAAAATTTTAGGTACCCAAAAATTGGGCCTAGAAAAAAGTGCGACGGATTTTCTGGATTTTTTCGGTGATTACTAGGGAAGATGCTGGGATGCTACAGTTAAAAGGGCGGGCCTCTGAGCCGCTTGGTTCTCCTTGTGTAGAAAAAAGTCTGATTTGGAAGGTCAAAATGACCATTTTTTGAAATTTTGCCGTCCTCTCACGTCCAAACACGTGGGGATAGAGAGTTGTCCTTTATACTGAAGATAGAGTTGGACGAGCTGTATTCAACGCTCTCAACGAGCTGTATTCAACGCACTCTTCGGCTTTGTCGTAACTATACGTACTGCGGAGCAATGGCGGCTAGAATGTCGGCGGAATAGTGGTTTAAACCCTTCCCCTTTTTTTTCTCGAAAATCAGAAAGTGTTCGCGATTGCCATTTTGATGCTATCGTGCAAGAAGCAAGTCAATGGGGAATACAGGGCCGCATCCCGTTCCTTGGTACGGCCATTATTTCCGTATTTATAGACTCAAAAATTTTAGGTACCCAAAAATTGGGCCTAGAAAAATGTGCGACGGATTTGCTGGATTTTTTCGGTGATTACTAGGGAAGATGCTGGGATGCTACAGTTAAAAGGGCGGGCCTCTGAGCCGCTTGGTTCTCCTTGTGTAGAAAAAAGTCTGATTTGGAAGGTCAAAATGACCATTTTTTGAAATTTTGCCGTCCTCTCACGTCCAAACACGTGGGGGTAGAGAGTTGTCCTTTATACTGAAGATATAGTTGGACGAGCTGTATTCAACGCTCTCATCGGCTTTGTCGTAACTATACGTACTGCGGAGCAATGGCGGCTAGAATGTCGGCGGAATAGTGGTTTAAACCCTTCCCCTTTTTTTTCTCGATAATCAGAAAGTGTTCGCGATTGCAATTTTGATGCTATCGTGCAAGAAGCAAGTCAATGGGGAATACAGGGCCGCATCCCGTTCCTTGGTACGGCCATTATTTCCGGATTTATAGACTCAAAAATTTTAGGTACCCAAAAATTTGGGCCTAGAAAAAAGTGCTACGGATTTGCTGGATTTTTTCGGTGATTACTAGGGAAGATGCTGGGATGCTACAGTTAAAAGGGCGGGCCTCTGAGCCGCTTGGTTCTCCTTGTGTAGAAAAAAGTCTGTTTTGGAAGTTCAAAATGACCTTTTTTTGAAATTTTGCCGGCCTCTCCCGTCCAAACACGCAGGGATAGAGAGTTGTCCTTTATACTGAAAATAGAGTTGGACGAGCTGTATTCAACGCACTCTTCGGCTTTGTCGTAACTATACGTACTGCGGAGCAATGGCGGCTAGAATGTCGGCGGAATAGTGGTTTAAACCCTTCCCCTTTTTTTTCTCGAAAATCAGAAAGTGTTCGCGATTGCCATTTTGATGCTATCGTGCAAGAAGCAAGTCAATGGGGAATACAGGGCCGCATCCCGTTCCTTGGTACGGCCATTATTTCCGTATTTATAGACTCAAAAATTGTAGGTACCCAAAAATTGGGCCTAGAAAAATGTGCGACGGATTTGCTGGATTTTTTCGGTGATTACTAGGGAAAATGCTGGGATGCTACAGTTAAAAGGGCGGGCCTCTGAGTCGCTTGGTTCTCCTTGTGTAGAAAAAAGTCTGTTTTGGAAGGTCAAAATGACCATTATTTGAAATTTTGCCGGCCTCTCCCGTCCAAACGCGTGGGGATAGAGAGTTGTCCTTTATACTGAAGATAGAGTTGGACGAGCTGTATTCAACGCACTCATCGGCTTTGTCGTAACTATACGTACCGCGGAGAAATGGCGGCTAGAATGTCGGCGGAATAGTGGTTTTAAACCCTTCCCCTTTTTTTCTCGAAAATCAGAAAGTGTTCGCGATTGCCATTTTGATGCTATCGTGTAAGAAGCAAGTCAATGGGGAATACAGGGCCGCATCCCGTTCCTCGGTACGGCCATTATTTCCGGATTTAGAGACTCAAAAATTTTAGGTACCCAAAAATTGGGCCTAGAAAAAAGTGCGACGGATTTGCTGGATTTTTGCGGTGATTACTAGAGAAGATGCTGGGATGCTACAGTTAAAAGGGCGGGCCTCTGAGCCGCTTGGTTCTCCTTGTGTAGAAAAAAGTCTGTTTTGGAAGGTCAAAATGACCATTTTTTGAAATTTTGCCGGCCTCTCCCGTCCAAACGCGTTTGGATAGAGAGTTGTCCTTTATACTGAAGATAGAGATGGACGAGCTGTATTCAACGCACTCATCGGCATTGTCGTAACTATACGTACTGCGGAGCAATGGCGGCTAGAATGTCGGCGGAATAGTGGTTTAAACCCTTCCCTTTTTTTTCTCGAAAATCAGAAAGTGTTCACGATTGCCATTTTGATGCTATCGTGTAAGAAGCAAGTCAATGGGGAATACAGGGCCGCATCCCGTTCCTCGGTACGGCCATTATTTCCGGATTTAGAGAATCAAAAATTTTTTGTACCCAAAAATTGGGCCTAGAAAAAAGTGCGACAGATTTGCTGGATTTTTTGGGTGATTACTAGGGAAGATGCTGGGATGCTACAGTTAAAAGGGCGTGCCTCTGAGCCGCTTGGTTCTACTTGTGTAGAAAAAAGTCTGTTTTGGAAGGTCAAAATGACCATTTTTTGAAATTTTGCCGGCCTCTCCCGTCCAAACGCGCGAGGATAGAGTGTTGTCCTTTATACTGAAGATAGAGTTGGACGATCTGTATTCAACGCACTCATCGGCTTTGTCGTAACTATAAGTACTGCGGAGCAATGGCGGCTAGAATGTCGGCGGAAATCTCGAAAATCAGAAAGTGTTCGCGATTGCCATTTTGATGCTATCGTGCAAGAAGCAAGTCAATGGGGAATACAGGGCCGCATCCCGTTCCTTGGTACGGCCATTATTTCCGGATTTATAGACTCAAAAATTTTAGGTACCCAAAAATTGGGCCTAGAAAAAAGTGCGACGGATTTGCTGGATTTTTTCGGTGATTACTAGGGAAGATGCTGGGATGCTACAGTTAAAAGGGCGGGCCTCTGAGCCGCTTGGTTCTCCTTGTGTAGAAAAAAGTCTGATTTGGAAGGTCAAAATGACCATTTTTTGAAATTTTGCCGTCCTCTCCCGTCCAAACACGTGGGGATAGAGAGTTGTCCTTTATACTGAAGATAGAGTTGGACGAGCTGTATTCAACGCTCTCATCGGCTTTGTCGTAACTATACGTACTGCGGAGCAATGGCGGCTAGAATATCGGCGGAATAGTGGTTTAAACCCTTCCCCTTTTTTTCTCGAAAATCAGAAAGTGTTCGCGATTGCCATTTTGATGCTATCGTGTAAGAAGCAAGTCAATGGGGAATACAGGGCCGCATCCCGTTCCTCGGTACGGCCATTATTTCCGGATTTAGAGACTCAAAAATTTTATGTACCCAAAAATTGGGCCTAGAAAAAAGTGCGACGGATTTGCTGGATTTTTTCGGTGATTACTAGGGAAGATGCTGGGATGCTACAGTTAAAAGGGCGGGCCTCTGAGCCGCTTGGTTCTCCTTGTGTAGAAAAAAGTCTGTTTTGGAAGGTCAAAATGACCATTTTTCGAAATTTTGCCGGCCTCTCCCGTCCAAACGCGTGGGGATAGAGAGTTGTCCTTTATACTGAAGATAGAGTTGGACGAGCTGTATTCAACGCACTTATCGGCTTTGTCGTAACTATACGTACTGCGGAGCAATGGCGGCTAGAATGTCGGCGGAATAGTGGTTAAACCCTTCACCTTTTTTTCTCGAAAATCAGAAAGTGTTCGCGATTGCCATTTTGATGCTATCGTGTAAGAAGCAAGTCAATGGGGAATACAGGGCCGCATCCCGTTCCTCGGTACGGCCATTATTTCCGGATTTAGAGACTCAAAAATTTTATGTACCCAAAAATTGGGCCTAGAAAAAAGTGCGACGGATTTGCTGGATTTTTGCGGTGATTACTAGGGAAGATGCTGGGATGCTACAGTTAAAAGGGCGGGCCTCTGAGCCGCTTGGTTCTCCTTGTGTAGAAAAAAGTCTGTTTTGGAAGGTCAAAATGACCATTTTTTGAAATTTTGCCGGCCTCTCCCGTCCAAACGCGCGGGGATAGAGGGTTGTCCTTTATACTGAAGATAGAGTTGGACGAGCTGTATTCAACGCACTCATCGGCTTTGTCATAACTATACGTACTGCGGAGAAATGGCGGCTAGAATGTCGGCGGAATAGTGGTTTAAACCCTTCCCCTTTTTTTCTCGAAAATCAGAAAGTGTTCGCGATTGCCATTTTGATGCTATCGTGCAAGAAGCAAGTCACTGGGGAATACAGGGCCGCATCCCGTTCCTTGGTACGGCCATTATTTCCGGATTTATAGACTCAAAAATTTTAGGTACACAAAAATTGGGCCTAGAAAAAAGTGCGACGGATTTGCTGGATTTTTTCGGTGATTACTAGGGAAGATGCTGGGATGGTACAGTTAAAAGGGCGGGCCTCTGAGCCGCTTGGTTCTCCTTGTGTAGAAAAAAGTCTGTTTTGGAAGGTCAAAATGACCATTTTTTGAAATTTTGCCGTCCTCTCCCGTCCAAACGCGCGGGGATAGAGAGTTGTCCTTTATACTGAAGATAGAGTTGGACGAGCTGTATTCAACGCACTCATCTGCTTTGTCGTATCTATACGTACTGTGGAGAAATGGCGGCTAGATTCTCCCCTTTTTTTCTCGAAAATCAGAAAGTGTTCGCGATTGCCATTTTGATGCTATCGTGCAAGAAGCAAGTCAATGGGGAATACAGGGCCGCATCCCGTTCCTTGGTACGGCCATTATTTCCGGATTTATAGACTCAAAAATGTTAGGTACCCAAAAATTGGGCCTAGAAAAAAGTACGACGGATTTGCTGGATTTTTTCGGTGATTACTAGGGAAGATGCTGGGATGCTACAGTTAAAAGGGCGGGCCTCTGAGCCGCTTGGTTCTCCTTGTGTAGAAAAAAGTCTGTTTAGGAAGGTCAAAACGACCATTTTTTGAAATTTTGCCGCCCTCTCCCGTCCAAACGCATGGGGATAGAGAGTTGTCCTTTATACTGAAGATAGAGTTGGACGAGCTGTATTCAACGCACTTATCGGCTTTGTCGTAACTATACTTACTGCGGAGCAATGGCGGCTAGAATGTCGGCGGAATAGTGGTTAAACCCTTCACCTTTTTTTCTCGAAAATCAGAAAGTGTTCGCGATTGCCATTTTGATGCTTTCGTGTAAGAAGCAAGTCAATGGGGAATACAGGGCCGCATCCCGTTCCTCGGTACGGCCATTATTTCCGGATTTAGAGACTCAAAAATTTTATGTACCCAAAAATTGGGCCTAGAAAAATGTGCGACGGATTTGCTGGATTTTTGCGGTGATTACTAGGGAAGATGCTGGGATGCTACAGTTAAAAGGGCGGGCCTCTGAGCCGCTTGGTTCTCCTTGTGTAGAAAAAAGTCTGTTTTGGAAGGTCAAAATGACCATTTTTTGAAATTTTGCCGGCCTCTCCCGTCCAAACGCGCGGGGATAGAGAGTTGTCCTTTATACTGAAGATAAAGTTGGACGAGCTGTATTCAACGCACTTATCGGCTTTGTCGTAACTATACGTACTGCGGAGCAATGGCGGGTAGAATGTCAGCGGAATAGTGGTTTAAACCCTTCCCCTTTTTTTTCTCGAAAATCAGAAAGTGTTCGCGATTGCCATTTTGATGCTATCGTGTAAGAAGCAAGTCAATGGGGAATACAGGGCCGCATCCCGTTACTCGGTACGGCCATTATTTCCGGATTTAGAGACTCAAAAATTTTAGGTACCCAAAAATTGGGCCTAGAAAAAAGT
The DNA here is from genome assembly GCF_040183065.1 of Periplaneta americana. Classification (NCBI taxonomy): domain Eukaryota; kingdom Metazoa; phylum Arthropoda; class Insecta; order Blattodea; family Blattidae; genus Periplaneta; species Periplaneta americana. The sequence goes on along the minus strand of NC_091119.1, from coordinate 997,507 downwards.
GCGACGGATTTGCTGGATTTTTGCGGTGATTACTAGAGAAGATGCTGGGATGCTACATTTAAAAGGGCGGGCCTCTGAGCCGCTTGGTTCTCCTTGTGTAGAAAAATGTCTGTTTTGGAAGGTCAAAATGACCATTTTTTGAAATTTTGCCGTCCTCTCCCGTCCAAACGCGCGGGGATAGAGAGTTGTCCTTTATACTGAAGATAGAGTTGGACGAGCTGTATTCAACGCACTCATCTGCTTTTTCGTATCTATACGTACTGCGGAGAAATGGCGGCTAGATTGTCCCCTTTTTTTCTCGAAAATCAGAAAGTGTTCGCGATTGCCATTTTGATGCTATCGTGCAAGAAGCAAGTCAATGGGGAATACAGGGCCGCATCCCGTTCCTTGGTACGGCCAATATTTCCGGATTTATAGACTCAAAAATTTTAGGTACCCAAAAATTGGGCCTAGAAAAAGGTGCGACGGATTTGCTGGATTTTTTCGGTGATTACTAGGGAAGATGCTGGGATGCTACAGTTAAAAGGGCGGGCCTCTGAGCCGCTTGGTTCTCCTTGTGTAGAAAAAAGTCTGTTTTGGAAGGTCAAAATGACCATTTTTTGAAATTTTGCCGGCCTCTCCCGTCCAAACGCGTGGGGATAGAGAGTTGTCCTTTATACTGAAGATAGAGTTGGACGAGCTGTATTCAACGCACTTATCGGCTTTGTCGTAACTATACGTACTGCGGAGCAATGGCGGCTAGAATATCGGCGGAATAGTGGTTAAACCCTTCACCTTTTTTTCTCGAAAATCAGAAAGTGTTCGCGATTGCCATTTTGATGCTTTCGTGTAAGAAGGAAGTCAATGGGGAATACAGGGCCGCATCCCGTTCCTCGGTACGGCCATTATTTCCGGATTTAGAGACTCAAAAATTTTATGTACCCAAAAATTTGGCCTAGAAAAAAGTGCGACGGATTTGCTGGATTTTTGCGGTGATTACTAGGGAAGATGCTGGGATGCTACAGTTAAAAGGGCGGGCCTCTGAGCCGCTTGGTTCTCCTTGTGTAGAAAAAAGTCTGTTTTGGAAGGTCAAAATGACCATTTTTTGAAATTTTGCCGCCCTCTCCCGTCCAAACGCGTGGGGATAGAGAGTTGTCCTTTATACTGAAGATAGAGTTGGCCGAGCTGTATTCAACGCACTTATCGGCTTTGTCGTAACTATACGTACTGCGGAGCAATGGCGGCTAGAATGTCGGCGGAAAAATCAGAAAGTGTTCGCGATTGCCATTTTGATGCTATCGTGTAAGAAGCAAGTCAATGGGGAATACAGGGCCGCATCCCGTTCCTCGGTACGGCCATTATTTCCGGATTTAGAGACTCAAAAATTTTAGGTACCCAAAAATTGTGCCTAGAAAAAAGTGCGACGGATTTGCTGGATTTTTGCGGTGATTACTAGAGAAGATGCTAGGATGCTACAGTTAAAAGGGCGGGCCTCTGAGCCGCTTGGTTCTCCTTGTGTAGAAAAAAGTCTGTTTTGGAAGGTCAAAATGACCATTTTTTGAAATTTTGCCGTCCTCTCCCGTCCAAACGCGCGGGGATAGAGAGTTGTCCTTTATACAGAAGATAGAGTTGGACGAGCTGTATTCAACGCACTCATCTGCTTTGTCGTATCTATACGTACTGCGGAGAAATGGCGGCTAGATTGTCCCCTTTTTTTCTCGAAAATCAGAAAGTGTTCGCGATTGCCATTTTGATGCTATCGTGCAAGAAGCAAGTCAATGGGGAATACAGGGCCGCATCCCGTTCCTTGGTACGTCCATTATTTCCGGATTTATAGACTCAAAAATTTTAGGTACCCAAAAATTGGGCATAGAAAAAAGTGCGACGGATCTGCTGGATTTTTTCGGTGATTACTAGGGAAGATGCTGGGATGCTACAGTTAAAAGGGCGGGCCTCTGAGCCGCTTGGTTCTCCTTGTGTAGAAAAAAGTCTGTTTTGGAAGGTCAAAATGACCATTTTTTGAAATTTTGCCGTCCTCTCCCGTCCAAACGCGTGGGATAGAGAGTTGTGCTTTATACTGAAGATAGAGTTGGAGGAGCTGTATTCAACGCACTTATCGGCTTTGTCGTAACTATACGTACTGCGGAGCAATGGCGGCTAGAATGTCGGCGGAATAGTGGTTTAAACCCTTCCCCTTTTTTTCTCGAAAATCAGAAAGTGTTCGCCTCCCCCGTCGAAACGCGTGGGGATAGAGAGTTGTCCTTTATACTGAAGATAGAGTTGGACGAGCTGTATTCAACGCACTCATCTGCTTTTTCGTATCTATACGTACTGCGGAGAAATGGCGGCTAGATTGTCCCCTTTTTTTCTCGAAAATCAGAAAGTGTTCGCGATTGCCATTTTGATGCTATCGTGTAAGAAGCAAGTCAATGGGGAATACAGGGCCGCATCCCGTTCCTCGGTACGGCCATTATTTCCGGATTTAGAGACTCAAAAATTTTATGTACCCAAAAATTGGGCCTAGAAAAAAGTGCAACGGATTTGCTGGATTTTTGCGGTGATTAGTAGAGAAGATGCTGGGATACTACAGTTAAAAGGGCGGGCCTCTGAGCCGCTTGGTTCTCCTTGTGTAGAAAAAAGTCTGTTTTGGAAGGTCAAAATGACCATTTTTTGAAAATTTGCCGGCCTCTCCCGTCCAAACGCGCGGTGATAGAGAGTTGTCCTTTATACTGAAGATAGAGTTGGACGAGCTGTATTCAACGCACTCATCGGCTTTGTCGTAACTATACGTACTGCGGAGAAATGGCGGCTAGAATGTCGGCGGAATAGTGGTTTAAACCCTTCCCCTTTTTTTCTCTAAAATCAGAAAGTGTTCGCGATTGCCATTATGATGCTATCGTGGAAGAAGCAAGTCAATGGGGAATACAGGGCCGCATACCGTTCCTTGGTACGGCCATTATTTCCGGATTTATAGACTCAAAAATTTTAGGTACCCAAAAATTGGGCCTAGAAAAAAGTGCGACGGATTTGCTGGATTTTTTCGGTGATTACTAGGGAAGATGCTGGGATGCTACAGTTAAAAGGGCGGGCCTCTGAGCTGCTTGGTTCTCCTTGTGTAGAAAAAAGTCTGTTTTGGAAGGTCAAAATGACCATTTTTTGAAATTTTGCCGTCCTCTCCCGTCCAAACGCGCGGGGATAGAGAGTTGTCCTTTATACAGAAGATAGAGTTGGACGAGGTGTATTCAACGCACTCATCTGCTTTGTCGTATCTATACGTACTGCGAGAAATGGCGGCTAGATTGTCCCCTTTTTTTCTCGAAAATCAGAAAGTGTTCGCGATTGCCATTTTGATGCTATCGTGCAAGAAGCAAGTCAATGGGGAATACAGGGCCGCATCCCGTTCCTTGGTACGGCCATTATTTCCGGATTTATAGACTCAAAAATTTTAGGTACCCAAAAATTGGGCATAGAAAAAAGTGCGACGGATTTGCTGGATTTTTTCGGTGATTACTAGGGAAGATGCTGGGATGCTACAGTTAAAAGGGCGGGCCTCTGAGCCGCTTGGTTCTCCTTGTGTAGAAAAAAGTCTGTTTTGGAAGTTCAAAATGACCATTTTTTGAAATTTGCCGGCCTCTCCCGTCCAAACGCGTGGGGATAGAGAGTTCTCCTTTACACTGAAGATAGAGTTGGACTAGCTGTATTCAACGCACTTATCGGCTTTGTCGTAACTATACGTACTGCGGAGCAATGGCAGCTAGAATGTCGGCGGTATAGTGGTTAAACCCTTCACCTTTTTTTCTCGAAAATCAGAAAGTGTTCGCGATTGCCATTTTGATGCTTTCGTGTAAGAAGCAAGTCAATGGGGAATACAGGGCCGCATCCCGTTCCTCGGTACGGCCATTATTTCCGGATTTAGAGACTCAAAAATTTTATGTACCCAAAAATTGGGCCTAGAAAAAAGTGCGACGGATTTGCTGGATTTTTTCGGTGATTACTAGGGAAGATGCTGGGATGCTACAGTTAAAAGGGCGGGCCTCTGAGCCGCTTGGTTCTCCTTGTGTAGAAAAAAGTCTATTTTGGAAGGTCAAAATGACCATTTTTGAAATTTTGCCGCCCTCTCCCGTCCAAACGCGTGGGATAGAGAGTTGTCCTTTATACTGAAGATAGAGTTGGACGAGCTGTATTCAACGCACTTATCGGCTTTGTCGTAACTATACGTACTGCGGAGCAATGGCAGCTAGAATGTCGGCGGAATAGTGGTTTAAACCCTTCCCCTTTTTTTCTCGAAAATCAGAAAGTGTTCGCCTCCCCCGTCCAAACGCGTGGGGATAGAGAGTTGTCCTTTATACTGAAGATAGAGTTGGACGAGCTGTATTCAACGCACTCATCTGCTTTGTCGTATCTATACGTACTGCGGAGAAATGGCGGCTAGATTGTCCCCTTTTTTTCTCGAAAATCAGAAAGTGTTCGCGATTGCCATTTTGATGCTATCGTGTAAGAAGCAAGTCAATGGGGAATACAGGGCCGCATCCCGTTCCTCGGTACGGCCATTATTTCCGGATTTAGAGACTCAAAAATTTTAGGTACCCAAAAATTGGGCCTAGAAAAAAGTGCGACGGATTTGCTGGATTTTTGCGGTGATTACTAGAGAAGATGCTGGGATGCTACAGTTAAAAGGGCGGGCCTCTGAGCCGCTTGGTTCTCCTTGTGTAGAAAAAAGTCTGTTTTGGAAGGTCAAAATGACCATTTTTTGAAATTTTGCCGTCCTCTCCCGTCCAAACGCACGGTGATAGAGAGTTGTCCTTTATACTGAAGATAGAGTTGGACGAGCTGTATTCAACGCACTCATCGGCTTTGTCGTAACTATACGTACTGCGGAGAAATGGCGGCTAGAATGTCGGCGGAATAGTGGTTTTAAACCCTTCCCCTTTTTTTCTCGAAAATCAGAAAGTGTTCGCGATTGCCATTTTGATGCTATCGTACAAGAAGCAAGTCAATGGGGAATACAGGGCCGCATCCCGTTCCTGGGTACGGCCATTATTTCAGGATTTAGAGACTCAAAAATTTTATGTACCCAAAAATTGGGCCTAGAAAAAAGTGCGACGGATTTGCTGGATTTTTGCGGTGATTAGTAGAGAAGATGCTGGGATGCTACAGTTAAAAGGGCGGGCCTCTGAGCCGCTTGGTTCTCCTTGTGTAGAAAAAAGTCTGTTTTGGAAGGTCAAAATGACCATTTTTTGAAATTTTGCCGGCCTCTCCCGCCCAAACGCGCGGGGATAGAGAGTTGTCCTTTATACTGAAGATAGAGTTGGACGAGCTGTATTCAACGCACTCATCGGCTTTGTCGTAACTATACGTACTGCGGAGCAATGGCGGCTAGAATGTCGGGGGAATAGTACCCTACCCCTTTTTTTCTCGAAAATCAGAAAGTGTTCGCGATTGCCATTTTGATTCTATCGTGTAAGAAGCAAGTCAATGGGGAATACAGGGCCGCATCCCGTTCCTCGGTACGGCCATTATTTCCGGATTTAGAGACTCAAAAATTTAGGTACCCAAAAATTGGGCCTAGAAAAAAGTGCGACGGATTTGCTGGATTTTTGCGGTGATTACTAGGGAAGATGCTGGGATGCTACAGTTAAAAGGGCGGGCCTCTGAGCCGCTTGGTTCTCCTTGTGTAGAAAAAAGTCCGTTTTGGAAGGTCAAAATGACCATTTTTTGAAAATTTGCCGGCCTCTCCCGTCCTAACGCGTGGGGATAGAGAGTTGTCCTTTATACTGAAGATAGAGTTGGACGATCTGTATTCAACGCACTCATCGGCTTTGTCGTAACTATACGTACTGCGGAGCAATGGCGGCTAGAATGCCGGCGGAATAGTGGTTTAAAACCCTTCCCCTTTTTTTCTCGAAAATCAGAAAGTGTTCGCGATTGCCATTTTGATGCTATCGTGCAAGAAGCAAGTCAATGGGGAATACAGGGCCGCATCCCGTTCCTCGGTACGGCAATTATTTCCGGATTTAGAGACTCAAAAATTTTAGGTACCCAAAAATTGGGCCTAGAAAAAAGTGCGACGGATTTGCTGGATTTTTGCGGTGTTTACTAGGGAAGATGCTGGGATGCTACAGTTAAAAGGGCGGGCCTCTGAGCCGCTTGGTTCTCCTTGTGTAGAAAAAAGTCCGTTTTGGAAGGTCAAAATGACCATTTTTTGAAAATTTGCCGGCCTCTCCCGTCCTAACGCGTGGGGATAGAGAGTTGTCCTTTATACTGAAGATAGAGTTGGACGATCTGTATTCAACGCACTCATCGGCTTTGTCGTAACTATACGTACTGCGGAGCAATGGCGGCTAGAATGTCGGCGGAATAGTGGTTTAAAACCCTTCCCCTTTTTTTCTCGAAAATCAGAAAGTGTTCGCGATTGCCATTTTGATGCTATCGTGCAAGAAGCAAGTCAATGGGGAATACAGGGCCGCATCCCGTTCCTCGGTACGGCCATTATTTCCGGATTTAGAGACTCAAAAATTTTAGGTACCCAAAAATTGGGCCTAGAAAAAGTGCGACGGATTTGCTGGATTTTTTCGGTGATTACTAGGGAAAATGCTGGGATGCTACAGTTAAAAGGGCGGGCCTCTGAGCCGCTTGGTTCTCCTTGTGTAGAAAAAAGTTTGTTTTGGAAGGTCAAAATGACCATTTTTTGAAATTTTGCCGGCCTCTCCCGCCCAAACGCGCGGGGATAGAGAGTTGTCCTTTTTTACTGAAGATAGAGTTGGACGAGCTGTATTCAACGCACTCATCGGCTTTGTCGTAACTATACGTACTGCGGAGCAATGGCGGCTAGAATGTCTCGAAAATCAGAAATTGTTCGCGATTGCCATTTTGATGCTATCGTGTAAGAAGCAAGTCAATGGGGAATACAGGGCCGAATCCCGTTCCTCGGTACGGCCATTATTTCCGGATTTAGAGACTCAAAAATTTTAGGTACCCAAAAATTGGGCCTAGAAAAAAGTGCGACGGATTTGCTGGATTTTTGCGGTGATTACTAGGGAAGATGCTGGGATGCTACAGTTAAAAGGGCGGGCCTCTGAGCCGCTTGGTTCTCCTTGTGTAGAAAAAAGTCTGTTTTGGAAGGTCAAAATGACCATTTTTTGAAATTTTGCCGGCCGCTCCCGCCCAAACGCGCGGGGATACAGAATTGTCCTTTATACTGAAGATAGAGTTGGACGAGCTGTATTCAACGCACTCATCGTCTTTGTCGTAACTATACGTACTGCGGAGCAATGGCGGCTATAATGTCGGCGGAATAGTGGTTTTACCCTTCCCCTTTTTTTCTCGAAAATCAGAAAGTGTTCGCGTTTGCCATTTTGATGCTATCGTGTAAGAAGCAAGTCATTGGGGAATACAGGGCCGCATCCCGTTCCTCGGTACGGCCATTATTTCCGGATTTAGAAACTCAATAATGTTAGGTACCCAAAAATAGGGCCTAGAAAAAAGTGCGACAGATTTGCTGGATTTTTGCGGTAATTACTAGGGAAGATGCTGGGATGCTACAGTTTTACCGCTTGGTTCTCCTTGTGTAGAAAAAAGTCTGTTTTGGAAGGTCAAAATGACCATTTTTTGAAATTTTGCCGGCCTCTCCCGTCCAAACGCGCGGGGATACAGAGTTGTCCTTTATACTGAAGATAGAGTTGGACGAGCTGTATTCAACGCACTCTTCGGCTTTGTCGTAACTATACGTACTGCGGAGCAATGGCGGCTAGAATGTCGGCGGAATGTCTCGAAAATCAGAAGGTGTTCGGGATTGCCATTTTGATGCTATCGTGTAAGAAGCAAGTCAATGGGGAATACAGGGCCGCATCCCGTTCCTCGGTACGGCCATTATTTCCGGATTTAGAGACTCGAAAAGTTTAGGTACCCAAAAATTGGGCCTAGAAAAAAGTGCGACGGATTTGCTGGATTTTTGCGGTGATTACTAGGGAAGATGCTGGGATGCTACAGTTAAAAGGGCGGGCCTCTGAGCCGCTTGGTTCTCCTTGTGTAGAAAAAAGTCCGTTTTGGAAGGTCAAAATGACCATTTTTTGAAATTTTGCCGGCCTCTCCCGTCCTAACGCGTGGGGATAGAGAGTTGTCCTTTATACTGAAGATAGAGTTGGACGATCTGTATTCAACGCACTCATCGGCTTTGTCGTAAATATACGTACTGCGGAGCAATGGCGGCTAGAATGTCGGCGGAATAGTGGTTTAAAACCCTTCCCCTTTTTTTCTCTAAAATCAGAAAGTGTTCGCGATTGCCATTTTGATGCTATCGTGCAAGAAGCAAGTCAATGGGGAATACAGGGCCGCATCCCGTTCCTCGGTACGGCCATTATTTCCGGATTTAGGGACTCAAAAATTTTAGGTACCCAAAAATTGGGCCTAGAAAAAGTGCGACGGATTTGCTGGATTTTTTCGGTGATTACTAGGGAAAATGATGGGATGCTACAGTTAAAAGGTCGGGCCTCTGAGCCGCTTGGTTCTCCTTGTGTAGAAAAAAGTCCGTTTTGGAAGGTCAAAATGACCATTTTTTGAAATTTTGCCGGCCTCTCCCGCCCAAACGCGCGGGGATAGAGAGTTGTCCTTTATACTGAAGATAGAGTTGGACGAGCTGTATTCAACGCACTCATCGGCTTTGTCGTAACTATACGTACTGCGGAGCAATGGCGGCTAGAATGTCGGGGGAATAGTACCCTACCCCTTTTTTTCTCGAAAATCAGAAAGTGTTCGCGATTGCCATTTTGATGCTATCGTGTAAGAAGCAAGTCAATGGGGAATACAGGGCCGCATCCCGTTCCTCGGTACGGCCATTATTTCCGGATTTAGAGACTCAAAAATTATAGGTACCCAAAAATTGGGCCTAGAAAAAAGTGCGACGGATTTGCTGGATTTTTGCGGTGATTACTAGGGAAGATGCTGGGATGCTACAGTTAAAAGGGCGGGCCTCTGAGCCGCTTGGTTATCCTTGTGTAGAAAAAAGTCTGTTTCGGAAGGTCAAAATGACCATTTTTTGATATTTTGCCGGCCTCTCCCGTCCAAACGCGCGGAGATACAGAGTTGTCCTTTATACTGAAGATAGAGTTGGACGAGCTGTATTCAACGCACTCTTCGGCTTTGTCGTAACTATACGTACTGCGGAGCAATGGCGGCTAGAATGTCGGCGGAATAGTGGTTTAAACCCTTCCCCTTTTTTTCTCGAAAATCAGAAAGTGTTCGCGATTGCCATTTTGATGCTATCGTGCAAGAAGCAAGTCAATGGGGAATACAGGGCCGCATCCCGTTTCTCGGTACGGCCATTATTTCCGGATTTAGAGAATCAAAAATTTTAGGTACCCAAAAATTGGGCCTAGAAAAAGTACGACGGATTTGCTGGATTTTTTCGGTGATTACTAGGGAAGATGCTGGGATGCTACAGTTAAAAGGGCGGGCCTCTGAGCCGCTTGGTTCTCCTTGTGTAGAAAAAAGTTTGTTTTGGAAGGTCAAAATGACCATTTTTTGAAATTTTGCCGGCCTCTCCCGCCCAAACGCGCGGGGATAGAGAGTTGTCCTTTATACTGGGGATAGAGTTGGACGAGCTGTATTCAACGCACTCATCGGCTTTGTCGTAACTATAAGTACTGCGGAGCAATGGCGGCTAGAATGTCGGCGGAAATCAGAAAGTGTTCGCGATTGCCATTTTGATGCTATCGTGTAAGAAGCAAGTCAATGGGGAATACAGGGCCGAATCCCGTTCCTCGGTACGGCCATTATTTCCGGATTTAGAGACTCAAAAATTTTAGGTACCCAAAAATTTGGCCTAGAAAAAAGTGCGACGGATTTGCTGGATTTTTGCGGTGATTACTAGGGAAGATGCTGGGATGCTACAGTTAAAAGGGCGGGCCTCTGAGCCGCTTGGTTCTCCTTGTGTAGAAAAAAGTCTGTTTTGGAAGGTCAAAATGACCATTTTTTGAAATTTTGCCGGCCTCTCCCGCCCAAACGCGCGGGGATAGCGAGATGTCCTTTATACTGAAGATAGAGTTGGACGAGCTGTATTCAACGCACTCATCGGCTTTGTCGTAACTATACGTATTGCGGAGCAATGGCGGCTAGAATGTCGATTTTCTCGAAAATCAGAAAGTGTTCGCGATTGCCATTTTGATGCTATCGTGTAAGAAGCAAGTCAATGGGGAATACAGGGCCGCATCCCGTTCCTCGGTACGTCCATTATTTCCGGATTTAGAGACTCAAAAATTTTAGGTACCCAAAAATTGGGCCTAGAAAAAAGTGTGACGGATTTGCTGGATTTTTGCGGTGATTACTAGGGAAGATGCTGGGATGCTACAGTTAAAAGGGCGGGCCTCTGAGCCGCTTGGTTCTCCTTGTGTAGAAAAAAGTCTGTTTTGGAAGGTCAAAATGACCATTTTTTGAAATTTTGCCGGCCTCTCCCCTGTCCTAAACCCTCGGGGATAGAGAGTTGTCCTTTATACTGAAGATATAGTTGGACGAGCTGTATTCAACGCACTCTTCGGCTTTGTCGTAACTATACGTACTGCGGAGCAATGGCGGCTAGAATGTCGGCGGAATCTCGAAAATCAGAAAGTGTTCGCGATTGCCATTTTGATGCTATCGTGTAAGAAGCAAGTCAATGGGGAATACAGGGCCGCATCCCGTTCCTCGGTACGGCCATTATTTCCGGATTTAGAGACTCAAAAAGTTTAGGTACCCAAAAATTGGGCCTAGAAAGAGGTGCGACGGATTTGCTGGATTTTTGCGGTGATTACTAGGGAAGATGCTGGGATGCTACAGTTAAAAGGGCGGGCCTCTGAGCCGCTTGGTTCTCCTTGTGTAGAAAAAAGTCTGTTTTGGAAGGTCAAAATGACCATTTTTTGAAATTTTGCCGGCATCTCCCGCCCAAACGCGCGGGGATAGCGAGATGTCCTGTATACTGAAGATAGAGTTGGACGAGCTGTATTCAACGCACTCATCGGCTTTGTCGTAACTATACGTACTGCGGAGCAATGGCGGCTAGAATGTCGGCGGAATAGTGGTTCCCCTTTTTTTCTCGAAAATCAGAAAGTGTTCGCGATTGCCATTTTGATGCTATCGTGTAAGAAGCAAGTCAATGGGGAATACAGGGCCGCATCCCGTTCCTCGGTACGTCCATTATTTCCGGATTTAGAGACTCAAAAATTTTAGGTACCGAAAAATTGGGCCTAGAAAAAAGTGCAACGGATTTGCTGGATTTTTGCGGTGATTACTAGGGAAGATGCTGGGATGCTACAGTTAAAAGGGCGGGCCTCTGAGCCGCTTGGTTCTCCTTGTGTAGAAAAAAGTCTGTTTTGGAAGGTCAAAATGACCATTTTTTGTAATTTTGCCGGCCTCTCCCGTCCAAACGCGCGGGGATAGAGGGTTGTCCTTTATACTGAAGATAGAGTTGGACGAGCTGTATTCAACGCACTCTTCGGGTTTGTCGTAACTATACGTACTGCGGAGCAATGGCGGCTAGAATGTCGGCGGAATAGTGGTTTAATCCCTTCCCCTTTTTTTCTCGAAAATCAGAAAGTGTTCGCGATTGCCATTTTGATGCTATCGTTTAAGAAGGAAGTCAATGGGGAATACAGGGTCGAATCCCGTTCCTCGGTACGTCCATTATTTCCGGATTTAGAGACTCAAGAATTTTAGGTACCCAAAAATTGGGCCTAGAAAAAGTACGACGGATTTGCTGGATTTTTTCGGTGATTACTAGGGAAGATGCTGGGATGCTACAGTTAAAAGGGCGGGCCTCTGAGCCGCTTGGTTCTCCTTGTGTAGAAAAAAGTTTGTTTTGGAAGGTCAAAATGACCATTTTTTGAAATTTTGCCGGCCTCTCCCGCCCAAACGCGCGGGGATAGAGAGTTGTCCTTTATACTGAAGATAGAGTTGGACGAGCTGTATTCAACGCACTCATCGGCTTTGTCGTAACTATACGTACTGCGGAGCAATGGCGGCTAGAATGTCGGCGGAATAGTGGTTTAAACCCTTCCCCTTTTTTTCTCGAAAATCAGAAAGTGTTCGCGATTGCCATTTTGGTGCTATCGTGTAAGAAGCAAGTCAATGGGGAATACAGGGCCGCATCCCGTTCCTCGGTACGTCCATTATTTCCGGATTTAGAGACTCAAAAATTTTAGGTACCCAAAAATTGGGCCTAGAAAAAAGTGTGACGGATTTGCTGGGTTTTTGCGGTGATTACTAGGGAAGATGCTGGGATGCTACAGTTAAAAGGGCGGGCCTCTGAGCCGCTTGGTTCTCCTTGTGTAGAAAAAAGTCTGTTTTGGAAGGTCAAAATGACCATTTTTTGAAATTTTGCCGGCCTCTCCCCTGTCCTAAACCCTCGGGGATAGAGAGTTGTCCTTTATACTGAAGATAGAGTTGGACGAGCTGTATTCAACGCACTCATCGGCTTTGTCGTAACTATACGTACTGCGGAGCAATGGCGGCTAGAATGTCGGCGGAATAGTGGTTTAAACCCTTCCCCTTTATTTTCTCGAAAATCAGAAAGTGTTCGCGATTGCCATTTTGATGCTATCGTGTAAGAAGCAAGTCATTGGGGAATACAGGGCCGCATCCCGTTCCTCGGTACGGCCATTATTTCCGGATTTAGAGACTCAATAATTTTAGGTACCCAAAAATTGGGCCTAGAAAAAAGTGAGACGGATTTGCTGGATTTTTGCGGTGATTACTAGGGAAGATGCTGGGATGCTACAGTTAAAAGGGCGGGCCTCTGAGCCGCTTGGTTCTCCTTGTGTAGAAAAAAGTCTGTTTCGTAAGGTCAAAATGACCATTTTTTGAAATTTTGCCGGCCTCTCCCGTCCAAACGCGCGGGGATACAGAATTGTCTTTTATACTGAAGATAGAGTTGGACGAGCTGTATTCAACGCACTCTTCGGCTTTGTCGTAACTATATGTACTGCGGAGCAATGGCGGCTAGAATGTCGGCGGAATAGTGGTTTAAACCCTTCCCCTTTTTTTCTCGAAAATCAGAAAGTGTTCGCGATTGCTATTTTGATGCTATCGTGCAAGAAGCAAGTCAATGGGGAATACAGGGCCGCATCCCGTTTCTCGGTACGGCCATTATTTCCGGATTTAGAGACTCAAAAATTTTAGGTACCCAAAAATTGGGCCTAGAAAAAGTAGGACGGATTTGCTGGATTTTTTCGGTGATTACTAGGGAAGATGCTGGGATGCTACAGTTAAAAGGGCGGGCCTCTGAGCCGCTTGGTTCTCCTTGTGTAGAAAAAAGTCTGTTTTGGAAGGTCAAAATGACCATTTTTTGAAATTTTGCCGGCCTCTCCCCTGTCCTAAACCCTCGGGGATAGAGAGTTGTCCTTTATACTGAAGATAGAGTTGGACGAGCTGTATTCAACGCACTCATCGGCTTTGTCGTAACTATACGTACTGCGGAGCAATGGCGGCTAGAATGTCGGCGGAATAGTGGTTTAAACCCTTCCCCTTTTTTTCTCGAAATTCAGAAAGTGTTCGCGATTGCCATTTTGATGCTATCGTGTAAGAAGCAAGTCATTGGGGAATACAGGGCCGCATCCCGTTCCTCGGTACGGCCATTATTTCCGGATTTAGAGACTCAATAATTTTAGGTACCCAAAAATTGGGCCTAGAAAAAAGTGCGACGGATTTGCTGGATTTTTGCGGTTATTACTAGGGAAGATGCTGGGATGCTACAGTTAAAAGGGCGGGCCTCTGAGCCGCTTGGTTCTCCTTGTGTAGAAAAAAGTCCGTTTTGGTAGGTCAAAATGATCATTTTTTGAAATTTTTTCGGCCTCTCCCGTCCTAACGCGTGGGGATAGAGAGTTGTCCTTTATACTGAAGATAGAGTTGGACGATCTGTATTCAACGCACTCATCGGCTTTGTCGTAACTATACGTACTGCGGAGCAATGGCGGCTAGAATGTCGGCGGAATAGTGGTTCCCTTCCCCTTTTTTTCTCGAAAATCAGAAAGTGTTCGCGATTGCCATTTTGATGCTATCGTGCAAGAAGTAAGTCAATGGGGAATACAGGGCCGCATCCCGTTCCTCGGTACGGCCATTATTTCCGGATTTAGAGACTCAACAATTTTAGGTACCCAAAAATTGGGCCAAAAAAAAGTGCGACGGATTTGCTGGATTTTTGCGGTGATTACTAGGGAAGATGCTGGAATGCTACAGTTAAAAGGGCGGGCCTCTGAGCCGCTTGGTTCTCCTTGTGTAGAAAAAAGTCTGTTTTGGAAGGTCAAAATGACCATTTTTTGAAATTTTGCCGGCCTCTCCCGTCCAAACGCGCGGGGATAGAGTGTTGTCCCTTATACTAAAGATAGAGTTGGACGAGCTGTATTCAACGCACTCTTCGGCTTTGTCGTAACTATACGTACTGCGGAGCAATGGCGGCTAGAATGTCGGCGGAATCTCGAAAATCAGAAAGTGTTCGCGATTGCCATTTTGATGCTATCGTGTAAGAAGCAAGTCATTGGGGAATACAGAGCCGCATCCCGTTCCTCGGTACGGCCATTATTTCCGGATTTAGAGACTCAAAAAGTTTAGGTACCCAAAAATTGGGCCTAGAAAAAGGTGCGACGGATTTGCTGGATTTTTGCGGTGATTACTAGGGAAGATGCTGGGATGCTACAGTTAAAAGGGCGGGCCTCTGAGCCGCTTGGTTCTCCTTGTGTAGAAAAAAGTCTGTTTTGGGAGGTAAAAATGACCATTTTTTGAAATTTTGCCGGCCTCTCCCGCCCAAACGCGCGGGGATAGCGAGATGTCCTTTATTCTGAAGATAGAGTTGGACGAGCTGTATTCAACGCACTCATCGGCTTTGTCGTAAGTATGCGTACTGCGGAGCAATGGCGGCTAGAAAATCGGCGGAATAGTGGTTTAAACCCTTCCCCTTTTTTTCTCGAAAATCAGAAAGTGTTCGCGATTGCCATTTTGATGCTATCGTGTAAGAAGCAAGTCAATGGGGAATACAGGGCCGCATCCCGTTCCTCGGTACGTCCATTATTTCCGGATTTAGAGACTCAAAAATTTTAGGTACCGAAAAATTGGGCCTAGAAAAAAGTGCGACGGATTTGCTGGATTTTTGCGGTGATTACTAGGGAAGATGCTGGGATGCTACAGTTAAAAGGGCGGGCCTCTGAGCCGCTTGGTTCTCCTTGTGTAGAAAAAAGTCTGTTTTGGAAGGTCAAAATGCCCATTTTTTGAAATTTTGCCGGCCTCTCCCGGTCAAACGCGCGGGGATAGAGGGTTGTCCTTTATACTGAAGATAGAGTTGGACGAGCTGTATTCAACGCACTCTTCGGCTTTGTCGTAACTATACGTACTGCGGAGCAATGGCGGCTAGAATGTCGGCGGAATAGTGGTTTAAACCCTTCCCCTTTTTTTCTCGAAAATCAGAAAGTGTTCGCGATTGCCATTTTGATGCTATCGTGTAAGAAGCAAGTCAATGGGGAATACAGGGCTGCATCCCGTTCCTCGGTACGGCCATTATATCCGGATTTAGAGACTCGAAAAGTTTAGGTACCCAAAAATTGGGCCTAGAAAAAAGTGCGACGGATTTGCTGGATTTTTGCGGTGATTACTAGGGAAGATGCTGGGATGCTACAGTTAAAAGGGCGGGCCTCTGAGCCGCTTGGTTCTCCTTGTGTAGAAAAAAGTCTGTTTTGGAAGGTCAAAATGACCATTTTTTGAAATTTTGCCGGCCTCTCCCGGTCAAACGCGCGGGGATAGAGGGTTGTCCTTTATACTGAAGATAGAGTTGGACGAGCTGTATTCAACGCACTCTTCGGCTTTGTCGTAACTATATGTAGTGCGGAGCAATGGCGGCTAGAATGTCGGCGGAATAGTGGATTAAACCCTTCCCCTTTTTTTCTCGAAAATCAGAAAGTGTTCGCGATTGCCATTTTGATGCTATCGTGTAAGAAGCAAGTCAATGGGGAATACAGGGCCGCTTCCCGTTCCTCGGTACGGCCATTATTTCCGGATTTAGAGACTCGAAAAGTTTAGGAACCCAAAAATTGGGCCTAGAAAAAAGTGCGACGGATTTGCTGGATTTTTGCGGTGATTACTAGGGAAGATGCTGGGATGCTACAGTTAAAAGGGCGGGCCTCTGAGCCGCTTGGTTCTCCTTGTGTAGAAAAAATTCTGTTTTGGAAGGTCAAAATGACCATTTTTTTAAATTTTGCCGGCCTCTCCCGCCCAAACTCGCGGGGATAGAGAGTTGTCCTTTATACTGAAGATAGAGTTGGACGAGCTGTATTCAACGCACTCTTCGGCTTTGTCGTAACTATACGTACTGCGGAGCAATGGCGGCTAGAATGTCGGCGGAATCTCGAAAATCAGAAAGTGTTCGCGATTGCCATTTTGATGCTATCGTGTAAGAAGCAAGTCATTGGGGAATACAGGGCCGCATCCCGTTCCTCGGTACGGCCATTATTTCCGGATTTAGAGACTCAAAAAGTTTAGGTACCCAAAAATTGGGCCTAGAAAGAGGTGCGACGGATTTGCTGGATTTTTGCGGTGATTACTAGGGAAGATGCTGGGATGCTACAGTTAAAAGGGCGGGCCTCTGAGCCGCTTGGTTCTCCTTGTGTAGAAAAAAGTCTGTTTTGGAAGGTCAAAATGACCATTTTTTGAAATTTTGCCGGCCTCTCCCGCCCAAACGCGCGGGGATAGCGAGATGTCCTGTATACTGAAGATAGAGTTGGACGAGCTGTATTCAACGCACTCATCGGCTTTGTCGTAACTATACGTACTGCGGAGCAATGTCGGCTAGAATGTCGGCGGAATAGTGGTTCCCCTTTTTTTCTCGAAAATCAGAAAGTGTTCGCGATTGCCATTTTGATGCTATCGTGTAAGAAGCAAGTCAATGGGGAATACAGGGCCGAATCCCGTTCCTCGGTGCGGCAATTATTTCCGGATTTAGAGACTAAAAAATTTTAGGTACCCAAAAATTGGTCCTAGAAAAAAGTGCGACGGATTTGCTGGATTTTTGCGGTGATTACTAGGGAAGATGCTGGGATGCTACAGTTAAAAGGGCGGGCCTCTGAGCCGCTTGGTTCTCCTTGTGTAGAAAAAAGTCTGTTTTGTAAGGTCAAAATGACCATTTTTTGAAATTTTGCCGGCCTCTCCCGCCCAAACGCGCGGGGAAAGCGAGATGTCCTGTATACTGAAGATAGAGTTGGACGAGCTGTATTCAACGCACTGATCGGCTTTGTCGTAAGTATGCGTACTGCGGAGCAATGGCGGCTAGAATATCGGCGGAATAGTGGTTTAAACCCTTCCCCTTTTTTTCTCGAAAATCAGAAAGTGTTCGCGATTGCCATTTTGATGCTATCGTGTAAGAAGCAAGTCAATGGGGAATACAGGGCCGCATCCCGTTCCTCGGTACGTCCATTATTTCCGGATTTAGAGACTCAAAAATTTTAGGTACCGAAAAATTGGGCCTAGAAAAAAGTGCGACGGATTTGCTGGATTTTTGCGGTGATTACTAGGGAAGATGCTGGGATGCTACAGTTAAAAGGGCGGGCCTCTGAGCCGCTTGGTTCTCCTTGTGTAGAAAAAAGTCTGTTTTGGAAGGTCAAAATGACCATTTTTTGAAATTTTGCCGGCCTCTCCCGGTCAAACGCGCGGGGATAGAGGGTTGTCCTTTATACTGAAGATAGAGTTGGACGAGCTGTATTCAACGCACTCATCGGCTTTGTCGTAACTATACGTAGTGCGGAGCAATGGCGGCTAGAATGTCGGCGGAATAGTGGTTTAAACCCTTCCCCTTTTTTTCTCGAAAATCAGAAAGTGTTCGCGATTGCCATTTTGATGCTATCGTGTAAGAAGCAAGTCAATGGGGAATACAGGGCCGCATCCCGTTCCTCGGTACGGCCATTATTTCCGGATTTAGAGACTCGAAAAGTTTAGGTACCCAAAAATTGGGCCTAGAAAAAAGTGCGACGGATTTGCTGGATTTTTGCGGTGATTACTAGGGAAGATGCTGGGATGCTACAGTTAAAAGGGCGGGCCTCTGAGCCGCTTGGTTCTCCTTGTGTAGAAAAAATTCTGTTTTGGAAGGTCAAAATGACCATTTTTTTAAATTTTGCCGGCCTCTCCCGCCCAAACGCGCGGGGATAGAGAGTTGTCCTTTATACTGAAGATAGAGTTGGACGAGCTGTATTCAACGCACTCTTCGGCTTTGTCGTAACTATACGTACTGCGGAGCAATGGCGGCTAGAATGTCGGCGGAATCTCGAAAATCAGTAAGTGTTCGCGATTGCCATTTTGATGCTATCGTGTAAGAAGCAAGTCATTGGGGAATACAGGGCCGCATCCCGTTCCTCGGTACGGCCATTATTTCCGGATTTAGAGACTCAAAAAGTTTAGGTACCCAAAAATTGGGCCTAGAAAGAGGTGCGACGGATTTGCTGGATTTTTGCGGTGATTACTAGGGAAGATGCTGGGATGCTACAGTTAAAAGGGCGGGCCTCTGAGCCGCTTGGTTCTCCTTGTGTAGAAAAAAGTCTGTTTTGGAAGGTCAAAATGACCATTTTTTGAAATTTTGCCGGCCTCTCCCGCCCAAACGCGCGGGGATAGCGAGATGTCCTGTATACTGAAGATAGAGTTGGACGAGCTGTATTCAACGCACTCATCGGCTTTGTCGTAACTATACGTACTGCGGAGCAATGGCGGCTAGAATGTCGGCGGAATAGTGGTTCCCCTTTTTTTCTCGAAAATCAGAAAGTGTTCGCGATTGCCATTTTGATGCTATCGTGTAAGAAGCAAGTCAATGGGGAATACAGGGCCGCATCCCGTTCCTCGGTACGTCCATTATTTCCGGCTTTAGAGACTCAAAAATTTTAGGTACCCAAAAATTGGGCCTAGAAAAAAGTGCGACGGATTTGCTGGATTTTTGCGGTGATTACTAGGGAAGATGCTGGGATGCTACAGTTAAAAGGGCGGGCCTCTGAGCCGCTTGGTTCTCCTTGTGTAGAAAAAAGTCTGTTTTGTAAGGTCAAAATGACCATTTTTTGAAATTTTGCCGGCCTCTCCCGTCCAAACGCGCGGGGATACAGAATTGTCCTTTATACTGAAGATAGAGTTGGACGAGCTGTATTCAACGCACTCTTCGGCTTTGTCGTAACTATATGTACTGCGGAGCAATGGCGGCTAGAATGTCGGCGGAATAGTGGTTTAAACCCTTCCCATTTTTTTCTCGAAAATCAGAAAGTGTTCGCGATTGCCATTTTGATGCTATGGTGTAAGAAGCAAGTCAATGGTGAATACAGGGCCGCATCCCGTTCCTCGGTACGTCCATTATTTCCGGATTTAGAGACTCAAAAATTTTAGGTACCCAAAAATTGGGCCTAGAAAAAAGTGCGACGGATTTGCTGGATTTTTGCGGTGATTACTAGGGAAGATGCTGGGATGCTACAGTTAAAAGGGCGGGCCTCTGAGCCGCTTGGTTCTCCTTGTGTAGAAAAAAGTCTGTTTTGGAAGGTCAAAATGACCATTTTTTGAAAATTTGCCGGCCTCTCCCGTCCAAACGCGCGGGGATAGAGGGTTGTCCTTTATACTGAGGATAGAGTTGGACGAGCTGTATTCAACGCACTCATCGGCTTTGTTGTAACTATACGTACTGCGGAGCAATGGCGGCTAGAATGTCGGCGGAATAGTGGTTTAAACCCTTCCCCTTTTTTTCTCGAAAATCAGAAAGTGTTCGCGATTGCCATTTTGATGCTATCGTGTAAGAAGCAAGTCAATGGGGAATACAGGGCCGCATCCCGTTCCTCGGTACGGCAATTATTTCCGGATTTAGAGACTCAAAAAGTTTAGGTACCCAAAAATTGGGCCTAGAAAAAAGTGCGACGGATTTGTTGGATTTTTGCGGTGATTACTAGGGAAGATGCTGGGATGCTACAGTTAAAAGGGCGGGCCTCTGAGCCGCTTGGTTCTCCTTGTGTAGAAAAAAGTCTGTTTTGGAAGGTCAAAATGACCATTTTTTTAAATTTTGCCGGCCTCTCCCGCCCAAACGCGCGGGGATAGAGAGTTGTCCTTTATACTGAAGATAGAGTTGGACGAGCTGTATTCAACGCACTCTTCGGCTTTGTCGTAACTATACGTACTGCGGAGCAATGGCGGCTAGAATGTCGGCGGAATCTCGAAAATCAGTAAGTGTTCGCGATTGCCATTTTGATGCTATCGTGTAAGAAGCAAGTCATTGGGGAATACAGGGCCGCATCCCGTTCCTCGGTACGGCCATTATTTCCGGATTTAGAGACTCAAAAAGTTTAGGTACCCAAAAATTGGGCCTAGAAAGAGGTGCGACGGATTTGCTGGATTTTTGCGGTGATTACTAGGGAAGATGCTGGGATGCTACAGTTAAAAGGGCGGGCCTCTGAGCCGCTTGGTTCTCCTTGTGTAGAAAAAAGTCTGTTTTGGAAGGTCAAAATGACCATTTTTTGAAATTTTGCCGGCCTCTCCCGCCCAAACGCGCGGGGATAGCGAGATGTCCTGTATACTGAAGATAGAGTTGGACGAGCTGTATTCAACGCACTCATCGGCTTTGTCGTAACTATACGTACTGCGGAGCAATGGCGGCTAGAATGTCGGCGGAATAGTGGTTCCCCTTTTTTTCTCGAAAATCAGAAAGTGTTCGCGATTGCCATTTTGATGCTATCGTGTAAGAAGCAAGTCAATGGGGAATACAGGGCCGCATCCCGTTCCTCGGTACGTCCATTATTTCCGGCTTTAGAGACTCAAAAATTTTAGGTACCCAAAATTGGGCCTAGAAAAAAGTGCGACGGATTTGCTGGATTTTTGCGGTGATTACTAGGGAAGATGCTGGGATGCTACAGTTAAAAGGGCGGGCCTCTGAGCCGCTTGGTTCTCCTTGTGTAGAAAAAAGTCTGTTTTGTAAGGTCAAAATGACCATTTTTTGAAATTTTGCCGGCCTCTCCCGTCCAAACGCGCGGGGATACAGAATTGTCCTTTATACTGAAGATAGAGTTGGACGAGCTGTATTCAACGCACTCTTCGGCTTTGTCGTAACTATATGTACTGCGGAGCAATGGCGGCTAGAATGTCGGCGGAATAGTGGTTTAAACCCTTCCCATTTTTTTCTCGAAAATCAGAAAGTGTTCGCGATTGCCATTTTGATGCTATGGTGTAAGAAGCAAGTCAATGGTGAATACAGGGCCGCATCCCGTTCCTCGGTACGTCCATTATTTCCGGATTTAGAGACTCAAAAATTTTAGGTACCCAAAAATTGGGCCTAGAAAAAAGTGCGACGGATTTGCTGGATTTTTGCGGTGATTACTAGGGAAGATGCTGGGATGCTACAGTTAAAAGGGCGGGCCTCTGAGCCGCTTGGTTCTCCTTGTGTAGAAAAAAGTCTGTTTTGTAAGGTCAAAATGACCATTTTTTGAAAATTTGCCGGCCTCTCCCGTCCAAACGCGCGGGGATAGAGGGTTGTCCTTTATACTGAGGATAGAGTTGGACGAGCTGTATTCAACGCACTCATCGGCTTTGTTGTAACTATACGTACTGCGGAGCAATGGCGGCTAGAATGTCGGCGGAATAGTGGTTTAAACCCTTCCCCTTTTTTTCTCGAAAATCAGAAAGTGTTCGCGATTGCCATTTTGATGCTATCGTGTAAGAAGCAAGTCAATGGGGAATACAGGGCCGCATCCCGTTCCTCGGTACGGCAATTATTTCCGGATTTAGAGACTCAAAAAACTTTAGGTACCCAAAAATTGGGCCTAGAAAAAAGTGCGACGGATTTGTTGGATTTTTGCGGTGATTACTAGGGAAGATGCTGGGATGCTACAGTTAAAAGGGCGGGCCTCTGAGCCGCTTGGTTCTCCTTGTGTAGAAAAAAGTCTGTTTTGGAAGGTCAAAATGACCATTTTTTTAAATTTTGCCGGCCTCTCCCGTCCAAACGCGCGGGGATACAGA
This sequence comes from Periplaneta americana, assembly GCF_040183065.1. Classification (NCBI taxonomy): domain Eukaryota; kingdom Metazoa; phylum Arthropoda; class Insecta; order Blattodea; family Blattidae; genus Periplaneta; species Periplaneta americana. Next base: position 975,559 of record NC_091119.1, on the reverse strand, counting down.
GTTGTCCTTTATACTGAAGATAGAGTTGGACGAGCTGTATTCAACGCACTATTCGGCTTTGTCGTAACTATACGTACTGCGGAGCAATGGCGGCTAGAATGTCGGCGGAATCTCGAAAATCAGAAAGTGTTCGCGATTGCCATTTTGATGCTATCGTGTAAGAAGCAAGTCATTGGGGAATACAGGGCTGCATCCCGTTCCTCGGTACGGCCATTATTTCCGGATTTAGAGACTCAAAAAGATTAGGTACCCAAAAATTGGGCCTAGAAAAAGGTGCGACGGATTTGCTGGATTTTTGCGGTGATTACTAGGGAAGATGCTGGGATGCTACAGTTAAAAGGGCGGGCCTCTGAGCCGCTTGGTTCTCCTTGTGTAGAAAAAAGTCTGTTTTGGAAGGTCAAAATGACCATTTTTTGAAATTTTGCCGGCCTCTCCCGCCCAAACGCGCGGGGATAGCGAGATGTCCTGTATACTGAAGATAGAGTTGGACGAGCTGTATTCAACGCACTCATCGGCTTTGTCGTAAGTATGCGTACTGCGGAGCAATGGCGGCTAGAATATCGGCGGAATAGTGGTTTAAACCCTTCCCCTTTTTTTCTCGAAAATCAGAATGTGTTCGCGATTGCCATTTTGATGCTATCGTGTAAGAAGCAAGTCAATGGGGAATACAGGGCCGCATCCCGTTCCTCGGTACGGCCATTATTTCCGGATTTAGAGACTCGAAAAGTTTAGGTACCCAAAAATTGGGCCTAGAAAAAAGTGCGACGGATTTGCTGGATTTTTGCGGTGATTACTAGGGAAGATGCTGGGATGCTACAGTTAAAAGGGCGGGCCTCTGAGCCGCTTGGTTCTCCTTGTGTAGAAAAAATTCTGTTTTGGAAGGTCAAAATGACCATTTTTTTAAATTTTGCCGGCCTCTCCCGCCCAAACGCGCGGGGATAGAGAGTTGTCCTTTATACTGAAGATAGAGTTGGACGAGCTGTATTCAACGCACTCTTCGGCTTTGTCGTAACTATACGTACTGCGGAGCAATGGCGGCTAGAATGTCGGCGGAATCTCGAAAATCAGAAAGTGTTCGCGATTGCCATTTTGATGCTATCGTGTAAGAAGCAAGTCATTGGGGAATACAGGGCCGCATCCCGTTCCTCGGTACGGCCATTATTTCCGGATTTAGAGACTCAAAAAGTTTAGGTACCCAAAAATTGGGCCTAGAAAGAGGTGCGACGGATTTGCTGGATTTTTGCGGTGATTACTAGGGAAGATGCTGGGATGCTACAGTTAAAAGGGCGGGCCTCAGAGCCGCTTGGTTCTCCTTGTGTAGAAAAAAGTCTGTTTTGGAAGGTCAAAATGACCATTTTTTGAAATTTTGCCGGCCTCTCCCGCCCAAACGCGCGGGGATAGCGAGATGTCCTGTATACTGAAGATAGAGTTGGACGAGCTGTATTCAACGCACTCATCGGCTTTGTCGTAACTATACGTACTGCGGAGCATTGGCGGCTAGAATGTCGGCGGAATAGTGGTTTCCCTTTTTTTCTCGAAAATCAGAAAGTGTTCGCGATTGCCATTTTGATGCTATCGTGTAAGAAGCAAGTCAATGGGGAATACAGGGCCGAATCCCGTTCCTCGGTACGGCAATTATTTCCGGATTTAGAGACTAAAAAATTTTAGGTACCCAAAAATTGGGCCTAGAAAAAAGTGCGACGGATTTGCTGGATTTTTGCGGTGATTACTAGGGAAGATGCTGGGATGCTACAGTTAAAAGGGCGGGCCTCTGAGCCGCTTGGTTCTCCTTGTGTAGAAAAAAGTCTGTTTTGTAAGGTCAAAATGACCATTTTTTGAAATTTTGCCGGCCTCTCCCGTCCAAACGCGCGGGGATACAGAGTTGTCCTTTATACTGAAGATAGAGTTGGACGAGCTGTATTCAACGCACTCTTCGGCTTTGTCGTAACTATATGTACTGCGCAGCAGTGACGGCTAGAATGTCGGCGGAATAGTGGTTTAAACCCTTCCCCTTTTTTTCTCGAAAATCAGAAAGTGTTCGCGATTGCCATTTTGATGCTATCGTGCAAGAAGCAAGTCAATGGGGAATACAGGGCCGCATCCCGTTTCTCGGTACGGCCATTATTTCCGGATTTAGAGACTCAAAAATTTTAGGTACCCAAAAATTGGGCCTAGAAAAAGTAGGACGGATTTGCTGGATTTTTTCGGTGATTACTAGGGAAGATGCTGGGATGCTACAGTTAAAAGGGCGGGCCTCTGAGCCGCTTGGTTCTCCTTGTGTAGAAAAAAGTCCGTTTTGGAAGGTCAAAATGATCATTTTTTGAAATTTTGCCGGCCTCTCCCGTCCTAACGCGTGGGGATAGAGAGTTGTCCTTTATACTGAAGATAGAGTTGGACGATCTGTATTCAACGCACTCATCGGCTTTGTCGTAACTATACGTACTGCGGAGCAATGGCGGCTAGAATGTCGGCGGAATAGTGGTTTAAACCCTTCCCCTTTTTTTCTCGAAAATCAGAAAGTGTTCGCGATTGCCATTTTGATGCTATCGTGCAAGAAGTAAGTCAATGGGGAATACAGGGCCGCATCCCGTTCCTCGGTACGGCCATTATTTCCGGATTTAGAGACTCGAAAAGTTTAGGTACCCAAAAATTGGGCCTAGAAAAAAGTGCGACGGATTTGCTGGATTTTTGCGGTGATTACTAGGGAAGATGCTGGGATGCTACAGTTAAAAGGGCGGGCCTCTGAGCCGCTTGGTTCTCCTTGTGTAGAAAAAATTCTGTTTTGGAAGGTCAAAATGACCATTTTTTTAAATTTTGCCGGCCTCTCCCGCCCAAACGCGCGGGGATAGAGAGTTGTCCTTTATACTGAGGATATAGTTGGACGAGCTGTATTCAACGCACTCATCGGCTTTGTCGTAACTATACGTACTGCGGAGCAATGGCGGCTAGAATGTCGGCGGAATAGTGGTTCCCCTTTTTTTCTCGAAAATCAGAAAGTGTTCGCGATTGCCATTTTGATGCTATCGTGTAAGAAGCAAGTCAATGGGGCATACAGGGCCGCATCCCGTTCCTCGGTACGTCCATTATTTCCGGATTTAGAGACTCAAAAATTTTAGGTACCCAAAAATTGGGACTAGAAAAAAGTGCGACGGATTTGCTGGATTTTTGCGGTGATTACTAGGGAAGATGCTGGGATGCTACAGTTAAAAGGGCGGGCCTCTGAGCCGCTTGGTTCTCCTTGTGTGGAAAAAAGTCTGTTTTGGAAGGTCAAAATGACCATTTTTTGAAATTTTGCCGGCCTCTCCCGTCCAAACGCGCGGGGATAGAGGGTTGTCCTTTATACTGAAGATAGAGTTGGACGAGCTGTATTCAACGCACTCTTCGGCTTTGTCGTAACTATACGTACTGCGGAGCAATGGCGGCTAGAATGTCGGCGGAATAGTGGTTTAAACCCTTCCCCTTTTTTTCTCGAAAATCAGAAAGTGTTCGCGATTGCCATTTTGATGCTATCGTGTAAGAAGGAAGTCAATGGGGAATACAGGGTCGAATCCCGTTCCTCGGTACGTCCATTATTTCCGGATTTAGAGACTCAAGAATTTTAGGTACCCAAAAATTGGGCCTAGAAAAAAGTGCGACGGATTTGCTGGATTTTTGCGGTGATTACTAGGGAAGATGCTGGGATGCTACAGTTAAAAGGGCGGGCCTCTGAGCCGCTTGGTTCTCCTTGTGTAGAAAAAAGTCTGTTTTGTAAGGTCAAAATGACCATTTTTTGAAATTTTGCCGGCCTCTCCCGTCCAAACGCGCGGGGATACAGAATTGTCCTTTATACTGAAGATAGAGTTGGACGAGCTGTATTCAACGCACTCTTCGGTTTTGTCGTAACTATACGTACTGCGGAGCAATGGCGGCTAGAATGTCGGCGGAATAGTGGTTTAAACCCTTCCCATTTTTTTCTCGAAAATCAGAAAGTGTTCGCGATTGCCATTTTGATGCTATCGTGTAAGAAGCAAGTCAATGGTGAATACAGGGCCGCATCCCGTTCCTCGGTACGTCCATTATTTCCGGATTTAGAGACTCAAAAATTTTAGGTACCCAAAAATTGGGCCTAGAAAAAAGTGCGACGGATTTGCTGGATTTTTGCGGTGATTACTAGGGAAGATGCTGGGATGCTACAGTTAAAAGGGCGGGCCTCTGAGCCGCTTGGTTCTCCTTGTGTAGAAAAAAGTCTGTTTTGGAAGGTCAAAATGACCATTTTTTTAAATTTTGCCGGCCTCTCCCGTCCAAACGCGCGGGGATACAGAGTTGTCCTTTATACTGAAGATAGAGTTGGACGAGCTGTATTCAACGCACTCTTCGGCTTTGTCGTAACTATACGTACTGCGGAGCAATGGCGGCTAGAATGTCGGGGGAATAGTGGTTTAAACCCTTCCCCTTTTTTTCTCGAAAATCAGAAAGTGTTCGCGATTGCCATTTTGATGCTATCGTGTAAGAAGCAAGTCAATGGGGAATACAGGGCCGCATCCCGTTCCTCGGTACGGCCATTATTTCCGGATTTAGAGAGTCAAAAAGTTTAGGAACCCAAAAATTGGGCCTAGAAAAAAGTACGACGGATTTGCTGGATTTTTGCGGTGATTACTAGGGAAGATGCTGGGATGCTACAGTTAAAAGGGCGGGCCTCTGAGCCGCTTGGTTCTCCTTGTGTAGAAAAAAGTCTGTTATTGAAGGTCAAAATGACCATTTTTTGAAATTTTGCCGGCCTCTCCCGTCCAAACGCGCGGGGATAGAGAGATAGAGTTGGACGAGCTGTATTCAACGCACTCATCGGCTTTGTCGTAACTATACGTACTGCGGAGCAATGGCGGCTAGAATGTCGGCGGAATAGTGGTTTAAACCCTTCCCCTTTTTTTCTCGAAAATCAGAAAGTGTTCGCGATTGCCATTTTGATGCTATCGTGTAAGAAGCAAGTCAATGGGGAATACAGGGCCGCATCCCGTTCCTCGGTACGTCCATTATTTCCGGATTTAGAGACTCAAAAATTTTAGGTACCCAAAAATTGGGCCTAGAAAAAAGTGCGACGGATTTGCTGGATTTTTGCGGTGATTACTAGGGAAGATGCTGGGATGCTACAGTTAAAAGGGCGGGCCTCTGAGCCGCTTGGTTCTCCTTGTGTGGAAAAAAGTCTGTTTTGGAAGGTCAAAATGACCATTTTTTGAAATTTTGCCGGCCTCTCCCGTCCAAACGCGCGGGGACAGAGGGTTGTCCTTTATACTGAAGATAGAGTTGGACGAGCTGTATTCAACGCACTCTTCGGCTTTGTCGTAACTATACGTACTGCGGAGCAATGGCGGTTAGAATGTCGGCGGAATAGTGGTTTAATCCCTTCCCCTTTTTTTCTCGAAAATCAGAAAGTGTTCGCGATTGCCATTTTGATGCTATCGTGTAAGAAGGAAGTCAATGGGGAATACAGGGTCGAATCCCGTTCCTCGGTACGTCCATTATTTCCGGATTTAGAGACTCAAGAATTTTAGGTACCCAAAAATTGGGCCTAGAAAAAAGTGCGACGGATTTGCTGGATTTTTGCGGTGATTACTAGGGAAGATGCTGGGATGCTACAGTTAAAAGGGCGGGCCTCTGAGCCGCTTGGTTCTCCTTGTGTAGAAAAAAGTCTGTTTTGTAAGGTCAAAATGACCATTTTTTGAAATTTTGCCGGCCTCTCCCGTCCAAACGCGCGGGGATACAGAATTGTCCTTTATACTGAAGATAGAGTTGGACGAGCTGTATTCAACGCACTCTTCGGCTTTGTCGTAACTATATGTACTGCGGAGCAATGGCGGCTAGAATGTCGGCGGAATAGTGGTTTAAACCCTTCCCATTTTTTTCACGAAAATCAGAAAGTGTTCGCGATTGCCATTTTGATGCTATCGTGTAAGAAGCAAGTCAATGGTGAATACAGGGCCGCATCCCGTTCCTCGGTACGTCCATTATTTCCGGATTTAGAGACTCAAAAATTTTAGGTACCCAAAAATTGGGCCTAGAAAAAAGTGCGACGGATTTGCTGGATTTTTGCGGTGATTACTAGGGAAGATGCTGGGATGCTACAGTTAAAAGGGCGGGCCTCTGAGCCGCTTGGTTCTCCTTGTGTAGAAAAAAGTCTGTTTTGGAAGGTCAAAATGACCATTTTTTGAAAATTTGCCGGCCTCTCCCGTCCAAACGCGCGGGGATAGAGGGTTGTCCTTTATACTGAGGATAGAGTTGGACGAGCTGTATTCAACGCACTCATCGGCTTTGTTGTAACTATACGTACTGCGGAGCAATGGCGGCTAGAATGTCGGCGGAATAGTGGTTTAAACCCTTCCCCTTTTTTTCTCGAAAATCAGAAAGTGTTCGCGATTGCCATTTTGATGCTATCGTGTAAGAAGCAAGTCAATGGGGAATACAGGGCCGCATCCCGTTCCTCGGTACGGCAATTATTTCCGGATTTAGAGACTCAAAAAGTTTAGGTACCCAAAAATTGGGCCTAGAAAAAAGTGCGACGGATTTGTTGGATTTTTGCGGTGATTACTAGGGAAGATGCTGGGATGCTACAGTTAAAAGGGCGGGCCTCTGAGCCGCTTGGTTCTCCTTGTGTAGAAAAAAGTCTGTTTTGGAAGGTCAAAATGACCATTTTTTGAAATTTTGCCGGCCTCTCCCGTCCAAACGCGCGGGGATACAGAGTTGTCCTTTATACTGAAGATAGAGTTGGACGAGCTGTATTCAACGCACTATTCGGCTTTGTCGTAACTATACGTACTGCGGAGCAATGGCGGCTAGAATGTCGGCGGAATCTCGAAAATCAGAAAGTGTTCGCGATTGCCATTTTGATGCTATCGTGTAAGAAGCAAGTCATTGGGGAATACAGGGCTGCATCCCGTTCCTCGGTACGGCCATTATTTCCGGATTTAGAGACTCAAAAAGATTAGGTACCCAAAAATTGGGCCTAGAAAAAGGTGCGACGGATTTGCTGGATTTTTGCGGTGATTACTAGGGAAGATGCTGGGATGCTACAGTTAAAAGGGCGGGCCTCTTAGCCGCTTGGTTCTCCTTGTGTAGAAAAAAGTCTGTTTTGGAAGGTCAAAATGACCATTTTTTGAAATTTTGCCGGCCTCTCCCGCCCAAACGCGCGGGGATAGCGAGATGTCCTGTATACTGAAGATAGAGTTGGACGAGCTGTATTCAACGCACTCATCGGCTTTGTCGTAAGTATGCGTACTGCGGAGCAATGGCGGCTAGAATATCGGCGGAATAGTGGTTTAAACCCTTCCCCTTTTTTTCTCGAAAATCAGAAAGTGTTCGCGATTGCCATTTTGATGCTATCGTGTAAGAAGCAAGTCAATGGGGAATACAGGGCCGCATCCCGTTCCTCGATACGGCCATTATTTCCGGATTTAGAGACTCAAAAAGTTTAGGTACCCAAAAATTGGGCCTAGAAAGAGGTGCGACGGATATGCTGGATTTTTGCGGTGATTACTAGGGAAGATGCTGGGATGCTACAGTTAAAAGGGCGGGCCTCTGAGCCGCTTGGTTCTCCTTGTGTAGAAAAAAGTCTGTTTTGGAAGGTCAAAATGACCATTTTTTGAAATTTTTCCGGCCTCTCCCGCCCAAACGCGCGGGGATAGCGAGATGTCCTGTATACTGAAGATAGAGTTGGACGAGCTGTATTCAACGCACTCACCGGCTTTGTCGTAACTATACGTACTGCGGAGCAATGGCGGCTAGAATGTCGGCGGAATAGTGGTTCCCCTTTTTTTCTCGAAAATCAGAAAGTGTTCGCGATTGCCATTTTGATGCTATCGTGCAAGAAGCAAGTCAATGGGGAATACAGGGCCGCATCCCGTTTCTCGGTACGGCCATTATTTCCGGATTTAGAGACTCAAAAATTTTAGGTACCCAAAAATTGGGCCTAGAAAAAGTACGACGGATATGCTGGATTTTTTCGGTGATTACTAGGGAAGATGCTGGGATGCTACAGTTAAAAGGGCGGGCCTCTGAGCCGCTTGGTTCTCCTTGTGTAGAAAAAAGTTTGTTTTGGAAGGTCAAAATGACCATTTTTTGAAATTTTGCCGGCCTCTCCCCTGTCCTAAACCCTCGGGGATAGAGAGTTGTCCTTTATACTGAAGATAGAGTTGGACGAGCTGTATTCAACGCACTCATCGGCTTTGTCGTAACTATACGTACTGCGGAGCAATGGCGGCTAGAATGTCGGCGGAATAGTGGTTTAAACTCTTCCCCTTTTTTTCTCGAAAATCAGAAAGTGTTCGCGATTGCCATTTTGATGCTATCGTGCAAGAAGTAAGTCAATGGGGAATACAGGGCCGCATCCCGTTCCTCTGTACGGCCATTATTTCCGGATTTAGAGACTCGAAAAGTTTAGGTACCCAAAAATTGGGCCTAGAAAAAAGTGCGACGGATTTGCTGGATTTTTGCGGTGATTACTAGGGAAGATGCTGGGATGCTACAGTTAAAAGGGCGGGCCTCTGAGCCGCTTGGTTCTCCTTGTGTAGAAAAAATTCTGTTTTGGAAGGTCAAAATGACCATTTTTTTAAATTTTGCCGGCCTGTCCCGCCCAAACGCGCGGGGATAGAGAGTTGTCCTTTATACTGAGGATATAGTTGGACGAGCTGTATTCAACGCACTCATCGGCTTTGTCGTAACTATACGTACTGCGGAGCAATGGCGGCTAGAATGTCGGCGGAATAGTGGTTCCCCTTTTTTTCTCGAAAATCAGAAAGTGTTCGCGATTGCCATTTTGATGCTATCGTGTAAGAAGCAAGTCAATGGGGAATACAGGGCCGCATCCCGTTCCTCGGTACGTCCATTATTTCCGGATTTAGAGACTCAAAAATTTTAGGTACCCAAAAATTGGGCCTAGAAAAAAGTGCGACGGATTTGCTGGATTTTTGCGGTGATTACTAGGGAAGATGCTGGGATGCTACAGTTAAAAGGGCGGGCCTCTGAGCCGCTTGGTTCTCCTTGTGTGGAAAAAAGTCTGTTTTGGAAGGTCAAAATGACCATTTTTTGAAATTTTGCCGGCCTCTCCCGTCCAAACGCGCGGGGATAGAGGGTTGTCCTTTATACTGAAGATAGAGTTGGACGAGCTGTATTCAACGCACTCTTCGGCTTTGTCGTAACTATACGTACTGCGGAGCAATGGCGGCTAGAATGTCGGCGGAATAGTGGTTTAAACCCTTCCCCTTTTTTTCTCGAAAATCAGAAAGTGTTCGCGATTGCCATTTTGATGCTATCGTGTAAGAAGGAAGTCAATGGGGAATACAGGGTCGAATCCCGTTCCTCGGTACGTCCATTATTTCCGGATTTAGAGACTCAAGAATTTTAGGTACCCAAAAATTGGGCCTAGAAAAAAGTGCGACGGATTTGCTGGATTTTTGCGGTGATTACTAGGGAAGATGCTGGGATGCTACAGTTAAAACGGCGGGCCTCTGAGCCGCTTGGTTCTCCTTGTGTAGAAAAAAGTCTGTTTTGTAAGGTCAAAATGACCATTTTTTGAAATTTTGCCGGCCTCTCCCGTCCAAACGCGCGGGGATACAGAATTGTCCTTTATACTGAAGATAGAGTTGGACGAGCTGTATTCAACGCACTCTTCGGCTTTGTCGTAACTATATGTACTGCGGAGCAATGGCGGCTAGAATGTCGGCGGAATAGTGGTTTAAACCCTTCCCCTTTTTTTCTCGAAAATCAGAAAGTGTTCGCGATTGCCATTTTGATGCTATCGTGTAAGAAGCAAGTCAATGGGGAATACAGGGCCGCATCCCGTTCCTCGGTACGGCCATTATTTCCGGATTTAGAGACTCAAAAAGTTTAGGTACCCAAAAATTGGGCCTAGAAAAAAGTGCGACGGATTTGCTGGATTTTTGCGGTGATTACTAGGGAAGATGCTGGGATGCTACAGTTAAAAGGGCGGGCCTCTGAGCCGCTTGGTTCTCCTTGTGTAGAAAAAAGTCTGTTTTGGAAGGTCAAAATGACCATTTTTTGAAATTTTGCCGGCCTCTCCCGTCCAAACGCGCGGGGATACAGAGTTGTCCTTTATACTGAAGATAGAGTTGGACGAGCTGTATTCAACGCACTCTTCGGCTTTGTCGTAACTATATGTACTGCGGAGCAATGGCGGCTAGAATGTCGGCGGAATAGTGGTTTAAACCCTTCCCCTTTTCTTCTCGAAAATCAGAAAGTGTTCGCGATTGCCATTTTGATGCTATCGTGTAAGAAGCAAGTCAATGGGGAATACAGGGTCGAATCCCGTTCCTCGGTACGTCCATTATTTCCGGATTTAGAGACTCAAGAATTTTAGGTACCCAAAAATTGGGCCTAGAAAAAAGTGCGACGGATTTGCTGGATTTTTGCGGTGATTACTAGGGAAGATGCTGGGATGCTACAGTTAAAAGGGCGGGCCTCTGAGCCGCTTGGTTCTCCTTGTGTAGAAAAAAGTCTGTTTTGTAAGGTCAAAATGACCATTTTTTGAAATTTTGCCGGCCTCTCCCGTCCAAACGCGCAGGGATACAGAATTGTCCTTTATACTGAAGATAGAGTTGGACGAGCTGTATTCAACGCACTCTTCGGCTTTGTCGTAACTATATGTACTGCGGAGCAATGGCGGCTAGAATGTCGGCGGAATAGTGGTTTAAACCCTTCCCATTTTTTTCTCGAAAATCAGAAAGTGTTCGCGATTGCCATTTTGATGCTATCGTGTAAGAAGCAAGTCAATGGTGAATACAGGGCCGCATCCCGTTCCTCGGTACGTCCATTATTTCCGGATTTAGAGACTCAAAAATTTTAGGTACCCAAAAATTGGGCCTAGAAAAAAGTGCGACGGATTTGCTGGATTTTTGCGGTGATTACTAGGGAAGATGCTGGGATGCTACAGTTAAAAGGGCGGGCCTCTGAGCCGCTTGGTTCTCCTTGTGTAGAAAAAAGTCTGTTTTGGAAGGTCAAAATGACCATTTTTTGAAAATTTGCCGGCCTCTCCCGTCCAAACGCGCGGGGATAGAGGGTTGTCCTTTATACTGAGGATAGAGTTGGACGAGCTGTATTCAACGCACTCATCGGCTTTGTCGTAACTATACGTACTGCGGAGCAATGGCGGCTAGAATGTCGGCGGAATAGTGGTTTAAACCCTTCCCCTTTTTTTCTCGAAAATCAGAAAGTGTTCGCGATTGCCATTTTGATGCTATCGTGTAAGAAGCAAGTCAATGGGGAATACAGGGCCGCATCCCGTTCCTCGGTACGGCCATTATTTCCGGATTTAGAGACTCAAAAAGTTTAGGTACCCAAAAATTGGGCCTAGAAAAAAGTGCGACGGATTTGCTGGATTTTTGCGGTGATTACTAGGGAAGATGCTGGGATGCTACAGTTAAAAGGGCGGGCCTCTGAGCCGCTTGGTTCTCCTTGTGTAGAAAAAAGTCTGTTTTGGAAGGTCAAAATGACCATTTTTTGAAATTTTGCCGGCCTCTCCCGTCCAAACGCGCGGGGATATAGAGTTGTCCTTTATACTGAAGATAGAGTTGGACGAGCTGTATTCAACGCACTCTTCGGCTTTGTCGTAACTATACGTACTGCGGAGCAATGGCGGCTAGAATGTCGGCGGAATAGTGGTTTAAACCCTTCCCCTTTTTTTCTCGAAAATCAGAAAGTGTTCGCGATTGCCATTTTGATGCTATCGTGTAAGAAGCAAGTCAGTGGGGAATACAGGGCCGCATCCCGTTCCTCGGTACGTCCATTATTTCCGGATTTAGAGACTCAAAAATTTTAGGTACCCAAAAATTGGGCCTAGAAAAAAGTGCGACGGATTTGCTGGATTTTTGCGGTGATTACTAGGGAAGATGCTGGGATGCTACAGTTAAAAGGGCGGGCCTCTGAGCCGCTTGGTTCTCCTTGTGTAGAAAAAAGTCTGTTTTGTAAGGTCAAAATGACCATTTTTTGAAATTTTGCCGGCCTCTCCCGTCCAAACGCGCAGGGATACAGAATTGTCCTTTATACTGAAGATAGAGTTGGACGAGCTGTATTCAACGCACTCTTCGGCTTTGTCGTAACTATATGTACTGCGGAGCAATGGCGGCTAGAATGTCGGCGGAATAGTGGTTTAAACCCTTCCCCTTTTTTTCTCGAAAATCAGAAAGTGTTCGCGATTGCCATTTTGATGCTATCGTGTAAGAAGCAAGTCAATGGGGAATACAGGGCCGCATCCCGTTCCTCGGTACGGCCATTATTTCCGGATTTAGAGAGTCAAAAAGTTTAGGAACCCAAAAATTGGGCCTAGAAAAAAGTACGACGGATTTGCTGGATTTTTGCGGTGATTACTAGGGAAGATGCTGGGATGCTACAGTTAAAAGGGCGGGCCTCTGAGCCGCTTGGTTCTCCTTGTGTAGAAAAAAGTCTGTTTTGGAAGGTCAAAATGACCATTTTTTGAAATTTTGCCGGCCTCTCCCGGTCAAACGCGCGGGGATAGAGGGTTGTCCTTTATACTGAAGATAGAGTTCGACGAGCTGTATTCAACGCACTCTTCCGCTTTGTCGTAACTATACGTACTGCGGAGCAATGGCGGCTAGAATGTCGGCGGAATAGTGGTTTAAACCCTTCCCCTTTTTTTCTCGAAAATCAGAAAGTGTTCGCGATTGCCATTTTGATGCTATCGTGTAAGAAGCAAGTCAATGGGGAATACAGGGCCGCATCCCGTTCCTCGGTACGGCCATTATTTCCGGATTTAGAGACTCAAAAAGTTTAGGTACCCAAAAATTGGGCCTAGAAAAAAGTGCGACGGATTTGCTGGATTTTTGCGGTGATTACTAGGGAAGATGCTGGGATGCTACAGTTAAAAGGGCGGGCCTCTGAGCCGCTTGGTTCTCCTTGTGTAGAAAAAAGTCTGTTTTGGAAGGTCAAAATGACCATTTTTTGAAATTTTGCCGGCCTCTCCCGTCCAAACGCGCGGGGATACAGAGTTGTCCTTTATACTGAAGATAGAGTTGGACGAGCTGTATTCAACGCACTCTTCGGCTTTGTCGTAACTATACGTACTGCGGAGCAATGGCGGCTAGAATGTCGGCGGAATAGTGGTTTAAACCCTTCCCCTTTTTTTCTCGAAAATCAGAAAGTGTTCGCGATTGCCATTTTGATGCTATCGTGTAAGAAGCAAGTCAGTGGGGAATACAGGGCCGCATCCCGTTCCTCGGTACGTCCATTATTTCCGGATTTAGAGACTCAAAAATTTTAGGTACCCAAAAATTGGGCCTAGAAAAAAGTGCGACGGATTTGCTGGATTTTTGCGGTGATTACTAGGGAAGATGCTGGGATGCTACAGTTAAAAGGGCGGGCCTCTGAGCCGCTTGGTTCTCCTTGTGTAGAAAAAAGTCTGTTTTGTAAGGTCAAAATGACCATTTTTTGAAATTTTGCCGGCCTCTCCCGTCCAAACGCGCAGGGATACAGAATTGTCCTTTATACTGAAGATAGAGTTGGACGAGCTGTATTCAACGCACTCTTCGGCTTTGTCGTAACTATATGTACTGCGGAGCAATGGCGGCTAGAATGTCGGCGGAATAGTGGTTTAAACCCTTCCCCTTTTTTTCTCGAAAATCAGAAAGTGTTCGCGATTGCCATTTTGATGCTATCGTGTAAGAAGCAAGTCAATGGGGAATACAGGGCCGCATCCCGTTCCTCGGTACGGCCATTATTTCCGGATTTAGAGAGTCAAAAAGTTTAGGAACCCAAAAATTGGGCCTAGAAAAAAGTACGACGGATTTGCTGGATTTTTGCGGTGATTACTAGGGAAGATGCTGGGATGCTACAGTTAAAAGGGCGGGCCTCTGAGCCGCTTGGTTCTCCTTGTGTAGAAAAAAGTCTGTTTTGGAAGGTCAAAATGACCATTTTTTGAAATTTTGCCGGCCTCTCCCGGTCAAACGCGCGGGGATAGAGGGTTGTCCTTTATACTGAAGATAGAGTTCGACGAGCTGTATTCAACGCACTCTTCCGCTTTGTCGTAACTATACGTACTGCGGAGCAATGGCGGCTAGAATGTCGGCGGAATAGTGGTTTAAACCCTTCCCCTTTTTTTCTCGAAAATCAGAAAGTGTTCGCGATTGCCATTTTGATGCTATCGTGTAAGAAGCAAGTCAATGGGGAATACAGGGCCGCATCCCGTTCCTCGGTACGGCCATTATTTCCGGATTTAGAGACTCAAAAAGTTTAGGTACCCAAAAATTGGGCCTAGAAAAAAGTGCGACGGATTTGCTGGATTTTTGCGGTGATTACTAGGGAAGATGCTGGGATGCTACAGTTAAAAGGGCGGGCCTCTGAGCCGCTTGGTTCTCCTTGTGTAGAAAAAAGTCTGTTTTGGAAGGTCAAAATGACCATTTTTTGAAATTTTGCCGGCCTCTCCCGTCCAAACGCGCGGGGATACAGAGTTGTCCTTTATACTGAAGATAGAGTTGGACGAGCTGTATTCAACGCACTCTTCGGCTTTGTCGTAACTATACGTACTGCGGAGCAATGGCGGCTAGAATGTCGGCGGAATAGTGGTTTAAACCCTTCCCCTTTTTTTCTCGAAAATCAGAAAGTGTTCGCGATTGCCATTTTGATGCTATCGTGTAAGAAGCAAGTCAGTGGGGAATACAGGGCCGCATCCCGTTCCTCGGTACGTCCATTATTTCCGGATTTAGAGACTCAAAAATTTTAGGTACCCAAAAATTGGGCCTAGAAAAAAGTGCGACGGATTTGCTGGATTTTTGCGGTGATTACTAGGGAAGATGCTGGGATGCTACAGTTAAAAGGGCGGGCCTCTGAGCCGCTTGGTTCTCCTTGTGTAGAAAAAAGTCTGTTTTGGAAGGTCAAAATGAACATTTTTTGAAAATTTGCCGGCCTCTCCCGTCCAAACGCGCGGGGATAGAGGGTTGTCCTTTATACTGAGGATAGAGTTGGACGAGCTGTATTCAACGCACTCATCGGCTTTGTCGTAACTATACGTACTGCGGAGCAATGGCGGCTAGAATGTCGGCGGAATAGTGGTTTAAACCCTTCCCCTTTTTTTCTCGAAAATCAGAAAGTGTTCGCGATTGCCATTTTGATGCTATCGTGTAAGAAGCAAGTCAATGGGGAATACAGGGCCGCATCCCGTTCCTCGGTACGGCAATTATTTCCGGATTTAGAGACTCAAAAATTTAGGTACCCAAAAATTGGGCCTAGAAAAAAGTGCGACGGATTTGTTGGATTTTTGCGGTGATTACTAGGGAAGAAGCTGGGATGCTACAGTTAAAAGGGCGGGCCTCTGAGCCGCTTGGTTCTCCTTGTGTAGAAAAAAGTCTGTTTTGGAAGGTCAAAATGACCATTTTTTTTAAATTTGCCGGCCTCTCCCGTCCAAACGCGCGGGGATACAGAGTTGTCCTTTATACTGAAGATAGAGTTGGACGAGCTGTATTCAACGCACTATTCGGCTTTGTCGTAACTATACGTACTGCGGAGCAATGGCGGCTAGAATGTCGGCGGAATCTCGAAAATCAGAAAGTGTTTGCGATTGCCATTTTGATGCTATAGTGTAAGAAGCAAGTCATTGGGGAATACAGGGCTGCATCCCGTTCCTCGGTACGGCCATTATTTCCGGATTTAGAGACTCAAAAAGATTAGGTACCCAAAAATTGGGCCTAGAAAAAGGTGCGACGGATTTGCTGGATTTTTGCGGTGATTACTAGGGAAGATGCTGGGATGCTACAGTTAAAAGGGCGGGTCTCTGAGCCGCTTGGTTCTCCTTGTGTAGAAAAAAGTCTGTTTTGGAAGGTCAAAATGACCATTTTTTGAAATTTTGCCGGCCTCTCCCGCCCAAACGCGCGGGGATAGCGAGATGTCCTTTATACTGAAGATAGAGTTGGACGAGCTGTATTCAACGCACTCATCGGCTTTGTCGTGACTATAAGTACTGCGGAGCAATGGCGGCTAGAATGTCGGCGGAATAGTGGTTTAAAACCCTTCCCCTCTTTTTCTCGAAAATCAGAAAGTGTTCGCGATTGCCATTTTGATGCTATCGTGTAAGAAGCAAGTCAATGGGGAATACAGGGCCGCATCCCGTTCCTCGGTACGGCCATTATTTCCGGATTTAGAAACTCAAAAAGTTTAGGTACCCAAAAATTGGGCCTAGAAAAAAGTGCGACAGATTTGCTGGATTTTTGCGGTGATTACTAGGGAAGATGCTGGGATCCTACAGTTAAAAGGGCGGGCCTCTGAGCCGCTTGGTTCTCCTTGTGTAGAAAAAAGTCTGTTTTGGAAGGTCAAAATGACCATTTTTTGAAATTTTGCCGGCCTCTCCCGGTCAAACGCGCGGGGATAGAGGGTTGTCCTTTATACTGAAGATAGAGTTCGACGAGCTGTATTCAACGCACTCTTCCGCTTTGTCGTAACTATACGTACTGCGGAGCAATGGCGGCTAGAATGTCGGCGGAATAGTGGTTTAAACCCTTCCCCTTTTTTTCTCGAAAATCAGAAAGTGTTCGCGATTGCCATTTTGATGCTATCGTGTAAGAAGCAAGTCAATGGGGAATACAGGGGCGCATCCCGTTCCTCGGTACGGCCATTATTTCCGGATTTAGAGACTCAAAAAGTTTAGGTACCCAAAAATTGGGCCTAGAAAAAAGTGCGACGGATTTGCTGGATTTTTGCGGTGATTACTAGGGAAGATGCTGGGATGCTACAGTTAAAAGGGCGGGCCTCTGAGCCGCTTGGTTCTCCTTGTGTAGAAAAAAGTCTGTTTTGGAAGGTCAAAATGACCATTTTTTGAAATTTTGCCGGCCTCTCCCGTCCAAACGCGCGGGGATACAGAGTTGTCCTTTATACTGAAGATAGAGTTGGACGAGCTGTATTCAACGCACTCTTCGGCTTTGTCGTAACTATACGTACTGCGGAGCAATGGCGGCTAGAATGTCGGCGGAATAGTGGTTTAAACCCTTCCCCTTTTTTTCTCGAAAATCAGAAAGTGTTCGCGATTGCCATTTTGATGCTATCGTGTAAGAAGCAAGTCAGTGGGGAATACAGGGCCGCATCCCGTTCCTCGGTACGTCCATTATTTCCGGATTTAGAGACTCAAAAATTTTAGGTACCCAAAAATTGGGCCTAGAAAAAAGTGCGACGGATTTGCTGGATTTTTGCGGTGATTACTAGGGAAGATGCTGGGATGCTACAGTTAAAAGGGCGGGCCTCTGAGCCGCTTGGTTCTCCTTGTGTAGAAAAAAGTCTGTTTTGGAAGGTCAAAATGACCATTTTTTGAAATTTTGCCGGCCTCTCCCGTCCAAACGCGCGGGGATACAGAATTGTCCTTTATACTGAAGATAGAGTTGGACGAGCTGTATTCAACGCACTCTTCGGCTTTGTCGTAACTATATGTACTGCGGAGCAATGGCGGCTAGAATGTCGGCGGAATAGTGGTTTAAACCCTTCCCCTTTTTTTCTCGAAAATCAGAAAGTGTTCGCGATTGCCATTTTGATGCTATCGTGTAAGAAGCAAGTCAATGGGGAATACAGGGCCGCATCCCGTTCCTCGGTACGTCCATTATTTCCGGATTTAGAGACTCAAAAATTTTAGGTACCCAAAAATTGCGCCTAGAAAAAAGTGCGACGGATTTGCTGGATTTTCGCGGTGATTACTAGGGAAGATGCTGGGATGCTACAGTTAAAAGGGCGGGCCTCTGAGCCGCTTGGTTCTCCTTGTGTAGAAAAAAGTCTGTTTTGGAAGGTCAAAATGACCATTTTTTGAAATTTTGCCGGCCTCTCCCGTCGAAACGCGCGGGGATACAGAGTTGTCCTTTTTACTGAAGGTAGAGTTGGACGAGCTGTATTCAACGCACTCTTCGGCTTTGTCGTAACTATACGTACTGCGGAGCAATGGCGGCTAGAATGTCGGCGGAATAGTGGTTTAAACCCTTCCCCTTTTTTTCTCGAAAATCAGAAAGTGTTCGCGATTGCCATTTTGATGCTATCGTGTAAGAAGGAAGTCAATGGGGAGTACAGGGTCGAATCCCGTTCCTCGGTACGTCCATTATTTCCGGATTTAGAGACTCAAGAATTTTAGGTACCCAAAAATTGGGCCTAGAAAAAAGTGCGACGGATTTGCTGGATTTTTGCGGTGATTACTAGGGAAGATGCTGGGATGCTACAGTTAAAAGGGCGGGACTCTGAGCCGCTTGGTTCTCCTTGTGTAGAAAAAAGTCTGTTTTGTAAGGTCAAAATGACCATTTTTTGAAATTTTGCCGGCCTCTCCCGTCCAAACGCGCGGGGATACAGAATTGTCCTTTATACTGAAGATAGAGTTGGACGAGCTGTATTCAACGCACTCTTCGGCTTTGTCGTAACTATATGTACTGCGGAGCAATGGCGGCTAGAATGTCGGCGGAATAGTGGTTTAAACCCTTCCCCTTTTTTTCTCGAAAATCAGAAAGTGTTCGCGATTGCCATTTTGATGCTATCGTGTAAGAAGCAAGTCAATGGTGAATACAGGGCCGCATCCCGTTCCTCGGTACGTCCATTATTTCCGGATTTAGAGACTCAAAAATTTTAGGTACCCAAAAATTGGGCCTAGAAAAAAGTGAGACGGATTTGCTGGATTTTTGCGGTGATTACTAGGGAAGATGCTGGGATGCTACAGTTAAAAGGGCGGGCCTCTGAGCCGCTTGGTTCTCCTTGTGTAGAAAAAAGTCTGTTTTGGAAGGTCAAAATGACCATTTTTTGAAAATTTGCCGGCCTCTCCCGTCCAAACGCGCGGGGATAGAGGGTTGTCCTTTATACTGAGGATAGTGTTGGATGAGCTGTATTCAACGCACTCATCGGCTTTGTCGTAACTATACGTACTGCGGAGCAATGGCGGCTAGAATGTCGGCGGAATAGTGGTTTAAACCCTTCCCCTTTTTTTCTCGAAAATCAGAAAGTGTTCGCGATTGCCATTTTGATGCTATCGTGTAAGAAGCAAGTCAATGGGGAATACAGGACCGCATCCCGTTCCTCGGTACGGCAATTATTTCCGGATTTAGAGACTCAAAAAGTTTAGGTACCCAAAAATTGGGCCTAGAAAAAAGTGCGACGGATTTGCTGGATTTTTGCGGTGATTACTAGGGAAGATGCTGGGATGCTACAGTTAAAAGGGCGGGCCTCTGAGCCGCTTGGTTCTCCTTGTGTAGAAAAAAGACTGTTTTGGAAGGTCAATATGACCATTTTTTTAAATTTTGCCGGCCTCTCCCGTCCAAACGCGCGGGGATACAGAGTTGTCCTTTATACTGAAGATAGAGTTGGACGAGCTGTATTCAACGCACTATTCGGCTTTGTCGTAACTATACGTACTGCGGAGCAATGGCGGCTAGAATGTCGGCGGAATCTCGAAAATCAGAAAGTGTTCGCGATTGCCATTTTGATGCTATCGTGTAAGAAGCAAGTCAATGGGGAATACAGGGCCGCATCCCGTTCCTCGGTACGGCCATTATTTCCGGATTTAGAGACTCAAAAAGATTAGGTACCCAAAAATTGGGCCTAGAAAAAAGTGCGACGGATTTGCTGGATTTTTGCGGTGATTACTAGGGAAGATGCTGGGATGCTACAGTTAAAAGGGCGGGCCTCTGAGCCGCTTGGTTCTCCTTGTGTAGAAAAAAGTCTGTTTTGGAAGGTCAAAATGACCATTTTTTGAAATTTTGCCGGCCTCTCCCGTCCAAACGCGCGGGGATACAGAGTTGTCCTTTATACTGAAGATAGAGTTGGACGAGCTGTATTCAACGCACTCTTCGGCTTTGTCGTAACTATACGTACTGCGGAGCAATGGCGGCTAGAATGTCGGCGGAATAGTGGTTTAAACCCTTCCCCTTTTTTTCTCGAAAATCAGAAAGTGTTCGCGATTGCCATTTTGATGCTATCGTGTAAGAAGGAAGTCAATGGGGAATACAGGGTCGAAACCCGTTCCTCGGTACGTCCATTATTTCCGGATTTAGAGACTCAAGAATTTTAGGTACCCAAAAATTGGGCCTAGAAAAAAGTGCGACGGATTTGCTGGATTTTTGCGGTGATTACTAGGGAAGATGCTGGGATGCTACAGTTAAAAGGGCGGGCCTCTGAGCCGCTTGGTTCTCCTTGTGTAGAAAAAAGTCTGTTTTGTAAGGTCAAAATGACCATTTTTTGAAATTTTGCCGGCCTCTCCCGTCCAAACGCGCGGGGATACAGAATTGTCCTTTATACTGAAGATAGAGTTGGACGAACTGTATTCAACGCACTCTTCGGCTTTGTCGTAACTATATGTACTGCGGAGCAATGGCGGCTAGAATGTCGGCGGAATAGTGGTTTAAACCCTTCCCCTTTTTTTCTCGAAAATCAGAAAGTGTTCGCGATTGCCATTTTGATGCTATCGTGTAAGAAGCAAGTCAATGGGGAATACAGGGCCGCATCCCGTTCCTCGGTACGGCAATTATTTCCGGATTTAGAGACTCAAAAATTTAGGTACCCAAAAATTGGGCAAAAAAAAAGTGCGACGGATTTGTTGGATTTTTGCGGTGATTACTAGGGAAGAAGCTGGGATGCTACAGTTAAAAGGGCGGGCCTCTGAGCCGCTTGGTTCTCCTTGTGTAGAAAAAAGTCTGTTTTTGAAGGTCAAAATGACCATTTTTTGAAATTTTGCCGGCCTCTCCCGTCCAAACGCGCGGGGATAGAGAGATAGAGTTGGACGAGCTGTATTCAACGCACTCATCGGCTTTGTCGTAACTATACGTACTGCGGAGCAATGGCGGCTAGAATGTCGGCGGAATAGTGGTTTAAAACCCTTCCCCTCTTTTTCTCGAAAATCAGAAAGTGTTCGCGATTGCCATTTTGATGCTATCGTGTAAGAAGCAAGTCAATGGGGAATACAGGGCCGCATCCCGTTCCTCGGTACGGCCATTATTTCCGGATTTAGAAACTCAAAAAGTTTAGGTACCCAAAAATTGGGCCTAGAAAAAAGTGCGACAGATTTGCTGGATTTTTGCGGAGATTACTAGGGAAGATGCTGGGATCCTACAGTTAAAAGGGCGGGCCTCTGAGCCGCTTGGTTCTCCTTGTGTAGAAAAAAGTCTGTTTTGGAAGGTCAAAATGACCATTTTTTGAAATTTTGCCGGCCTCTCCCGGTCAAACGCGCGGGGATAGAGGGTTGTCCTTTATACTGAAGATAGAGTTCGACGAGCTGTATTCAACGCACTCTTCCGCTTTGTCGTAACTATACGTACTGCGGAGCAATGGCGGCTAGAATGTCGGCGGAATAGTGGTTTAAACCCTTCCCCTTTTTTTCTCGAAAATCAGAAAGTGTTCGCGATTGCCATTTTGATGCTATCGTGTAAGAAGCAAGTCAATGGGGAATACAGGGCCGCATCCCGTTCCTCGGTACGGCCATTATTTCCGGATTTAGAGACTCAAAAAGTTTAGGTACCCAAAAATTGGGCCTAGAAAAAAGTGCGACGGATTTGCTGGATTTTTGCGGTGATTACTAGGGAAGATGCTGGGATGCTACAGTTAAAAGGGCGGGCCTCTGAGCCGCTTGGTTCTCCTTGTGTAGAAAAAAGTCTGTTTTGGAAGGTCAAAATGACCATTTTTTGAAATTTTGCCGGCCTCTCCCGTCCAAACGCGCGGGGATACAGAGTTGTCCTTTATACTGAAGATAGAGTTGGACGAGCTGTATTCAACGCACTCTTCGGCTTTGTCGTAACTATACGTACTGCGGAGCAATGGCGGCTAGAATGTCGGCGGAATAGTGGTTTAAACCCTTCCCCTTTTTTTCTCGAAAATCAGAAAGTGTTCGCGATTGCCATTTTGATGCTATCGTGTAAGAAGCAAGTCAGTGGGGAATACAGGGCCGCATCCCGTTCCTCGGTACGTCCATTATTTCCGGATTTAGAGACTCAAAAATTTTAGGTACCCAAAAATTGGGCCTAGAAAAAAGTGCGACGGATTTGCTGGATATTTGCGGTGATTACTAGGGAAGATGCTGGGATGCTACAGTTAAAAGGGCGGGCCTCTGAGCCGCTTGGTTCTCCTTGTGTAGAAAAAAGTCTGTTTTGGAAGGTCAAAATGACCATTTTTTGAAATTTTGCCGGCCTCTCCCGTCCAAACGCGCGGGGATACAGAGTTGTCCTTTATACTGAAGATAGAGTTGGACGAGCTGTATTCAACGCACTCTTCGTCTTTGTCGTAACTATACGTACTGCGGAGCAATGGCGGCTAGAATGTCGGCGGAATAGTGGTTTAAACCCTTCCCCTTTTTTTCTCGAAAATCAGAAAGTGTTCGCGATTGCCATTTTGATGCTATCGTGTAAGAAGGAAGTCAATGGGGAATACAGGGTCGAATCCCGTTCCTCGGTACGTCCATTATTTCCGGATTTAGAGACTCAAGAATTTTAGGTACCCAAAAATTGGGCCTAGAAAAAAGTGCGACGGATTTGCTGGATTTTTGCGGTGATTACTAGGGAAGATGCTGGGATGCTACAGTTAAAAGGGCGGGCCTCTGAGCCGCTTGGTTCTCCTTGTGTAGAAAAAAGTCTGTTTTGTAAGGTCAAAATGACCATTTTTTGAAATTTTGCCGGCCTCTCCCGTCCAAACGCGCAGGGATACAGAATTGTCCTTTATACTGAAGATAGAGTTGGACGAGCTGTATTCAACGCACTCTTCGGCTTTGTCGTAACTATATGTACTGCGGAGCAATGGCGGCTAGAATGTCGGCGGAATAGTGGTTTAAACCCTTCCCATTTTTTTCTCGAAAATCAGAAAGTGTTCGCGATTGCCATTTTGATGCTATCGTGTAAGAAGCAAGTCAATGGTGAATACAGGGCCGCATCCCGTTCCTCGGTACGTCCATTATTTCCGGATTTAGAGACTCAAAAATTTTAGGTACCCAAAAATTGGGCCTAGAAAAAAGTGCGACGGATTTGCTGGATTTTTGCGGTGATTACTAGGGAAGATGCTGGGATGCTACAGTTAAAAGGGCGGGCCTCTGAGCCGCTTGGTTCTCCTTGTGTAGAAAAAAGTCTGTTTTGGAAGGTCAAAATGACCATTTTTTGAAAATTTGCCGGCCTCTCCCGTCCAAACGCGCGGGGATAGAGGGTTGTCCTTTATACTGAGGATAGAGTTGGACGAGCTGTATTCAACGCACTCATCGGCTTTGTCGTAACTATACGTACTGCGGAGCAATGGCGGCTAGAATGTCGGCGGAATAGTGGTTTAAACCCTTCCCCTTTTTTTCTCGAAAATCAGAAAGTGTTCGCGATTGCCATTTTGATGCTATCGTGTAAGAAGCAAGTCAATGGGGAATACAGGGCCGCATCCCGTTCCTCGGTACGGCCATTATTTCCGGATTTAGAGACTCAAAAAGTTTAGGTACCCAAAAATTGGGCCTAGAAAAAAGTGCGACGGATTTGCTGGATTTTTGCGGTGATTACTAGGGAAGATGCTGGGATGCTACAGTTAAAAGGGCGGGCCTCTGAGCCGCTTGGTTCTCCTTGTGTAGAAAAAAGTCTGTTTTGGAAGGTCAAAATGACCATTTTTTGAAATTTTGCCGGCCTCTCCCGTCCAAACGCGCGGGGATATAGAGTTGTCCTTTATACTGAAGATAGAGTTGGACGAGCTGTATTCAACGCACTCTTCGGCTTTGTCGTAACTATACGTACTGCGGAGCAATGGCGGCTAGAATGTCGGCGGAATAGTGGTTTAAACCCTTCCCCTTTTTTTCTCGAAAATCAGAAAGTGTTCGCGATTGCCATTTTGATGCTATCGTGTAAGAAGCAAGTCAGTGGGGAATACAGGGCCGCATCCCGTTCCTCGGTACGTCCATTATTTCCGGATTTAGAGACTCAAAAATTTTAGGTACCCAAAAATTGGGCCTAGAAAAAAGTGCGACGGATTTGCTGGATTTTTGCGGTGATTACTAGGGAAGATGCTGGGATGCTACAGTTAAAAGGGCGGGCCTCTGAGCCGCTTGGTTCTCCTTGTGTAGAAAAAAGTCTGTTTTGTAAGGTCAAAATGACCATTTTTTGAAATTTTGCCGGCCTCTCCCGTCCAAACGCGCAGGGATACAGAATTGTCCTTTATACTGAAGATAGAGTTGGACGAGCTGTATTCAACGCACTCTTCGGCTTTGTCGTAACTATATGTACTGCGGAGCAATGGCGGCTAGAATGTCGGCGGAATAGTGGTTTAAACCCTTCCCCTTTTTTTCTCGAAAATCAGAAAGTGTTCGCGATTGCCATTTTGATGCTATCGTGTAAGAAGCAAGTCAATGGGGAATACAGGGCCGCATCCCGTTCCTCGGTACGGCCATTATTTCCGGATTTAGAGAGTCAAAAAGTTTAGGAACCCAAAAATTGGGCCTAGAAAAAAGTACGACGGATTTGCTGGATTTTTGCGGTGATTACTAGGGAAGATGCTGGGATGCTACAGTTAAAAGGGCGGGCCTCTGAGCCGCTTGGTTCTCCTTGTGTAGAAAAAAGTCTGTTTTGGAAGGTCAAAATGACCATTTTTTGAAATTTTGCCGGCCTCTCCCGGTCAAACGCGCGGGGATAGAGGGTTGTCCTTTATACTGAAGATAGAGTTCGACGAGCTGTATTCAACGCACTCTTCCGCTTTGTCGTAACTATACGTACTGCGGAGCAATGGCGGCTAGAATGTCGGCGGAATAGTGGTTTAAACCCTTCCCCTTTTTTTCTCGAAAATCAGAAAGTGTTCGCGATTGCCATTTTGATGCTATCGTGTAAGAAGCAAGTCAATGGGGAATACAGGGCCGCATCCCGTTCCTCGGTACGGCCATTATTTCCGGATTTAGAGACTCAAAAAGTTTAGGTACCCAAAAATTGGGCCTAGAAAAAAGTGCGACGGATTTGCTGGATTTTTGCGGTGATTACTAGGGAAGATGCTGGGATGTTACAGTTAAAAGGGCGGGCCTCTGAGCCGCTTGGTTCTCCTTGTGTAGAAAAAAGTCTGTTTTGGAAGGTCAAAATGACCATTTTTTGAAATTTTGCCGGCCTCTCCCGTCCAAACGCGCGGGGATACAGAGTTGTCCTTTATACTGAAGATATAGTTGGACGAGCTGTATTCAACGCACTCTTCGGCTTTGTCGTAACTATACGTACTGCGGAGCAATGGCGGCTAGAATGTCGGCGGAATAGTGGTTTAAACCCTTCCCCTTTTTTTCTCGAAAATCAGAAAGTGTTCGCGATTGCCATTTTGATGCTATCGTGTAAGAAGCAAGTCAGTGGGGAATACAGGGCCGCATCCCGTTCCTCGGTACGTCCATTATTTCCGGATTTAGAGACTCAAAAATTTTAGGTACCCAAAAATTGGGCCTAGAAAAAAGTGCGACGGATTTGTTGGATTTTTGCGGTGATTACTAGGGAAGAAGCTGGGATGCTACAGTTAAAAGGGCGGGCCTCTGAGCCGCTTGGTTCTCCTTGTGTAGAAAAAAGTCTGTTTTGGAAGGTCAAAATGACCATTTTTTTTAAATTTGCCGGCCTCTCCCGTCCAAACGCGCGGGGATACAGAGTTGTCCTTTATACTGAAGATAGAGTTGGACGAGCTGTATTCAACGCACTATTCGGCTTTGTCGTAACTGTACGTACTGCGGAGCAATGGCGGCTAGAATGTCGGCGGAATCTCGAAAATCAGAAAGTGTTTGCGATTGCCATTTTGATGCTATAGTGTAAGAAGCAAGTCATTGGGGAATACAGGGCTGCATCCCGTTCCTCGGTACGGCCATTATTTCCGGATTTAGAGACTCAAAAAGATTAGGTACCCAAAAATTGGGCCTAGAAAAAGGTGCGACGGATTTGCTGGATTTTTGCGGTGATTACTAGGGAAGATGCTGGGATGCTACAGTTAAAAGGGCGGGTCTCTGAGCCGCTTGGTTCTCCTTGTGTAGAAAAAAGTCTGTTTTGGAAGGTCAAAATGACCATTTTTTGAAATTTTGCCGGCCTCTCCCGCCCAAACGCGCGGGGATAGCGAGATGTCCTTTATACTGAAGATAGAGTTGGACGAGCTGTATTCAACGCACTCATCGGCTTTGTCGTGACTATAAGTACTGCGGAGCAATGGCGGCTAGAATGTCGGCGGAATAGTGGTTTAAAACCCTTCCCCTCTTTTTCTCGAAAATCAGAAAGTGTTCGCGATTGCCATTTTGATGCTATCGTGTAAGAAGCAAGTCAATGGGGAATACAGGGCCGCATCCCGTTCCTCGGTACGGCCATTATTTCCGGATTTAGAAACTCAAAAAGTTTAGGTACCCAAAAATTGGGCCTAGAAAAAAGTGCGACAGATTTGCTGGATTTTTGCGGTGATTACTAGGGAAGATGCTGGGATCCTACAGTTAAAAGGGCGGGCCTCTGAGCCGCTTGGTTCTCCTTGTGTAGAAAAAAGTCTGTTTTGGAAGGTCAAAATGACCATTTTTTGAAATTTTGCCGGCCTCTCCCGGTCAAACGCGCGGGGATAGAGGGTTGTCCTTTATACTGAAGATAGAGTTCGACGAGCTGTATTCAACGCACTCTTCCGCTTTGTCGTAACTATACGTACTGCGGAGCAATGGCGGCTAGAATGTCGGCGGAATAGTGGTTTAAACCCTTCCCCTTTTTTTCTCGAAAATCAGAAAGTGTTCGCGATTGCCATTTTGATGCTATCGTGTAAGAAGCAAGTCAATGGGGAATACAGGGCCGCATCCCGTTCCTCGGTACGGCCATTATTTCCGGATTTAGAGACTCAAAAAGTTTAGGTACCCAAAAATTGGGCCTAGAAAAAAGTGCGACGGATTTGCTGGATTTTTGCGGTGATTACTAGGGAAGATGCTGGGATGCTACAGTTAAAAGGGCGGGCCTCTGAGCCGCTTGGTTCTCCTTGTGTAGAAAAAAGTCTGTTTTGGAAGGTCAAAATGACCATTTTTTGAAATTTTGCCGGCCTCTCCCGTCCAAACGCGCGGGGATACAGAGTTGTCCTTTATACTGAAGATAGAGTTGGACGAGCTGTATTCAACGCACTCTTCGGCTTTGTCGTAACTATAAGTACTGCGGAGCAATGGCGGCTAGAATGTCGGCGGAATAGTGGTTTAAACCCTTCCCCTTTTTTTCTCGAAAATCAGAAAGTGTTCGCGATTGCCATTTTGATGCTATCGTGTAAGAAGCAAGTCAGTGGGGAATACAGGGCCGCATCCCGTTCCTCGGTACGTCCATTATTTCCGGATTTAGAGACTCAAAAATTTTAGGTACCCAAAAATTGGGCCTAGAAAAAAGTGCGACGGATTTGCTGGATTTTTGCGGTGATTACTAGGGAAGATGCTGGGATGCTACAGTTAAAAGGGCGGGCCTCTGAGCCGCTTGGTTCTCCTTGTGTAGAAAAAAGTCTGTTTTGGAAGGTCAAAATGACCATTTTTTGAAATTTTGCCGGCCTCTCCCGTCCAAACGCGCGGGGATACAGAATTGTCCTTTATACTGAAGATAGAGTTGGACGAGCTGTATTCAACGCACTCTTCGGCTTTGTCGTAACTATATGTACTGCGGAGCAATGGCGGCTAGAATGTCGGCGGAATAGTGGTTTAAACCCTTCCCCTTTTTTTCTCGAAAATCAGAAAGTGTTCGCGATTGCCATTTTGATGCTATCGTGTAAGAAGCAAGTCAATGGGGAATACAGGGCCGCATCCCGTTCCTCGGTACGTCCATTATTTCCGGATTTAGAGACTCAAAAATTTTAGGTACCCAAAAATTGCGCCTAGAAAAAAGTGCGACGGATTTGCTGGATTTTCGCGGTGATTACTAGGGAAGATGCTGGGATGCTACAGTTAAAAGGGCGGGCCTCTGAGCCGCTTGGTTCTCCTTGTGTAGAAAAAAGTCTGTTTTGGAAGGTCAAAATGACCATTTTTTGAAATTTTGCCGGCCTCTCCCGTCGAAACGCGCGGGGATACAGAGTTGTCCTTTTTACTGAAGGTAGAGTTGGACGAGCTGTATTCAACGCACTCTTCGGCTTTGTCGTAACTATACGTACTGCGGAGCAATGGCGGCTAGAATGTCGGCGGAATAGTGGTTTAAACCCTTCCCCTTTTTTTCTCGAAAATCAGAAAGTGTTCGCGATTGCCATTTTGATGCTATCGTGTAAGAAGGAAGTCAATGGGGAGTACAGGGTCGAATCCCGTTCCTCGGTACGTCCATTATTTCCGGATTTAGAGACTCAAGAATTTTAGGTACCCAAAAATTGGGCCTAGAAAAAAGTGCGACGGATTTGCTGGATTTTTGCGGTGATTACTAGGGAAGATGCTGGGATGCTACAGTTAAAAGGGCGGGCCTCTGAGCCGCTTGGTTCTCCTTGTGTAGAAAAAAGTCTGTTTTGTAAGGTCAAAATGACCATTTTTTGAAATTTTGCCGGCCTCTCCCGTCCAAACGCGCGGGGATACAGAATTGTCCTTTATACTGAAGATAGAGTTGGACGAGCTGTATTCAACGCACTCTTCGGCTTTGTCGTAACTATATGTACTGCGGAGCAATGGCGGCTAGAATGTCGGCGGAATAGTGGTTTAAACCCTTCCCCTTTTTTTCTCGAAAATCAGAAAGTGTTCGCGATTGCCATTTTGATGCTATCGTGTAAGAAGCAAGTCAATGGTGAATACAGGGCCGCATCCCGTTCCTCGGTACGTCCATTATTTCCGGATTTAGAGACTCAAAAATTTTAGGTACCCAAAAATTGGGCCTAGAAAAAAGTGAGACGGATTTGCTGGATTTTTGCGGTGATTACTAGGGAAGATGCTGGGATGCTACAGTTAAAAGGGCGGGCCTCTGAGCCGCTTGGTTCTCCTTGTGTAGAAAAAAGTCTGTTTTGGAAGGTCAAAATGACCATTTTTTGAAAATTTGCCGGCCTCTCCCGTCCAAACGCGCGGGGATAGAGGGTTGTCCTTTATACTGAGGATAGTGTTGGATGAGCTGTATTCAACGCACTCATCGGCTTTGTCGTAACTATACGTACTGCGGAGCAATGGCGGCTAGAATGTCGGCGGAATAGTGGTTTAAACCCTTCCCCTTTTTTTCTCGAAAATCAGAAAGTGTTCGCGATTGCCATTTTGATGCTATCGTGTAAGAAGCAAGTCAATGGGGAATACAGGACCGCATCCCGTTCCTCGGTACGGCAATTATTTCCGGATTTAGAGACTCAAAAAGTTTAGGTACCCAAAAATTGGGCCTAGAAAAAAGTGCGACGGATTTGCTGGATTTTTGCGGTGATTACTAGGGAAGATGCTGGGATGCTACAGTTAAAAGGGCGGGCCTCTGAGCCGCTTGGTTCTCCTTGTGTAGAAAAAAGACTGTTTTGGAAGGTCAATATGACCATTTTTTTAAATTTTGCCGGCCTCTCCCGTCCAAACGCGCGGGGATACAGAGTTGTCCTTTATACTGAAGATAGAGTTGGACGAGCTGTATTCAACGCACTATTCGGCTTTGTCGTAACTATACGTACTGCGGAGCAATGGCGGCTAGAATGTCGGCGGAATCTCGAAAATCAGAAAGTGTTCGCGATTGCCATTTTGATGCTATCGTGTAAGAAGCAAGTCAATGGGGAATACAGGGCCGCATCCCGTTCCTCGGTACGGCCATTATTTCCGGATTTAGAGACTCAAAAAGATTAGGTACCCAAAAATTGGGCCTAGAAAAAAGTGCGACGGATTTGCTGGATTTTTGCGGTGATTACTAGGGAAGATGCTGGGATGCTACAGTTAAAAGGGCGGGCCTCTGAGCCGCTTGGTTCTCCTTGTGTAGAAAAAAGTCTGTGTTGGAAGGTCAAAATGACCATTTTTTGAAATTTTGCCGGCCTCTCCCGTCCAAACGCGCGGGGATACAGAGTTGTCCTTTATACTGAAGATAGAGTTGGACGAGCTGTATTCAACGCACTCTTCGGCTTTGTCGTAACTATACGTACTGCGGAGCAATGGCGGCTAGAATGTCGGCGGAATAGTGGTTTAAACCCTTCCCCTTTTTTTCTCGAAAATCAGAAAGTGTTCGCGATTGCCATTTTGATGCTATCGTGTAAGAAGGAAGTCAATGGGGAATACAGGGTCGAAACCCGTTCCTCGGTACGTCCATTATTTCCGGATTTAGAGACTCAAGAATTTTAGGTACCCAAAAATTGGGCCTAGAAAAAAGTGCGACGGATTTGCTGGATTTTTGCGGTGATTACTAGGGAAGATGCTGGGATGCTACAGTTAAAAGGGCGGGCCTCTGAGCCGCTTGGTTCTCCTTGTGTAGAAAAAAGTCTGTTTTGTAAGGTCAAAATGACCATTTTTTGAAATTTTGCCGGCCTCTCCCGTCCAAACGCGCGGGGATACAGAATTGTCCTTTATACTGAAGATAGAGTTGGACGAACTGTATTCAACGCACTCTTCGGCTTTGTCGTAACTATATGTACTGCGGAGCAATGGCGGCTAGAATGTCGGCGGAATAGTGGTTTAAACCCTTCCCCTTTTTTTCTCGAAAATCAGAAAGTGTTCGCGATTGCCATTTTGATGCTATCGTGTAAGAAGCAAGTCAATGGGGAATACAGGGCCGCATCCCGTTCCTCGGTACGGCAATTATTTCCGGATTTAGAGACTCAAAAATTTAGGTACCCAAAAATTGGGCCTAGAAAAAAGTGCGACGGATTTGTTGGATTTTTGCGGTGATTACTAGGGAAGAAGCTGGGATGCTACAGTTAAAAGGGCGGGCCTCTGAGCCGCTTGGTTCTCCTTGTGTAGAAAAAAGTCTGTTTTTGAAGGTCAAAATGACCATTTTTTGAAATTTTGCCGGCCTCTCCCGTCCAAACGCGCGGGGATAGAGAGATAGAGTTGGACGAGCTGTATTCAACGCACTCATCGGCTTTGTCGTAACTATACGTACTGCGGAGCAATGGCGGCTAGAATGTCGGCGGAATAGTGGTTTAAAACCCTTCCCCTCTTTTTCTCGAAAATCAGAAAGTGTTCGCGATTGCCATTTTGATGCTATCGTGTAAGAAGCAAGTCAATGGGGAATACAGGGCCGCATCCCGTTCCTCGGTACGGCCATTATTTCCGGATTTAGAAACTCAAAAAGTTTAGGTACCCAAAAATTGGGCCTAGAAAAAAGTGCGACAGATTTGCTGGATTTTTGCGGAGATTACTAGGGAAGATGCTGGGATCCTACAGTTAAAAGGGCGGGCCTCTGAGCCGCTTGGTTCTCCTTGTGTAGAAAAAAGTCTGTTTTGGAAGGTCAAAATGACCATTTTTTGAAATTTTGCCGGCCTCTCCCGGTCAAACGCGCGGGGATAGAGGGTTGTCCTTTATACTGAAGATAGAGTTCGACGAGCTGTATTCAACGCACTCTTCCGCTTTGTCGTAACTATACGTACTGCGGAGCAATGGCGGCTAGAATGTCGGCGGAATAGTGGTTTAAACCCTTCCCCTTTTTTTCTCGAAAATCAGAAAGTGTTCGCGATTGCCATTTTGATGCTATCGTGTAAGAAGCAAGTCAATGGGGAATACAGGGCCGCATCCCGTTCCTCGGTACGGCCATTATTTCCGGATTTAGAGACTCAAAAAGTTTAGGTACCCAAAAATTGGGCCTAGAAAAAAGTGCGACGGATTTGCTGGATATTTGCGGTGATTACTAGGGAAGATGCTGGGATGCTACAGTTAAAAGGGCGGGCCTCTGAGCCGCTTGGTTCTCCTTGTGTAGAAAAAAGTCTGTTTTGGAAGGTCAAAATGACCATTTTTTGAAATTTTGCCGGCCTCTCCCGTCCAAACGCGCGGGGATACAGAGTTGTCCTTTATACTGAAGATAGAGTTGGACGAGCTGTATTCAACGCACTCTTCGGCTTTGTCGTAACTATATGTACTGCGGAGCAATGGCGGCTAGAATGTCGGCGGAATAGTGGTTTAAACCCTTCCCCTTTTTTTCTCGAAAATCAGAAAGTGTTCGCGATTGCCATTTTGATGCTATCGTGTAAGAAGCAAGTCAATGGTGAATACAGGGCCGCATCCCGTTCCTCGGTACGTCCATTATTTCCGGATTTAGAGACTCAAAAATTTTAGGTACCCAAAAATTGGGCCTAGAAAAAAGTGAGACGGATTTGCTGGATTTTTGCGGTGATTACTAGGGAAGATGCTGGGATGCTACAGTTAAAAGGGCGGGCCTCTGAGCCGCTTGGTTCTCCTTGTGTAGAAAAAAGTCTGTTTTGGAAGGTCAAAATGACCATTTTTTGAAAATTTGCCGGCCTCTCCCGTCCAAACGCGCGGGGATAGAGAGTTGTCCTTTATACTGAGGATAGTGTTGGATGAGCTGTATTCAACGCACTCATCGGCTTTGTCGTAACTATACGTACTGCGGAGCAATGGCGGCTAGAATGTCGGCGGAATAGTGGTTTAAACCCTTCCCCTTTTTTTCTCGAAAATCAGAAAGTGTTCGCGATTGCCATTTTGATGCTATCGTGTAAGAAGCAAGTCAATGGGGAATACAGGACCGCATCCCGTTCCTCGGTACGGCAATTATTTCCGGATTTAGAGACTCAAAAAGTTTAGGTACCCAAAAATTGGGCCTAGAAAAAAGTGCGACGGATTTGCTGGATTTTTGCGGTGATTACTAGGGAAGATGCTGGGATGCTACAGTTAAAAGGGCGGGCCTCTGAGCCGCTTGGTTCTCCTTGTGTAGAAAAAAGACTGTTTTGGAAGGTCAATATGACCATTTTTTTAAATTTTGCCGGCCTCTCCCGTCCAAACGCGCGGGGATACAGAGTTGTCCTTTATACTGAAGATAGAGTTGGACGAGCTGTATTCAACGCACTATTCGGCTTTGTCGTAACTATACGTACTGCGGAGCAATGGCGGCTAGAATGTCGGCGGAATCTCGAAAATCAGAAAGTGTTCGCGATTGCCATTTTGATGCTATCGTGTAAGAAGCAAGTCAATGGGGAATACAGGGCCGCATCCCGTTCCTCGGTACGGCCATTATTTCCGGATTTAGAGACTCAAAAAGATTAGGTACCCAAAAATTGGGCCTAGAAAAAAGTGCGACGGATTTGCTGGATTTTTGCGGTGATTACTAGGGAAGATGCTGGGATGCTACAGTTAAAAGGGCGGGCCTCTGAGCCGCTTGGTTCTCCTTGTGTAGAAAAAAGTCTGTTTTGGAAGGTCAAAATGACCATTTTTTGAAATTTTGCCGGCCTCTCCCGTCCAAACGCGCGGGGATACAGAGTTGTCCTTTATACTGAAGATAGAGTTGGACGAGCTGTATTCAACGCACTCTTCGGCTTTGTCGTAACTATACGTACTGCGGAGCAATGGCGGCTAGAATGTCGGCGGAATAGTGGTTTAAACCCTTCCCCTTTTTTTCTCGAAAATCAGAAAGTGTTCGCGATTGCCATTTTGATGCTATCGTGTAAGAAGGAAGTCAATGGGGAATACAGGGTCGAAACCCGTTCCTCGGTACGTCCATTATTTCCGGATTTAGAGACTCAAGAATTTTAGGTACCCAAAAATTGGGCCTAGAAAAAAGTGCGACGGATTTGCTGGATTTTTGCGGTGATTACTAGGGAAGATGCTGGGATGCTACAGTTAAAAGGGCGGGCCTCTGAGCCGCTTGGTTCTCCTTGTGTAGAAAAAAGTCTGTTTTGTAAGGTCAAAATGACCATTTTTTGAAATTTTGCCGGCCTCTCCCGTCCAAACGCGCGGGGATACAGAATTGTCCTTTATACTGAAGATAGAGTTGGACGAACTGTATTCAACGCACTCTTCGGCTTTGTCGTAACTATATGTACTGCGGAGCAATGGCGGCTAGAATGTCGGCGGAATAGTGGTTTAAACCCTTCCCCTTTTTTTCTCGAAAATCAGAAAGTGTTCGCGATTGCCATTTTGATGCTATCGTGTAAGAAGCAAGTCAATGGGGAATACAGGGCCGCATCCCGTTCCTCGGTACGGCAATTATTTCCGGATTTAGAGACTCAAAAATTTAGGTACCCAAAAATTGGGCCTAGAAAAAAGTGCGACGGATTTGTTGGATTTTTGCGGTGATTACTAGGGAAGAAGCTGGGATGCTACAGTTAAAAGGGCGGGCCTCTGAGCCGCTTGGTTCTCCTTGTGTAGAAAAAAGTCTGTTTTTGAAGGTCAAAATGACCATTTTTTGAAATTTTGCCGGCCTCTCCCGTCCAAACGCGCGGGGATAGAGAGATAGAGTTGGACGAGCTGTATTCAACGCACTCATCGGCTTTGTCGTAACTATACGTACTGCGGAGCAATGGCGGCTAGAATGTCGGCGGAATAGTGGTTTAAAACCCTTCCCCTCTTTTTCTCGAAAATCAGAAAGTGTTCGCGATTGCCATTTTGATGCTATCGTGTAAGAAGCAAGTCAATGGGGAATACAGGGCCGCATCCCGTTCCTCGGTACGGCCATTATTTCCGGATTTAGAAACTCAAAAAGTTTAGGTACCCAAAAATTGGGCCTAGAAAAAAGTGCGACAGATTTGCTGGATTTTTGCGGAGATTACTAGGGAAGATGCTGGGATCCTACAGTTAAAAGGGCGGGCCTCTGAGCCGCTTGGTTCTCCTTGTGTAGAAAAAAGTCTGTTTTGGAAGGTCAAAATGACCATTTTTTGAAATTTTGCCGGCCTCTCCCGGTCAAACGCGCGGGGATAGAGGGTTGTCCTTTATACTGAAGATAGAGTTCGACGAGCTGTATTCAACGCACTCTTCCGCTTTGTCGTAACTATACGTACTGCGGAGCAATGGCGGCTAGAATGTCGGCGGAATAGTGGTTTAAACCCTTCCCCTTTTTTTCTCGAAAATCAGAAAGTGTTCGCGATTGCCATTTTGATGCTATCGTGTAAGAAGCAAGTCAATGGGGAATACAGGGCCGCATCCCGTTCCTCGGTACGGCCATTATTTCCGGATTTAGAGACTCAAAAAGTTTAGGTACCCAAAAATTGGGCCTAGAAAAAAGTGCGACGGATTTGCTGGATTTTTGCGGTGTTTACTAGGGAAGATGCTGGGATGCTACAGTTAAAAGGGCGGGCCTCTGAGCCGCTTGGTTCTCCTTGTGTAGAAAAAAGTCTGTTTTGGAAGGTCAAAATGACCATTTTTTGAAATTTTGCCGGCCTCTCCCGTCCAAACGCGCGGGGATACAGAGTTGTCCTTTATACTGAAGATAGAGTTGGACGAGCTGTATTCAACGCACTCTTCGGCTTTGTCGTAACTATACGTACTGCGGAGCAATGGCGGCTAGAATGTCGGCGGAATAGTGGTTTAAACCCTTCCCCTTTTTTTCTCGAAAATCAGAAAGTGTTCGCGATTGCCATTTTGATGCTATCGTGTAAGAAGCAAGTCAGTGGGGAATACAGGGCCGCATCCCGTTCCTCGGTACGTCCATTATTTCCGGATTTAGAGACTCAAAAATTTTAGGTACCCAAAAATTGGGCCTAGAAAAAAGTGCGACGGATTTGCTGGATATTTGCGGTGATTACTAGGGAAGATGCTGGGATGCTACAGTTAAAAGGGCGGGCCTCTGAGCCGCTTGGTTCTCCTTGTGTAGAAAAAAGTCTGTTTTGGAAGGTCAAAATGACCATTTTTTGAAATTTTGCCGGCCTCTCCCGTCCAAACGCGCGGGGATACAGAGTTGTCCTTTATACTGAAGATAGAGTTGGACGAGCTGTATTCAACGCACTCTTCGGCTTTGTCGTAACTATACGTACTGCGGAGCAATGGCGGCTAGAATGTCGGCGGAATAGTGGTTTAAACCCTTCCCCTTTTTTTCTCGAAAATCAGAAAGTGTTCGCGATTGCCATTTTGATGCTATCGTGTAAGAAGGAAGTCAATGGGGAATACAGGGTCGAATCCCGTTCCTCGGTACGTCCATTATTTCCGGATTTAGAGACTCAAGAATTTTAGGTACCCAAAAATTGGGCCTAGAAAAAAGTGCGACGGATTTGCTGGATTTTTGCGGTGATTACTAGGGAAGATGCTGGGATGCTACAGTTAAAAGGGCGGGCCTCTGAGCCGCTTGGTTCTCCTTGTGTAGAAAAAAGTCTGTTTTGTAAGGTCAAAATGACCATTTTTTGAAATTTTGCCGGCCTCTCCCGTCCAAACGCGCAGGGATACAGAATTGTCCTTTATACTGAAGATAGAGTTGGACGAGCTGTATTCAACGCACTCTTCGGCTTTGTCGTAACTATATGTACTGCGGAGCAATGGCGGCTAGAATGTCGGCGGAAAATCAGAAAGTGTTCGCGATTGCCATTTTGATGCTATCGTGTAAGAAGCAAGTCAATGGTGAATACAGGGCCGCATCCCGTTCCTCGGTACGTCCATTATTTCCGGATTTAGAGACTCAAAAATTTTAGGTACCCAAAAATTGGGCCTAGAAAAAAGTGCGACGGATTTGCTGGATTTTTGCGGTGATTACTAGGGAAGATGCTGGGATGCTACAGTTAAAAGGGCGGGCCTCTGAGCCGCTTGGTTCTCCTTGTGTAGAAAAAAGTCTGTTTTGGAAGGTCAAAATGACCATTTTTTGAAAATTTGCCGGCCTCTCCCGTCCAAACGCGCGGGGATAGAGGGTTGTCCTTTATCCTGAGGATAGAGTTGGACGAGCTGTATTCAACGCACTCATCGGCTTTGTCGTAACTATACGTACTGCGGAGCAATGGCGGCTAGAATGTCGGCGGAATAGTGGTTCCCTTCCCCTTTTTTTCTCGAAAATCAGAAAGTGTTCGCGATTGCCATTTTGATGCTATCGTGTAAGAAGCAAGTCAATGGGGAATACAGGGCCGCATCCCGTTCCTCGGTACGGCCATTATTTCCGGATTTAGAGACTCAAAAAGTTTAGGTACCCAAAAATTGGGCCTAGAAAAAAGTGCGACGGATTTGCTGGATTTTTGCGGTGATTACTAGGGAAGATGCTGGGATGCTACAGTTAAAAGGGCGGGCCTCTGAGCCGCTTGGTTCTCCTTGTGTAGAAAAAAGTCTGTTTTGGAAGGTCAAAATGACCATTTTTTGAAATTTTGCCGGCCTCTCCCGTCCAAACGCGCGGGGATACAGAGTTGTCCTTTATACTGAAGATAGAGTTGGACGAGCTGTATTCAACGCACTCTTCGGCTTTGTCGTAACTATACGTACTGCGGAGCAATGGCGGCTAGAATGTCGGCGGAATAGTGGTTTAAACCCTTCCCCTTTTTTTCTCGAAAATCAGAAAGTGTTCGCGATTGCCATTTTGATGCTATCGTGTAAGAAGCAAGTCAGTGGGGAATACAGGGCCGCATCCCGTTCCTCGGTACGTCCATTATTTCCGGATTTAGAGACTCAAAAATTTTAGGTACCCAAAAATTGGGCCTAGAAAAAAGTGCGACGGATTTGCTGGATTTTTGCGGTGATTACTAGGGAAGATGCTGGGATGCTACAGTTAAAAGGGCGGGCCTCTGAGCCGCTTGGTTCTCCTTGTGTAGAAAAAAGTCTGTTTTGTAAGGTCAAAATGACCATTTTTTGAAATTTTGCCGGCCTCTCCCGTCCAAACGCGCAGGGATACAGAATTGTCCTTTATACTGAAGATAGAGTTGGACGAGCTGTATTCAACGCACTCTTCGGCTTTGTCGTAACTATATGTACTGCGGAGCAATGGCGGCTAGAATGTCGGCGGAATAGTGGTTTAAACCCTTCCCCTTTTTTTCTCGAAAATCAGAAAGTGTTCGCGATTGCCATTTTGATGCTATCGTGTAAGAAGCAAGTCAATGGGGAATACAGGGCCGCATCCCGTTCCTCGGTACGGCCATTATTTCCGGATTTAGAGAGTCAAAAAGTTTAGGAACCCAAAAATTGGGCCTAGAAAAAAGTACGACGGATTTGCTGGATTTTTGCGGTGATTACTAGGGAAGATGCTGGGATGCTACAGTTAAAAGGGCGGGCCTCTGAGCCGCTTGGTTCTCCTTGTGTAGAAAAAAGTCTGTTTTGGAAGGTCAAAATGACCATTTTTTGAAATTTTGCCGGCCTCTCCCGGTCAAACGCGCGGGGATAGAGGGTTGTCCTTTATACTGAAGATAGAGTTCGACGAGCTGTATTCAACGCACTCTTCCGCTTTGTCGTAACTATACGTACTGCGGAGCAATGGCGGCTAGAATGTCGGCGGAATAGTGGTTTAAACCCTTCCCCTTTTTTTCTCGAAAATCAGAAACTGTTCGCGATTGCCATTTTGATGCTATCGTGTAAGAAGCAAGTCAATGGGGAATACAGGGCCGCATCCCGTTCCTCGGTACGGCCATTATTTCCGGATTTAGAGACTCAAAAAGTTTAGGTACCCAAAAATTGGGCCTAGAAAAAAGTGCGACGGATTTGCTGGATTTTTGCGGTGATTACTAGGGAAGATGCTGGGATGCTACAGTTAAAAGGGCGGGCCTCTGAGCCGCTTGGTTCTCCTTGTGTAGAAAAAAGTCTGTTTTGTAAGGTCAAAATGACCATTTTTTGAAATTTTGCCGGCCTCTCCCGTCCAAACGCGCAGGGATACAGAATTGTCCTTTATACTGAAGATAGAGTTGGACGAGCTGTATTCAACGCACTCTTCGGCTTTGTCGTAACTATATGTACTGCGGAGCAATGGCGGCTAGAATGTCGGCGGAATAGTGGTTTAAACCCTTCCCATTTTTTTCTCGAAAATCAGAAAGTGTTCGCGATTGCCATTTTGATGCTATCGTGTAAGAAGCAAGTCAATGGTGAATACAGGGCCGCATCCCGTTCCTCGGTACGTCCATTATTTCCGGATTTAGAGACTCAAAAATTTTAGGTACCCAAAAATTGGGCCTAGAAAAAAGTGCGACGGATTTGCTGGATTTTTGCGGTGATTACTAGGGAAGATGCTGGGATGCTACAGTTAAAAGGGCGGGCCTCTGAGCCGCTTGGTTCTCCTTGTGTAGAAAAAAGTCTGTTTTGGAAGGTCAAAATGACCATTTTTTGAAAATTTGCCGGCCTCTCCCGTCCAAACGCGCGGGGATAGAGGGTTGTCCTTTATACTGAGGATAGAGTTGGACGAGCTGTATTCAACGCACTCATCGGCTTTGTCGTAACTATACGTACTGCGGAGCAATGGCGGCTAGAATGTCGGCGGAATAGTGGTTTAAACCCTTCCCCTTTTTTTCTCGAAAATCAGAAAGTGTTCGCGATTGCCATTTTGATGCTATCGTGTAAGAAGCAAGTCAATGGGGAATACAGGGCCGCATCCCGTTCCTCGGTACGGC
Source organism: Periplaneta americana (assembly GCF_040183065.1). Classification (NCBI taxonomy): domain Eukaryota; kingdom Metazoa; phylum Arthropoda; class Insecta; order Blattodea; family Blattidae; genus Periplaneta; species Periplaneta americana. Next base: position 936,316 of record NC_091119.1, on the reverse strand, counting down.
AATTATTTCCGGATTTAGAGACTCAAAAATTTAGGTACCCAAAAATTGGGCCTAGAAAAAAGTGCGACGGATTTGTTGGATTTTTGCGGTGATTACTAGGGAAGAAGCTGGGATGCTACAGTTAAAAGGGCGGGCCTCTGAGCCGCTTGGTTCTCCTTGTGTAGAAAAAAGTCTGTTTTGGAAGGTCAAAATGACCATTTTTTTTAAATTTGCCGGCCTCTCCCGTCCAAACGCGCGGGGATACAGAGTTGTCCTTTATACTGAAGATAGAGTTGGACGAGCTGTATTCAACGCACTATTCGGCTTTGTCGTAACTATACGTACTGCGGAGCAATGGCGGCTAGAATGTCGGCGGAATCTCGAAAATCAGAAAGTGTTTGCGATTGCCATTTTGATGCTATAGTGTAAGAAGCAAGTCATTGGGGAATACAGGGCTGCATCCCGTTCCTCGGTACGGCCATTATTTCCGGATTTAGAGACTCAAAAAGATTAGGTACCCAAAAATTGGGCCTAGAAAAAGGTGCGACGGATTTGCTGGATTTTTGCGGTGATTACTAGGGAAGATGCTGGGATGCTACAGTTAAAAGGGCGGGTCTCTGAGCCGCTTGGTTCTCCTTGTGTAGAAAAAAGTCTGTTTTGGAAGGTCAAAATGACCATTTTTTGAAATTTTGCCGGCCTCTCCCGCCCAAACGCGCGGGGATAGCAAGATGTCCTTTATACTGAAGATAGAGTTGGACGAGCTGTATTCAACGCACTCATCGGCTTTGTCGTGACTATAAGTACTGCGGAGCAATGGCGGCTAGAATGTCGGCGGAATAGTGGTTTAAAACCCTTCCCCTCTTTTTCTCGAAAATCAGAAAGTGTTCGCGATTGCCATTTTGATGCTATCGTGTAAGAAGCAAGTCAATGGGGAATACAGGGCCGCATCCCGTTCCTCGGTACGGCCATTATTTCCGGATTTAGAAACTCAAAAAGTTTAGGTACCCAAAAATTGGGCCTAGAAAAAAGTGCGACAGATTTGCTGGATTTTTGCGGTGATTACTAGGGAAGATGCTGGGATCCTACAGTTAAAAGGGCGGGCCTCTGAGCCGCTTGGTTCTCCTTGTGTAGAAAAAAGTCTGTTTTGGAAGGTCAAAATGACCATTTTTTGAAATTTTGCCGGCCTCTCCCGGTCAAACGCGCGGGGATAGAGGGTTGTCCTTTATACTGAAGATAGAGTTCGACGAGCTGTATTCAACGCACTCTTCCGCTTTGTCGTAACTATACGTACTGCGGAGCAATGGCGGCTAGAATGTCGGCGGAATAGTGGTTTAAACCCTTCCCCTTTTTTTCTCGAAAATCAGAAAGTGTTCGCGATTGCCATTTTGATGCTATCGTGTAAGAAGCAAGTCAATGGGGAATACAGGGCCGCATCCCGTTCCTCGGTACGGCCATTATTTCCGGATTTAGAGACTCAAAAAGTTTAGGTACCCAAAAATTGGGCCTAGAAAAAAGTGCGACGGATTTGCTGGATTTTTGCGGTGATTACTAGGGAAGATGCTGGGATGCTACAGTTAAAAGGGCGGGCCTCTGAGCCGCTTGGTTCTCCTTGTGTAGAAAAAAGTCTGTTTTGGAAGGTCAAAATGACCATTTTTTGAAATTTTGCCGGCCTCTGCCGTCCAAACGCGCGGGGATACAGAGTTGTCCTTTATACTGAAGGTAGAGTTGGACGAGCTGTATTCAACGCACTCTTCGGCTTTGTCGTAACTATACGTACTGCGGAGCAATGGCGGCTAGAATGTCGGCGGAATAGTGGTTTAAACCCTTCCCCTTTTTTTCTCGAAAATCAGAAAGTGTTCGCGATTGCCATTTTGATGCTATCGTGTAAGAAGGAAGTCAATGGGGAGTACAGGGTCGAATCCCGTTCCTCGGTACGTCCATTATTTCCGGATTTAGAGACTCAAGAATTTTAGGTACCCAAAAATTGGGCCTAGAAAAAAGTGCGACGGATTTGCTGGATTTTTGCGGTGATTACTAGGGAAGATGCTGGGATGCTACAGTTAAAAGGGCGGGCCTCTGAGCCGCTTGGTTCTCCTTGTGTAGAAAAAAGTCTGTTTTGTAAGGTCAAAATGACCATTTTTTGAAATTTTGCCGGCCTCTCCCGTCCAAACGCGCGGGGATACAGAATTGTCCTTTATACTGAAGATAGAGTTGGACGAGCTGTATTCAACGCACTCTTCGGCTTTGTCGTAACTATATGTACTGCGGAGCAATGGCGGCTAGAATGTCGGCGGAATAGTGGTTTAAACCCTTCCCCTTTTTTTCTCGAAAATCAGAAAGTGTTCGCGATTGCCATTTTGATGCTATCGTGTAAGAAGCAAGTCAATGGTGAATACAGGGCCGCATCCCGTTCCTCGGTACGTCCATTATTTCCGGATTTAGAGACTCAAAAATTTTAGGTACCCAAAAATTGGGCCTAGAAAAAAGTGAGACGGATTTGCTGGATTTTTGCGGTGATTACTAGGGAAGATGCTGGGATGCTACAGTTAAAAGGGCGGGCCTCTGAGCCGCTTGGTTCTCCTTGTGTAGAAAAAAGTCTGTTTTGGAAGGTCAAAATGACCATTTTTTGAAATTTTGCCGGCCTCTCCCGTCCAAACGCGCGGGGATACAGAGTTGTCCTTTATACTGAAGATAGAGTTGGACGAGCTGTATTCAACGCACTCTTCGGCTTTGTCGTAACTATACGTACTGCGGAGCAATGGCGGCTAGAATGTCGGCGGAATAGTGGTTTAAACCCTTCCCCTTTTTTTCTCGAAAATCAGAAAGTGTTCGCGATTGCCATTTTGATGCTATCGTGTAAGAAGGAAGTCAATGGGGAATACAGGGTCGAAACCCGTTCCTCGGTACGTCCATTATTTCCGGATTTAGAGACTCAAGAATTTTAGGTACCCAAAAATTGGGCCTAGAAAAAAGTGCGACGGATTTGCTGGATTTTTGCGGTGATTACTAGGGAAGATGCTGGGATGCTACAGTTAAAAGGGCGGGCCTCTGAGCCGCTTGGTTCTCCTTGTGTAGAAAAAAGTCTGTTTTGTAAGGTCAAAATGACCATTTTTTGAAATTTTGCCGGCCTCTCCCGTCCAAACGCGCGGGGATACAGAATTGTCCTTTATACTGAAGATAGAGTTGGACGAGCTGTATTCAACGCACTCTTCGGCTTTGTCGTAACTATATGTACTGCGGAGCAATGGCGGCTAGAATGTCGGCGGAATAGTGGTTTAAACCCTTCCCCTTTTTTTCTCGAAAATCAGAAAGTGTTCGCGATTGCCATTTTGATGCTATCGTGTAAGAAGCAAGTCAATGGGGAATACAGGGCCGCATCCCGTTCCTCGGTACGTCCATTATTTCCGGATTTAGAGACTCAAAAATTTTAGGTACCCAAAAATTGCGCCTAGAAAAAAGTGCGACGGATTTGCTGGATTTTCGCGGTGATTACTAGGGAAGATGCTGGGATGCTACAGTTAAAAGGGCGGGCCTCTGAGCCGCTTGGTTCTCCTTGTGTAGAAAAAAGTCTGTTTTGGAAGGTCAAAATGACCATTTTTTGAAATTTTGCCGGCCTCTCCCGTCGAAACGCGCGGGGATACAGAGTTGTCCTTTATACTGAAGGTAGAGTTGGACGAGCTGTATTCAACGCACTCTTCGGCTTTGTCGTAACTATACGTACTGCGGAGCAATGGCGGCTAGAATGTCGGCGGAATAGTGGTTTAAACCCTTCCCCTTTTTTTCTCGAAAATCAGAAAGTGTTCGCGATTGCCATTTTGATGCTATCGTGTAAGAAGGAAGTCAATGGGGAATACAGGGTCGAATCCCGTTCCTCGGTACGTCCATTATTTCCGGATTTAGAGACTCAAGAATTTTAGGTACCCAAAAATTGGGCCTAGAAAAAAGTGCGACGGATTTGCTGGATTTTTGCGGTGATTACTAGGGAAGATGCTGGGATGCTACAGTTAAAAGGGCGGGCCTCTGAGCCGCTTGGTTCTCCTTGTGTAGAAAAAAGTCTGTTTTGTAAGGTCAAAATGACCATTTTTTGAAATTTTGCCGGCCTCTCCCGTCCAAACGCTCGGGGATACAGAATTGTCCTTTATACTGAAGATAGAGTTGGACGAGCTGTATTCAACGCACTCTTCGGCTTTGTCGTAACTATATGTACTGCGGAGCAATGGCGGCTAGAATGTCGGCGGAATAGTGGTTTAAACCCTTCCCCTTTTTTTCTCGAAAATCAGAAAGTGTTCGCGATTGCCATTTTGATGCTATCGTGTAAGAAGCAAGTCAATGGGGAATACAGGGCCGCATCCCGTTCCTCGGTACGTCCATTATTTCCGGATTTAGAGACTCAAAAATTTTAGGTACCCAAAAATTGCGCCTAGAAAAAAGTGCGACGGATTTGCTGGATTTTCGCGGTGATTACTAGGGAAGATGCTGGGATGCTACAGTTAAAAGGGCGGGCCTCTGAGCCGCTTGGTTCTCCTTGTGTAGAAAAAAGTCTGTTTTGGAAGGTCAAAATGACCATTTTTTGAAATTTTGCCGGCCTCTCCCGTCGAAACGCGCGGGGATACAGAGTTGTCCTTTATACTGAAGGTAGAGTTGGACGAGCTGTATTCAACGCACTCTTCGGCTTTGTCGTAACTATACGTACTGCGGAGCAATGGCGGCTAGAATGTCGGCGGAATAGTGGTTTAAACCCTTCCCCTTTTTTTCTCGAAAATCAGAAAGTGTTCGCGATTGCCATTTTGATGCTATCGTGTAAGAAGGAAGGCAATGGGGAATACAGGGTCGAATCCCGTTCCTCGGTACGTCCATTATTTACGGATTTAGAGACTCAAGAATTTTAGGTACCCAAAAATTGGGCCTAGAAAAAAGTGCGACGGATTTGCTGGATTTTTGCGGTGATTACTAGGGAAGATGCTGGGATGCTACAGTTAAAAGGGCGGGCCTCTGAGCCGCTTGGTTCTCCTTGTGTAGAAAAAAGTCTGTTTTGTAAGGTCAAAATGACCATTTTTTGAAATTTTGCCGGCCTCTCCCGTCCAAACGCGCGGGGATACAGAATTGTCCTTTATACTGAAGATAGAGTTGGACGAGCTGTATTCAACGCACTCTTCGGCTTTGTCGTAACTATATGTACTGCGGAGCAATGGCGGCTAGAATGTCGGCGGAATAGTGGTTTAAACCCTTCCCCTTTTTTTCTCGTAAATCAGAAAGTGTTCGCGATTGCCATTTTGATGCTATCGTGTAAGAAGCAAGTCAATGGTGAATACAGGGCCGCATCCCGTTCCTCGAAACGTCCATTATTTCCGGATTTAGAGACTCAAAAATTTTAGGTACCCAAAAATTGGGCCTAGAAAAAAGTGAGACGGATTTGCTGGATTTTTGCGGTGATTGCTAGGGAAGATGCTGGGATGCTACAGTTAAAAGGGCGGGCCTCTGAGCCGCTTGGTTCTCCTTGTGTAGAAAAAAGTCTGTTTTGGAAGGTCAAAATGACCATTTTTTGAAAATTTGCCGGCCTCTCCCGTCCAAACGCGCGGGGATAGAGGGTTGTCCTTTATACTGAGGATAGTGTTGGATGAGCTGTATTCAACGCACTCATCGGCTTTGTCGTAACTATACGTACTGCGGAGCAATGGCGGCTAGAATGTCGGCGGAATCTCGAAAATCAGAAAGTGTTCGCGATTGCCATTTTGATGCTATCGTGTAAGAAGCAAGTCAATGGGGAATACAGGGCCGCATCCCGTTCCTCGGTACGGCCATTATTTCCGGATTTAGAGACTCAAAAAGATTAGGTACCCAAAAATTGGGCCTAGAAAAAAGTGCGACGGATTTGCTGGATTTTTGCGGTGATTACTAGGGAAGATGCTGGGATGCTACAGTTAAAAGAGCGGGCCTCTGAGCCGCTTGGTTCTCCTTGTGTAGAAAAAAGTCTGTTTTGGAAGGTCAAAATGACCATTTTTTGAAATTTTGCCGGCCTCTCCCGTCCAAACGCGCGTTGATACAGAGTTGTCCTTTATACTGAAGATAGAGTTGGACGAGCTGTATTCAACGCACTCTTCGGCTTTGTCGTGACTATACGTACTGCGGAGCAATGGCGGCTAGAATGTCGGCGGAATAGTGGTTTAAACCCTTCCCCTTTTTTTCTCGAAAATCAGAAAGTGTTCGCGATTGCCATTTTGATGCTATCGTGTAAGAAGGAAGTCAATGGGGAATACAGGGTCGAAACCCGTTCCTCGGTACGTCCATTATTTCCGGATTTAGAGACTCAAGAATTTTAGGTACCCAAAAATTGGGCCTAGAAAAAAGTGCGACGGATTTGCTGGATTTTTGCGGTGATTACTAGGGAAGATGCTGGGATGCTACAGTTAAAAGGGCGGGCCTCTGAGCCGCTTGGTTCTCCTTGTGTAGAAAAAAGTCTGTTTTGTAAGGTCAAAATGACCATTTTTTGAAATTTTGCCGGCCTCTCCCGTCCAAACGCGCGGGGATACAGAATTGTCCTTTATACTGAAGATAGAGTTGGACGAGCTGTATTCAACGCACTCTTCGGCTTTGTCGTAACTATATGTACTGCGGAGCAATGGCGGCTAGAATGTCGGCGGAATAGTGGTTTAAACCCTTCCCCTTTTTTTCTCGAAAATCAGAAAGTGTTCGCGATTGCCATTTTGATGCTATCGTGTAAGAAGCAAGTCAATGGGGAATACAGGGCCGCATCCCGTTCCTCGGTACGTCCATTATTTCCGGATTTAGAGACTCAAAAATTTTAGGTACCCAAAAATTGCGCCTAGAAAAAAGTGCGACGGATTTGCTGGATTTTCGCGGTGATTACTAGGGAAGATGCTGGGATGCTACAGTTAAAAGGGCGGGCCTCTGAGCCGCTTGGTTCTCCTTGTGTAGAAAAAAGTCTGTTTTGGAAGGTCAAAATGACCATTTTTTGAAATTTTGCCGGCCTCTCCCGTCGAAACGCGCGGGGATACAGAGTTGTCCTTTATACTGAAGGTAGAGTTGGACGAGCTGTATTCAACGCACTCTTCGGCTTTGTCGTAACTATACGTACTGCGGAGCAATGGCGGCTAGAATGTCGGCGGAATAGTGGTTTAAACCCTTCCCCTTTTTTTCTCGAAAATCAGAAAGTGTTCGCGATTGCCATTTTGATGCTATCGTGTAAGAAGGAAGTCAATGGGGAATACAGGGTCGAATCCCGTTCCTCGGTACGTCCATTATTTCCGGATTTAGAGACTCAAGAATTTTAGGTACCCAAAAATTGGGCCTAGAAAAAAGTGCGACGGATTTGCTGGATTTTTGCGGTGATTACTAGGGAAGATGCTGGGATGCTACAGTTAAAAGGGCGGGCCTCTGAGCCGCTTGGTTCTCCTTGTGTAGAAAAAAGTCTGTTTTGTAAGGTCAAAATGACCATTTTTTGAAATTTTGCCGGCCTCTCCCGTCCAAACGCTCGGGGATACAGAATTGTCCTTTATACTGAAGATAGAGTTGGACGAGCTGTATTCAACGCACTCTTCGGCTTTGTCGTAACTATATGTACTGCGGAGCAATGGCGGCTAGAATGTCGGCGGAATAGTGGTTTAAACCCTTCCCCTTTTTTTCTCGAAAATCAGAAAGTGTTCGCGATTGCCATTTTGATGCTATCGTGTAAGAAGCAAGTCAATGGGGAATACAGGGCCGCATCCCGTTCCTCGGTACGTCCATTATTTCCGGATTTAGAGACTCAAAAATTTTAGGTACCCAAAAATTGCGCCTAGAAAAAAGTGCGACGGATTTGCTGGATTTTCGCGGTGATTACTAGGGAAGATGCTGGGATGCTACAGTTAAAAGGGCGGGCCTCTGAGCCGCTTGGTTCTCCTTGTGTAGAAAAAAGTCTGTTTTGGAAGGTCAAAATGACCATTTTTTGAAATTTTGCCGGCCTCTCCCGTCGAAACGCGCGGGGATACAGAGTTGTCCTTTATACTGAAGGTAGAGTTGGACGAGCTGTATTCAACGCACTCTTCGGCTTTGTCGTAACTATACGTACTGCGGAGCAATGGCGGCTAGAATGTCGGCGGAATAGTGGTTTAAACCCTTCCCCTTTTTTTCTCGAAAATCAGAAAGTGTTCGCGATTGCCATTTTGATGCTATCGTGTAAGAAGGAAGGCAATGGGGAATACAGGGTCGAATCCCGTTCCTCGGTACGTCCATTATTTACGGATTTAGAGACTCAAGAATTTTAGGTACCCAAAAATTGGGCCTAGAAAAAAGTGCGACGGATTTGCTGGATTTTTGCGGTGATTACTAGGGAAGATGCTGGGATGCTACAGTTAAAAGGGCGGGCCTCTGAGCCGCTTGGTTCTCCTTGTGTAGAAAAAAGTCTGTTTTGTAAGGTCAAAATGACCATTTTTTGAAATTTTGCCGGCCTCTCCCGTCCAAACGCGCGGGGATACAGAATTGTCCTTTATACTGAAGATAGAGTTGGACGAGCTGTATTCAACGCACTCTTCGGCTTTGTCGTAACTATATGTACTGCGGAGCAATGGCGGCTAGAATGTCGGCGGAATAGTGGTTTAAACCCTTCCCCTTTTTTTCTCGTAAATCAGAAAGTGTTCGCGATTGCCATTTTGATGCTATCGTGTAAGAAGCAAGTCAATGGTGAATACAGGGCCGCATCCCGTTCCTCGAAACGTCCATTATTTCCGGATTTAGAGACTCAAAAATTTTAGGTACCCAAAAATTGGGCCTAGAAAAAAGTGAGACGGATTTGCTGGATTTTTGCGGTGATTGCTAGGGAAGATGCTGGGATGCTACAGTTAAAAGGGCGGGCCTCTGAGCCGCTTGGTTCTCCTTGTGTAGAAAAAAGTCTGTTTTGGAAGGTCAAAATGACCATTTTTTGAAAATTTGCCGGCCTCTCCCGTCCAAACGCGCGGGGATAGAGGGTTGTCCTTTATACTGAGGATAGTGTTGGATGAGCTGTATTCAACGCACTCATCGGCTTTGTCGTAACTATACGTACTGCGGAGCAATGGCGGCTAGAATGTCGGCGGAATCTCGAAAATCAGAAAGTGTTCGCGATTGCCATTTTGATGCTATCGTGTAAGAAGCAAGTCAATGGGGAATACAGGGCCGCATCCCGTTCCTCGGTACGGCCATTATTTCCGGATTTAGAGACTCAAAAAGATTAGGTACCCAAAAATTGGGCCTAGAAAAAAGTGCGACGGATTTGCTGGATTTTTGCGGTGATTACTAGGGAAGATGCTGGGATGCTACAGTTAAAAGAGCGGGCCTCTGAGCCGCTTGGTTCTCCTTGTGTAGAAAAAAGTCTGTTTTGGAAGGTCAAAATGACCATTTTTTGAAATTTTGCCGGCCTCTCCCGTCCAAACGCGCGTTGATACAGAGTTGTCCTTTATACTGAAGATAGAGTTGGACGAGCTGTATTCAACGCACTCTTCGGCTTTGTCGTGACTATACGTACTGCGGAGCAATGGCGGCTAGAATGTCGGCGGAATAGTGGTTTAAACCCTTCCCCTTTTTTTCTCGAAAATCAGAAAGTGTTCGCGATTGCCATTTTGATGCTATCGTGTAAGAAGGAAGTCAATGGGGAATACAGGGTCGAAACCCGTTCCTCGGTACGTCCATTATTTCCGGATTTAGAGACTCAAGAATTTTAGGTACCCAAAAATTGGGCCTAGAAAAAAGTGCGACGGATTTGCTGGATTTTTGCGGTGATTACTAGGGAAGATGCTGGGATGCTACAGTTAAAAGGGCGGGCCTCTGAGCCGCTTGGTTCTCCTTGTGTAGAAAAAAGTCTGTTTTGTAAGGTCAAAATGACCATTTTTTGAAATTTTGCCGGCCTCTCCCGTCCAAACGCGCGGGGATACAGAATTGTCCTTTATACTGAAGATAGAGTTGGACGAGCTGTATTCAACGCACTCTTCGGCTTTGTCGTAACTATATGTACTGCGGAGCAATGGCGGCTAGAATGTCGGCGGAATAGTGGTTTAAACCCTTCCCCTTTTTTTCTCGAAAATCAGAAAGTGTTCGCGATTGCCATTTTGATGCTATCGTGTAAGAAGCAAGTCAATGGGGAATACAGGGCCGCATCCCGTTCCTCGGTACGTCCATTATTTCCGGATTTAGAGACTCAAAAATTTTAGGTACCCAAAAATTGCGCCTAGAAAAAAGTGCGACAGATTTGCTGGATTTTCGCGGTGATTACTAGGGAAGATGCTGGGATGCTACAGTTAAAAGGGCGGGCCTCTGAGCCGCTTGGTTCTCCTTGTGTAGAAAAAAGTCTGTTTTGTAAGGTCAAAATGACCATTTTTTGAAATTTTGCCGGCCTCCCCCGTCCAAACGCGCGGGGATAGAGGGTTGTCCTTTATACTGAGGATAGTGTTGGATGAGCTGTATTCAACGCACTCATCGGCTTTGTCGTAACTATACGTACTGCGGAGCAATGGCGGCTAGAATGTCGGCGGAATAGTGGTTTAAACCCTTCCCCTTTTTTTCTCGAAAATCAGAAAGTGTTCGCGATTGCCATTTTGATGCTATCGTGTAAGAAGCAAGTCAATGGGGAATACAGGGCCGCATCCCTTTCCTCGGTACGTCCATTATTTCCGGATTTAGAGACTCAAAAATTTTAGGTACCCAAAAATTGCGCCTAGAAAAAAGTGCGACGGATTTGCTGGATTTTCGCGGTGATTACTAGGGAAGATGCTGGGATGCTACAGTTAAAAGGGCGGGCCTCTGAGCCGCTTGGTTCTCCTTGTGTAGAAAAAAGTCTGTTTTGGAAGGTCAAAATGACCATTTTTTGAAATTTTGCCGGCCTCTCCCGTCCAAACGCGCGGGGATACAGAGTTGTCCTTTATACTGAAGGTAGAGTTGGACGAGCTGTATTCAACGCACTCTTCGGCTTTGTCGTAACTATACGTACTGCGGAGCAATGGCGGCTAGAATGTCGGCGGAATAGTGGTTTAAACCCTTCCCCTTTTTTTCTCGAAAATCAGAAAGTGTTCGCGATTGCCATTTTGATGCTATCGTGTAAGAAGGAAGTCAATGGGGAATACAGGGTCGAATCCCGTTCCTCGGTACGTCCATTATTTCCGGATTTAGAGACTCAAGAATTTTAGGTACCCAAAAATTGGGCCTAGAAAAAAGTGCGACGGATTTGCTGGATTTTTGCGGTGATTACTAGGGAAGATGCTGGGATGCTACAGTTAAAAGGGCGGGCCTCTGAGCCGCTTGGTTCTCCTTGTGTAGAAAAAAGTCTGTTTTGTAAGGTCAAAATGACCATTTTTTGAAATTTTGCCGGCCTCTCCCGTCCAAACGCGCGGGGATACAGAATTGTCCTTTATACTGAAGATAGAGTTGGACGAGCTGTATTCAACGCACTCTTCGGCTTTGTCGTAACTATATGTACTGCGGAGCAATGGCGGCTAGAATGTCGGCGGAATAGTGGTTTAAACCCTTCCCCTTTTTTTCTCGAAAATCAGAAAGTGTTCGCGATTGCCATTTTGATGCTATCGTGTAAGAAGCAAGTCAATGGGGAATACAGGGCCGCATCCCGTTCCTCGGTACGGCCATTATTTCCGGATTTAGAGACTCAAAAAGATTAGGTACCCAAAAATTGGGCCTAGAAAAAAGTGCGACGGATTTGCTGGATTTTTGCGGTGATTACTAGGGAAGATGCTGGGATGCTACAGTTAAAAGGGCGGGCCTCTGAGCCGCTTGGTTCTCCTTGTGTAGAAAAAAGTCTGTTTTGGAAGGTCAAAATGACCATTTTTTGAAATTTTGCCGGCCTCTCCCGTCCAAACGCGCGGGGATACAGAGTTGTCCTTTATACTGAAGATAGAGTTGGACGAGCTGTATTCAACGCACTCTTCGGCTTTGTCGTGACTATACGTACTGCGGAGCAATGGCGGCTAGAATGTCGGCGGAATAGTGGTTTAAACCCTTCCCCTTTTTTTCTCGAAAATCAGAAAGTGTTCGCGATTGCCATTTTGATGCTATCGTGTAAGAAGGAAGTCAATGGGGAATACAGGGTCGAAACCCGTTCCTCGGTACGTCCATTATTTCCGGATTTAGAGACTCAAGAATTTTAGGTACCCAAAAATTGGGCCTAGAAAAAAGTGCGACGGATTTGCTGGATTTTTGCGGTGATTACTAGGGAAGATGCTGGGATGCTACAGTTAAAAGGGCGGGCCTCTGAGCCGCTTGGTTCTCCTTGTGTAGAAAAAAGTCTGTTTTGTAAGGTCAAAATGACCATTTTTTGAAATTTTGCCGGCCTCTCCCGTCCAAACGCGCGGGGATACAGAATTGTCCTTTATACTGAAGATAGAGTTGGACGAGCTGTATTCAACGCACTCTTCGGCTTTGTCGTAACTATATGTACTGCGGAGCAATGGCGGCTAGAATGTCGGCGGAATAGTGGTTTAAACCCTTCCCCTTTTTTTCTCGAAAATCAGAAAGTGTTCGCGATTGCCATTTTGATGCTATCGTGTAAGAAGCAAGTCAATGGAGAATACAGGGCCGCATCCCGTTCCTCGGTACGTCCATTATTTCCGGATTTAGAGACTCAAAAATTTTAGGTACCCAAAAATTGCGCCTAGAAAAAAGTGCGACGGATTTGCTGGATTTTCGCGGTGATTACTAGGGAAGATGCTGGGATGCTACAGTTAAAAGGGCGGGCCTGTGAGCCGCTTGGTTCTCCTTGTGTAGAAAAAAGTCTGTTTTGTAAGGTCAAAATGACCATTTTTTGAAATTTTGCCGGCCTCTCCCGTCCAAACGCGCGGGGATACAGAATTGTCCTTTATACTGAAGATAGAGTTGGACGAGCTGTATTCAACGCACTCTTCGGCTTTGTCGTAACTATATGTACTGCGGAGCAATGGCGGCTAGAATGTCGGCGGAATAGTGGTTTAAACCCTTCCCCTTTTTTTCTCGAAAATCAGAAAGTGTTCGCGATTGCCATTTTGATGCTATCGTGTAAGAAGCAAGTCAATGGGCAATACAGGGCCGCATCCCGTTCCTCGGTACGTCCATTATTTCCGGATTTAGAGACTCAAAAATTTTAGGTACCCAAAAATTGGGCCTAGAAAAAAGTGCGACGGATTTGCTGGATTTTTGCGGTGATTACTAGGGAAGATGCTGGGATGCTACAGTTAAAAGGGCGGGCCTCTGAGCCGCTTGGTTCTCCTTGTGTAGAAAAAAGTCTGTTTTGGAAGGTCAAAATGACCATTTTTTGAAAATTTGCCGGCCACTCCCGTCCAAACGCGCGGGGATAGAGGGTTGTCCTTTATACTGAGGATATAGTTGGACGAGCTGTATTCAACGCACTCATCGGCTTTGTCGTAACTATACGTACTGCGGAGCAATGGCGGCTAGAATGTCGGCGGAATAGTGGTTCCCCTTTTTTTCTCGAAAATCAGAAAGTGTTCGCGATTGCCATTTTGATGCTATCGTGTAAGAAGCAAGTCAATGGGGAATACAGGGCCGCATCCCGTTCCTCGGTACGTCCATTATTTCCGGATTTAGAGACTCAAAAATTTTAGGTACCCAAAAATTGGGCCTAGAAAAAAGAGCGACGGATTTGCTGGATTTTTGCGGTGATTACTAGGGAGGATGCTGGGATGCTACAGTTAAAAGGGCGGGCCTCTGAGCCGCTTGGTTCTCCTTGTGTGGAAAAAAGTCTGTTTTGGAAGGTCAAAATGACCATTTTTTTAAATTTTGCCGGCCTCTCCCGTCCAAACGCGCGGGGATAGAGGGTTGTCCTTTGTACTGAAGATAGAGTTGGACGAGCTGTATTCAACGCACTCTTCGGCTTTGTCGTAACTATACGTACTGCGGAGCAATGGCGGCTAGAATGTCGGCGGAATAGTGGTTTAATCCCTTCCCCTTTTTTTCTCGAAAATCAGAAAGTGTTCGCGATTGCCATTTTGATGCTATCGTTTAAGAAGCAAGTCAATGGGGAATACTGGGCCGAATCCCGTTCCTCGGTACGGCAATTATATCCGGATTTAGAGACTAAAAAATTTTAGGTACCCAAAAATTGGGCCTAGAAAAAAGTGCGACGGATTTGCTGGATTTTTGCGGTGATTACTAGGGAAGATGCTGGGATGCTACAGTTAAAAGGGCGGGCCTCTGAGCCGCTTGGTTCTCCTTGTGTAGAAAAAAGTCTGTTTTGGAAGGTCAAAATGACCATTTTTTGAAATTTTGCCGGCCTCTCCCGTCCAAACGCGCGGGGATACAGAATTGTCCTTTATACTGAAGATAGAGTTGGACGAGCTGTATTCAACGCACTCTTCGGCTTTGTCGTAACTATATGTACTGCGGAGCAATGGCGGCTAGAATGTCGGCGGAATAGTGGTTTAAACCCTTCCCCTTTTTTTCTCGAAAATCAGAAAGTGTTCGCGATTGCCATTTTGATGCTATCGTGTAAGAAGCAAGTCAATGGGCAATACAGGGCCGCATCCCGTTCCTCGGTACGTCCATTATTTCCGGATTTAGAGACTCAAAAATTTTAGGTACCCAAAAATTGGGCCTAGAAAAAAGTGCGACGGATTTGCTGGATTTTTGCGGTGATTACTAGGGAAGATGCTGGGATGCTACAGTTAAAAGGGCGGGCCTCTGAGCCGCTTGGTTCTCCTTGTGTAGAAAAAAGTCTGTTTTGGAAGGTCAAAATGACCATTTTTTGAAAATTTGCCGGCCACTCCCGTCCAAACGCGCGGGGATAGAGGGTTGTCCTTTATACTGAGGATATAGTTGGACGAGCTGTATTCAACGCACTCATCGGCTTTGTCGTAACTATACGTACTGCGGAGCAATGGCGGCTAGAATGTCGGCGGAATAGTGGTTCCCCTTTTTTTCTCGAAAATCAGAAAGTGTTCGCGATTGCCATTTTGATGCTATCGTGTAAGAAGCAAGTCAATGGGGAATACAGGGCCGCATCCCGTTCCTCGGTACGTCCATTATTTCCGGATTTAGAGACTCAAAAATTTTAGGTACCCAAAAATTGCGCCTAGAAAAAAGTGCGACGGATTTGCTGGATTTTCGCGGTGATTACTAGGGAAGATGCTGGGATGCTACAGTTAAAAGGGCGGGCCTCTGAGCCGCTTGGTTCTCCTTGTGTAGAAAAAAGTCTGTTTTGGAAGGTCAAAATGACCATTTTTTGAAATTTTGCCGGCCACTCCCGTCCAAACGCGCGGGGATACAGAGTTGTCCTTTATACTGAAGGTAGAGTTGGACGAGCTGTATTCAACGCACTCTTCGGCTTTGTCGTAACTATACGTACTGCGGAGCAATGGCGGCTAGAATGTCGGCGGAATAGTGGTTTAAACCCTTCCCCTTTTTTTCTCGAAAATCAGAAAGTGTTCGCGATTGCCATTTTGATGCTATCGTGTAAGAAGGAAGTCAGTGGGGAATACAGGGTCGAATCCCGTTCCTCGGTACGTCCATTATTTCCGGATTTAGAGACTCAAGAATTTTAGGTACCCAAAAATTGGGCCTAGAAAAAAGTGCGACGGATTTGCTGGATTTTTGCGGTGATTACTAGGGAAGATGCTGGGATGCTACAGTTAAAAGGGCGGGCCTCTGAGCCGCTTGGTTCTCCTTGTGTAGAAAAAAGTCTGTTTTGTAAGGTCAAAATGACCATTTTTTGAAATTTTGCCGGCCTCTCCCGTCCAAACGCGCGGGGATACAGAATTGTCCTTTATACTGAAGATAGAGTTGGACGAGCTGTATTCAACGCACTCTTCGGCTTTGTCGTAACTATATGTACTGCGGAGCAATGGCGGCTAGAATGTCGGCGGAATAGTGGTTTAAACCCTTCCCCTTTTTTTCTCGAAAATCAGAAAGTGTTCGCGATTGCCATTTTGATGCTATCGTGTAAGAAGCAAGTCAATGGGGAATACAGGGCCGCATCCCGTTCCTCGGTACGGCCATTATTTCCGGATTTAGAGACTCAAAAAGATTAGGTACCCAAAAATTGGGCCTAGAAAAAAGTGCGACGGATTTGCTGGATTTTTGCGGTGATTACTAGGGAAGATGCTGGGATGCTACAGTTAAAAGGGCGGGCCTCTGAGCCGCTTGGTTCTCCTTGTGTAGAAAAAAGTCTGTTTTGGAAGGTCAAAATGACCATTTTTTGAAATTTTGCCGGCCTCTCCCGTCCAAACGCGCGGGGATACAGAATTGTCCTTTATACTGAAGATAGAGTTGGACGAGCTGTATTCAACGCACTCTTCGGCTTTGTCGTAACTATATGTACTGCGGAGCAATGGCGGCTAGAATGTCGGCGGAATAGTGGTTTAAACCCTTCCCCTTTTTTTCTCGAAAATCAGAAAGTGTTCGCGATTGCCATTTTGATGCTATCGTGTAAGAAGCAAGTCAATGGGCAATACAGGGCCGCATCCCGTTCCTCGGTACGTCCATTATTTCCGGATTTAGAGACTCAAAAATTTTAGGTACCCAAAAATTGGGCCTAGAAAAAAGTGCGACGGATTTGCTGGATTTTTGCGGTGATTACTAGGGAAGATGCTGGGATGCTACAGTTAAAAGGGCGGGCCTCTGAGCCGCTTGGTTCTCCTTGTGTAGAAAAAAGTCTGTTTTGGAAGGTCAAAATGACCATTTTTTGAAAATTTGCCGGCCACTCCCGTCCAAACGCGCGGGGATAGAGGGTTGTCCTTTATACTGAGGATATAGTTGGACGAGCTGTATTCAACGCACTCATCGGCTTTGTCGTAAGTATACGTACTGCGGAGCAATGGCGGCTAGAATGTCGGCGGAATAGTGGTTCCCCTTTTTTTCTCGAAAATCAGAAAGTGTTCGCGATTGCCATTTTGATGCTATCGTGTAAGAAGCAAGTCAATGGGGAATACAGGGCCGCATCCCGTTCCTCGGTACGTCCATTATTTCCGGATTTAGAGACTCAAAAATTTTAGGTACCCAAAAATTGGGCCTAGAAAAAAGAGCGACGGATTTGCTGGATTTTTGCGGTGATTACTAGGGAGGATGCTGGGATGCTACAGTTAAAAGGGCGGGCCTCTGAGCCGCTTGGTTCTCCTTGTGTGGAAAAAAGTCTGTTTTGGAAGGTCAAAATGACCATTTTTTTAAATTTTGCCGGCCTCTCCCGTCCAAACGCGCGGGGATAGAGGGTTGTCCTTTGTACTGAAGATAGAGTTGGACGAGCTGTATTCAACGCACTCTTCGGCTTTGTCGTAACTATACGTACTGCGGAGCAATGGCGGCTAGAATGTCGGCGGAATAGTGGTTTAATCCCTTCCCCTTTTTTTCTCGAAAATCAGAAAGTGTTCGCGATTGCCATTTTGATGCTATCGTTTAAGAAGCAAGTCAATGGGGAATACTGGGCCGAATCCCGTTCCTCGGTACGGCAATTATATCCGGATTTAGAGACTAAAAAATTTTAGGTACCCAAAAATTGGGCCTAGAAAAAAGTGCGACGGATTTGCTGGATTTTTGCGGTGATTACTAGGGAAGATGCTGGGATGCTACAGTTAAAAGGGCGGGCCTCTGAGCCGCTTGGTTCTCCTTGTGTAGAAAAAAGTCTGTTTTGGAAGGTCAAAATGACCATTTTTTGAAATTTTGCCGGCCTCTCCCGTCCAAACGCGCGGGGATACAGAATTGTCCTTTATACTGAAGATAGAGTTGGACGAGCTGTATTCAACGCACTCTTCGGCTTTGTCGTAACTATATGTACTGCGGAGCAATGGCGGCTAGAATGTCGGCGGAATAGTGGTTTAAACCCTTCCCCTTTTTTTCTCGAAAATCAGAAAGTGTTCGCGATTGCCATTTTGATGCTATCGTGTAAGAAGCAAGTCAATGGGCAATACAGGGCCGCATCCCGTTCCTCGGTACGTCCATTATTTCCGGATTTAGAGACTCAAAAATTTTAGGTACCCAAAAATTGGGCCTAGAAAAAAGTGCGACGGATTTGCTGGATTTTTGCGGTGATTACTAGGGAAGATGCTGGGATGCTACAGTTAAAAGGGCGGGCCTCTGAGCCGCTTGGTTCTCCTTGTGTAGAAAAAAGTCTGTTTTGGAAGGTCAAAATGACCATTTTTTGAAAATTTGCCGGCCACTCCCGTCCAAACGCGCGGGGATAGAGGGTTGTCCTTTATACTGAGGATATAGTTGGACGAGCTGTATTCAACGCACTCATCGGCTTTGTCGTAACTATACGTACTGCGGAGCAATGGCGGCTAGAATGTCGGCGGAATAGTGGTTCCCCTTTTTTTCTCGAAAATCAGAAAGTGTTCGCGATTGCCATTTTGATGCTATCGTGTAAGAAGCAAGTCAATGGGGAATACAGGGCCGCATCCCGTTCCTCGGTACGTCCATTATTTCCGGATTTAGAGACTCAAAAAATTTAGGTACCCAAAAATTGGGCCTAGAAAAAAGTGTGACGGATTTGCTGGATTTTTGCGGTGATTACTAGGGAAGATGGTGGGATGCTACAGTTAAAACGGCGGGCCTCTGAGCCGCTTGGTTCTCCTTGTGTAGAAAAAAGTCTGTTTTGGAAGGTCATAATGACCATTTTTTGAAATTTTGCCGCCCTCTCCCGTCCAAACGCGCGGGGATACAGAGTTGTCCTTTATACTGAAGATAGAGTTGGACGAGCCGTATTCAACGCACTCTTCGGCTTTGTCGTAACTATACGTACTGCGGAGCAATGGCGGCTAGAATGTCGGCGGAATAGTGGTTTAAACCCTTCCCCTTTTTTTCTCGAAAATCAGAAAGTGTTCGCGATTGCCATTTTGATGCTATCGTGTAAGAAGGAAGTCAATGGGGAATACAGGGTCGAATCCCGTTCCTCGGTACGTCCATTATTTCCGGATTTAGAGACTCAAGAATTTTAGGTACCCAAAAATTGGGCCTAGAAAAAAGTGTGACGGATTTGCTGGATTTTTGCGGTGATTACTAGGGAAGATGCTGGGATGCTACAGTTAAAAGGGCGGGCCTCTGAGCCGCTTGGTTCTCCTTGTGTAGAAAAAAGTCTGTTTTGTAAGGTCAAAATGACCATTTTTTGAAATTTTGCCGGCCTCTCCCGTCCAAACGCGCGGGGATACAGAATTGTCCTTTATACTGAAGATAGAGTTGGACGAGCTGTATTCAACGCACTCTTCGGCTTTGTCGTAACTATATGTACTGGGGAGCAATGGCGGCTAGAATGTCGGCGGAATAGTGGTTTAAACCCTTCCCCTTTTTTTCTCGAAAATCAGAAAGTGTTCGCGATTGCCATTTTGATGCTATCGTGTAAGAAGCAAGTCAATGGGGAATACAGGGCCGCATCCCGTTCCTCGGTACGTCCATTATTTCCGGATTTAGAGACTCAAAAATTTTAGGTACCGAAAAATTGGGCCTAGAAAAAAGTGCGACGGATTTGCTGGATTTTTGCGGTGATTACTAGGGAAGATGCTGGGATGCTACAGTTAAAAGGGCGGGCCTCTGAGCCGCTTGGTTCTCCTTGTGTAGAAAAAAGTCTGTTTTGGAAGGTCAAAATGACCATTTTTTGAAAATTTGCCGGCCTCTCCCGTCCAAACGCGCGGGGATAGAGGGTTGTCCTTTATACTGAGGATAGAGTTGGACGAGCTGTATTCAACGCACTCATCGGCTTTGTCGTTACTATACGTACTGCGGAGCAATGGCGGCTAGAATGTCGGCGGAATAGTGGTTTAAACCCTTCCCCTTTTTTCTCGAAAATCAGAAAGTGTTCGCGATTGCCATTTTGATGCTATCGTGTAAGAAGCAAGTCAATGGGGAATACAGGGCCGCATCCCGTTCCTCGGTACGGCAATTATTTCCGGATTTAGAGACTCAAAAAGTTTAGGTACCCAAAAATTGGGCCTAGAAAAAAGTGCGACGGATTTGCTGGATTTTTGCGGTGATTACTAGGGAAGATGCTGGGATGCTACAGTTAAAAGGGCGGGCCTCTGAGCCGCTTGGTTCTCCTTGTGTAGAAAAAAGTCTGTTTTGGAAGGTCAAAATGACCATTTTTTTAAATTTTGCCAGCCTCTCCCGCCCAAACGCGCGGGGATAGCGAGATGTCCTTTATACTGAAGATAGAGTTGGACGAGCTGTATTCAACGCACTATTCGGCTTTGTCGTAACTATACGTACTGCGGAGCAATGGCGGCTAGAATGTCGGCGGAATCTCGAAAATCAGAAAGTGTTCGCGATTGCCATTTTGATGCTATCGTGTAAGAAGCAAGTCATTGGGGAATACAGGGCCGCATCCCGTTCCTCGGTACGGCCATTATTTCCGGATTTAGAGACTCAAAAAGTTTAGGTACCCAAAAATTGGGCCTAGAAAAAGGTGCGACGGATTTGCTGGATTTTTGCGGTGATTACTAGGGAAGATGCTGGGATGCTACAGTTAAAAGGGCGGGCCTCTGAGCCGCTTGGTTCTCCTTGTGTAGAAAAAAGTCTGTTTTGGAAGGTCAAAATGACCATTTTTTGAAATTTTGCCGGCCTCTCCCGTCCAAACGCGCGGGGATACAGAGTTGTCCTTTATACTGAAGATAGAGTTGGACGAGCTGTATTCAACGCACTCTTCGGCTTTGTCGTAACTATATGTACTGCGGAGCAATGGCGGCTAGAATGTCGGCGGAATAGTGGTTTAAACCCTTCCCCTTTTCTTCTCGAAAATCAGAAAGTGTTCGCGATTGCCATTTTGATGCTATCGTGTAAGAAGCAAGTCAATGGGGAATACAGGGCCGCATCCCGTTCCTCGGTACGTCCATTATTTCCGGATTTAGAGACTCAAAAATTTTAGGTACCCAAAAATTGGGCCTAATAAAAAGAGCGACGGATTAGCTGGATTTTTGCGGTGATTACTAGGGAAGATGCTGGGATGCTACAGTTAAAAGGGCGGGCCTCTGAGCCGCTTGGTTCTCCTTGTGTAGAAAAAAGTCCGTTTTGGAAGGTCAAAATGACCATTTTTTGAAATTTTGCCGGCCTCTCCCGTCCTAACGCGTGGGGATAGAGAGTTGTCCTTTATACTGAAGATAGAGTTGGACGATCTGTATTCAACGCACTCATCGGCTTTGTCGTAACTATACGTACTGCGGAGCAATGGCGGCTAGAATGTCGGCGGAATAGTGGTTTAAAAACCCTTCCCCTTTTTTTCTCGAAAATCAGAAAGTGTTCGTGATTGCCATTTTGATGCTATCGTGCAAGAAGCAAGTCAATGGGGAATACAGGGCCGCATCCCGTTCCTCGGTACGGCCATTATTTCCGGATTTAGAGACTCAAAAATTTTAGGTACCCAAAAATTGGGCCTAGACAAAAGTGCGACGGATTTGCTGGATTTTTGCGGTGATTACTAGGGAAGATGCTGGGATGCTACAGTTCAAAAGGGCGGGCCTCTGAGCCGCTTGGTTCTCCGTGTGTAGAAAAAAGTCCGTTTTGGAAAGTCAAAATGACCATTTTTTGAAATTTTGCCGGCCTCTCCCGTCCTAACGCGTGGGGATAGGGAGTTGTTCTTTATACTGAAGATAGAGTTGGACGATCTGTATTCAACGCACTCATCGGCTTTGTCGTAACTATACGTACTGCGGAGCAATGGCGGCTAAAATGTCGGCGGAATAGTGGTTTAAAACCCTTCCCCTTTTTCTCTCGAAAATCAGAAAGTGTTCGCGATTGCCATTTTGATGCTATCGTGTAAGAAGCAAGTCAATGGGGAATACAGGGCCGCATCCCGTTCCTCGGTACGGCCATTATTTCCGGATTTAGAAACTCAAAAATTTTAGGTACCCAAAAATTGGGCCTAGAAAAAAGTGCGACAGATTTGCTGGATTTTTGCGGTGATTACTAGGGAAGATGCTGGGATCCTACAGTTAAAAGGGCGGGCGTCTGAGCCGCTTGGTTCTCCTTGTGTAGAAAAAAGTCTGTTTTGGAAGGTCAAAATGACCATTTTTTGAAAATTTGCCGGCCTCTCCCGGTCAAACGCGCGGGGATAGAGGTTGTCCTTTATACTGAAGATAGAGTTGGACGAGCTGTATTCAACGCACTCATCGGCTTTGTCGTAACTATACGTACTGCGGAGCAATGGTGGCTAGAATGTCGGCGGAATAGTGGTTTAAACCCTTCCCCTTTTTTTCTCGAAAATCAGAAAGTGTTCGCGATTGCCATTTTGATGCTATCGTGTAAGAAGCGAGTCAATGGGGAATACAGGGCCGCATCCCGTTCCTCGGTACGGCCATTATTTCCGGATTTAGAGACTCGAAAAGTTTAGGTACCCAAAAATTGGGCCTAGAAAAAAGTGCGACGGATTTGCTGGATTTTCGCGGTGATTACTAGGGAAGATGCTGGGATGCTACAGTTAAAAGGGCGGGCCTCTGAGCCGCTTGGTTCTCCTTGTGTAGAAAAAAGTCTGTTTTGGAAGGTCAAAATGACCATTTTTTTAAATTTTGCCGGCCTCTCCCGCCCAAACGCGCGGGGATAGAGAGTTGTCCTTTATACTGAAGATAGAGTTGGACGAGCTGTATTCAACGCACTCTTCGGCTTTGTCGTAACTATACGTACTGCGGAGCAATGGCGGCTAGAATGTCGGCGGAATCTCGAAAATCAGAAAGTGTTCGCGATTGCCATTTTGATACTATCGTGTAAGAAGCAAGTCATTGGGGAATACAGGGCCGCATCCCGTTCCTCGGTACGGCCATTATTTCCGGATTTAGAAACTCAAAAAGTTTAGGTACCCAAAAATTGGGCCTAGAAAAAGGTGCGACGGATTTGCTGGATTTTTGCGGTGATTACTAGGGAAGATGCTGGGATGCTACAGTTAAAAGGGCGGGCCTCTGAGCCGCTTGGTTCTCCTTGTGTAGAAAAAAGTCTGTTTTGGAAGGTCAAAATGACCATTTTTTGAAATTTTGCCGGCCTCTCCCGCCCAAACGCGCGGGGATAGCGAGATGTCCTGTATACTGAAGATAGAGTTGGACGAGCTGTATTCAACGCACTCATCGGCTTTGTCGTAACTATACGTACTGCGGAGCAATGGCGGCTAGAATGTCGGCGGAATAGTGGTTTCCCTTTTTATTCTCGAAAATAAGAGTGTTCGCGATTGCCATTTTGATGCTATCGTGTAAGAAGCAAGTCAATGGGGAATACAGGGCCGCATCCCGTTCCTCGGTACGTCCATTATTTCCGGATTTAGAGACTCAAAAAATTTAGGTACCCAAAAATTGGGCCTAGAAAAAAGTGTGACGGATTTGCTGGATTTTTGCGGTGATTACTAGGGAAGATGCTGGGATGCTACAGTTAAAAGGGCGGGCCTCTGAGCCGCTTGGTTCTCCTTGTGTAGAAAAAAGTCTGTTTTGTAAGGTCAAAATGACCATTTTTTGAAATTTTGCCGGCCTCTCCCGTCCAAACGCGCGGGGATACAGAATTGTCCTTTATACTGAAGATAGAGTTGGACGAGCTGTATTCAACGCACTCATCGTCTTTGTCGTAACTATACGTACTGCGGAGCAATGGCGGGTAGAATGTCGGCGGCCCTGTGTTCGCGATTGCCATTTTGATGCTATCGTGTAAGAAGCAAGTCAATGGGGAATACAGGGCCGCATCCCGTTCCTCGGTACGTCCATTATTTCCGGATTTAGAGACTCAAAAAATTTAGGTACCCAAAAATTGGGCCTAGAAAAAAGTGTGACGGATTTGCTGGATTTTTGCGGTGATTACTAGGGAAGATGGTGGGATGCTACAGTTAAAACGGCGGGCCTCTGAGCCGCTTGGTTCTCCTTGTGTAGAAAAAAGTCTGTTTTGGAAGGTCATAATGACCATTTTTTGAAATTTTGCCGGCCTCTCCCGTCCAAACGCGCGGGGATACAGAGTTGTCCTTTATACTGAAGATAGAGTTGGACGAGCTGTATTCAACGCACTCTTCGGCTTTGTCGTAACTATACGTACTGCGGAGCAATGGCGGCTAGAATGTCGGCGGAATAGTGGTTCCCCTTTTTTTCTCGAAAATCAGAAAGTGTTCGTGATTGCCATTTTGATGCTATCGTGCAAGAAGCAAGTCAATGGGGAATACAGGGCCGCATCCCGTTCCTCGGTACGGCCATTATTTCCGGATTTAGAGACTCAAAAATTTTAGGTACCCAAAAATTGGGCCTAGAAAAAGTGCGACGGATTTGCTGGATTTTTTCGGTGATTACTAGGGAAGATGCTGGGATGCTACAGTTAAAAGTGCGGGTCTCTGAGCCGCTTGGTTCTCCTTGTGTAGAAAAAAGTTTGTTTTGGAAGGTCAAAATGACTATTTTTTGAAATTTTGCCGGCCTCTCCCGCCCAAACGCGCGGGGATAGAGAGTTGTCCTTTATACTGAAGATAGAGTTGGACCAGCTGTATTCAACGCACTCTTCGGCTTTGTCGTAACTATACGTACTGCGGAGCAATGGCGTCTAGAATGTCGGCGGAATAGTGGTTGCCATTTTGATGCTATGGTGTAAGAAGCAAGACAATGGGGAATACAGGGCCGCATCCCGTTCCTCGTTACGGCCATTATTTCCGGATTTAGAGACTCAAAAAGTTTAGGTACCCAAAAATTGGGCCTAGAAAAAAGTGCGACGGATTTGCTGGATTTTTGCGGTGATTACTAGGGAAGATGCTGGGATGCTACAGTTATAAGGGCGGGCCTCTGAGCCGCTTGGTTCTCCTTGTGTAGAAAAAAGTCTGTTTTGGAAGGTCAAAAGGACCATTTTTTGAAATTTTGCCGGCCTCTCCCGTCCAAACGCGCGGGGATACAGAGTTGTCCTTTATACTGAAGATAGAGTTGGACGAGCTGTATTCAACGCACTCTTCGGATTTGTCGTAACTATACGTACTGCGGAGCAATGGCGGCTAGAATGTCGGCGGAATAGTGGTTTAAACCCTTCCCCTTTTTTTCTCGAAAATCAGAAAGTGTTCGCGATTGCCATTTTGATGCTATCGTGTAAGAAGCAAGTCAATGGGGAATACAGGGCCGCATCCCGTTCCTCGGTACGGCCATTATTTCCGGATTTAGTGACTCGAAAAGTTTAGGTACCCAAAAATTGGGCCTAGAAAAAAGTGCGACGGATTTGCTGGATTTTTGCGGTGATTACTAGGGAAGATGCTGGGATGCTACAGTTAAAAGGGCGGGCCTCTGAGCCGCTTGGTTCTCCTTTTGTAGAAAAAAGTCTGTTTTGGAAGGTCAAAATGACCATTTTTTGAAATTTTGCCGGCCTCTCCCGCCCAAACGCGCGGGGATAGAGAGTTGTCCTTTATACTGAAGATAGAGTTGGACGAGCTGTATTCAACGCACTCATCGGCTTTGTCGTAACTATACGTAATGCGGAGCAATGGCGGCTAGAATGTCGGCGGAATAGTGGTTTAAACCCTTCCCCTTTTTTTCTCGAAAATCAGAAAGTGTTCGCGATTGCCATTTTGATGCTATCGTGTAAGAAGCAAGTCAATGGGGAATACAGGGCCGCATCCCGTTCCTCGGTACGGCCATTATTTCCGGATTTAGAGACTCAAAAATTATAGGTACCCAAAAATTGGGCCTAGAAAAAAGTGCGACAGATTTGCTGGATTTTTGCGGTGATTACTAGGGAAGATGCTGGGATGCTACAGTTAAAAGGGCGGGCCTCTGAGCCGCTTGGTTCTCCTTGTGTAGAAAAAAGTCTGTTTTGGAAGGTCAAAATGACCATTTTTTGAAATTTTGCCGGCCTCTCCCGTCCAAACGCACGGGGATAGAGAGTTGTCCTTTATACTGAAGATAGAGTTGGACGAGCTGTATTCAACGCACTCATCGGCTTTGTCGTAACTATACGTACTGCGGAGCAATGGCGGCTAGAATGTCGGCGGAATAGTGGTTTAAACCCTTCCCCTTTTTTTCTCGAAAATCAAAAAGTGTTTGCGATTGCCATTTTGATGCTATCGTGTAAGAAGCAAGTCAATGGGGAATACAGGGCCGAATCCCGTTCCTCGGTACGGCAATTATTTCCGGATTTAGAGACTCAAAAATTTTAGGTACCCAAAAATTGGGGCTAGAAAAAAGTGCGACGGATTTGCTGGATTTTTGCGGTGATTACTAGGGAAGATGCTGGGATGCTACAGTTAAAAGGGCGGGCCTCTGAGCCGCTTGGTTCTCCTTGTGTAGAAAAAAGTCTGTTTTGGAAGGTCAAAATGACCATTTTTTGAAATTTTGCCGGCCTCTCCCGTCCAAACGCGCGGGGATAGAGAGTTGTCCTTTATACTGAAGATAGAGTTGGACGATCAGTATTCAACGCACTCATCGGCTTTGTCGTAACTGTACGTACTGCGGAGCAATGGCGGCTAGAATGTCGGCGGTATAGTGGTAAACCCGTCCCCTTTTTTTCTCGAAAATCAGAAAGTGTTCGCGATTGCCATTTTGATGCTATCGTGTAAGAAGCAAGTCAATGGGGAATACAGGGCCGCATCCCGTTCCTCGGTACGGCCATTATTTCCGGATTTAGAGACTCGAAAAGTTTAGGTACCCAAAAATTGGGCCTAGAAAAAAGTGCGACGGATTTGCTAGATTTTTGCGGTGATATCTAGGGAAGATGCTGGGATGCTACAGTTAAGATGGCGGGCCTCTGAGCCGCTTGGTTCTCCTTGTGTAGAAAAAAGTCTGTTTTGGAAGGTCAAAATGACCATTTTTTTAAATTTTGCCGGCCTCTCCCGCCCAAACGCGCGGGGATAGAGAGTTGTCTTTTATACTGAAGATAGAGTTGGACGAGCTGTATTCAACGCACTCATCGGCTTTGTCGTAACTATACGTACTGCGGAGCAATGGCGGCTAGAATGTCGGCGGAATAGTGGTTTAAACCCTTCCCCTTTTTTTCTCGAAAATCAGAAAGTGTTCGCGATTGCCATTTTGATGCTATGGTGTAAGAAGCAAGTCAATGGGGAATACAGGGCCGCATACCGTTCTTCGGTACGGCCATTATTTCCGGATTTAGAGACTCAAAAATTATAGGTACCCAAAAATTGGGCCTAGAAAAAAATGCGACAGATATGCTGGATTTTTGCGGTGATTACTAGGGAAGATGCTGGGATGCTACAGTTAAAAGGGCGGGCCTCTGAGCCGCTTGGTTCTCCTTGTGCAGAAAAAAGTCTGTTTTGGAAGGTCAAAATGACCATTTTTTGAAATTTTGCCGGCCTCTCCCGTCCAAACGCGCGGGGATAGAGGGTTGTCCTTTATACTGAAGATAGAGTTGGACGAGCTGTATTCAACGCACTCATCGGCTTTGTCGTAACGATACGTACTGCGGAGCAATGGCGGCTAGAATGTCTCGAAAATCAGAAAGTGTTCGCGATTGCCATTTTGATGCTATCGTGTAAGAAGCAAGTCAATGGGGAATACAGGGCCGAATCCCGTTCCTCGGTACGGCAATTATTTCCGGATTTAGAGACTCAAAAATTTTAGGTACCGAAAAATTGGGCCTAGAAAAAAGTGCGACGGATTTGCTGGATTTTTGCGGTGATTACTAGCGAAGATGCTGGGATGCTACAGTTAAAAGGGCGGGCCTCTGAGCCGCTTGGTTCTCCTTGTGTAGAAAAAAGTCTGTTTTGGAAGTTCAAATTGACCATTTTTTGAAATTTTGCCGGCCTCTCCCGTCCAAACGCGCGGGGATACAGAGTTGTCCTTTATACTGAAGATAGAGTTGGACGAGCTGTATTCAACGCACTCTTCGGCTTTGTCGTAACTATACGTACTGCGGAGCAATGGCGGCTAGAATGTCGGCGGAATAGTGGTTTAAACCCTTCCCCTTTTTTTCTCGAAAATCAGAAAGTGTTCGCGATTGCCATTTTGATGCTAACGTGTAAGAAGCAAGGCAATGGGGAATACAGGGCCGCATCCCGTTCCTCGGTACGTCCATTATTTCCGGATTTAGAGACTCAAAAATTTTAGGTACCCAAAAATTGGGCCTAGAAAAAAGTGTGACGGATTTGCTGGATTTTTGCGGTGATTACTAGGGAAGATGCTGGGATGCTACAGTTAAAAGGGCGGGCCTCTGAGCCGCTTGGTTATCCTTGTGTAGAAAAAAGTCTGTTTTGGAAGGTCAAAATGACCATTTTTTGAAATTTTGCCGGCCTCTCCCGTCCAAACGCGCGGGGATACAGAGTTGTCCTTTATACTGAAGATAGAGTTGGACGAGCTGTATTCAACGCACTCTTCGGCTTTGTCGTAACTATACGTACTGCGGAGCAATGGCGGCTAGAATGTCGGCGGAATAGTGGTTTAAACCCTTCCCCTTTTTTTCTCGAAAATCAGAAAGTGTTCGCGATTGCCATTTTGATGCTATCGTGTAAGAAGCAAGTAATTGGGGAATACAGGGCCGCATCCCGTTCCTCGGTACGGCCATTATTTCCGGATTTAGAAACTCAAAAATTTTAGGTACCCAAAAATTGGGCCTAGAAAAAAGTGCGACAGATTTGCTGGATTTTTGCGGTGATTACTAGGGAAGATGCTGGGATGCTACAGTTATAAGGGCGGGCCTCTGAGCCGCTTGGTTCTTCTTGTGTAGAAAAAAGTCTGTTTTGGAAGGTCAAAATGACAATTTTTTGAAATTTTGCCGGCCTCTCCCGCCCAAACGCGCGGGGATAGCGAGATGTCCTTTATACTGAAGATAGAGTCTGACAAGCTGTATTCAACGCACTCATCGGCTTTGTCGTAACTATAAGTACTGCAGAGCAATGGCGGCTAGAATGTAGGCGGAATAGTGGTTTAAACCCTTCCCCTTTTTTTCTCGAAAATCAGAAAGTGTTCGCGATTGCCATTTTGATGCTATCGTGTAAGAAGCAAGTCAATGGGGAATACAGGGCCGCATCCCGTTCCTCGGTACGGCCATTATTTCCGGATTTAGAGACTCGAAAAGTTTAGGTACCCAAAAATTGGGCCTAGAAAAAAGTGCGACGGATTTGCTAGATTTTTGCGGTGATTACTAGGGAAGATGCTGGGATGCTACAGTTAAGAGGGCGGGCCTCTGAGCCGCTTGGTTCTCCTTGTGTAGAAAAAAGTCTGTTTTGGAAGGTCAAAATGACCATTTTTTTAAATTTTGCCGGCCTCTCCCGCCCAAACGCGCGGGGATACAGAGTTGTCCTTTATACTGAAGATAGAGTTGGACGAGCTGTATTCAACGCACTCATCGGCTTTGTCGTAACGATACGTACTGCGGAGCAATGGCGGCTAGAATGTCGGCGGAATAGTGGTTTAAACCCTTCCCCTTTTTTTCTCGAAAATCAGAAAGTGTTCGCGATTGCCATTTTGATGCTATCGTGTAAGAAGCAAGTCAATGGGGAATACAGGGCCGAATCCCGTTCCTCGGTACGGCAATTATTTCCGGATTTAGAGACTCAAAAATTTTAGGTACCGAAAAATTGGGCCTAGAAAAAAGTGCGACGGATTTGCTGGATTTTTGCGGTGATTACTAGGAAAGATGCTGGGATGCTACAGTTAAAAGGGCGGGCCTCTGAGCCGCTTGGTTCTCCTTGTGTAGAAAAAAGTCTGTTTTGGAAGGTCAAAATGACCATTTTTTGAAATTTTGCCGGCCTCTCCCGTCCAAACGCGCGGGGATACAGAGTTGTCCTTTATACTGAAGATAGAGTTGGACGAGCTGTATTCAACGCACGCTTCGGCTTTGTCGTAACTATACGTACTGCGGAGCAATGGCGGCTAGAATGTCGGCGGAATAGTGGTTTAAACCCTTCCCCTTTTTTTCTCGAAAATCAGAAAGTGTTCGCGATTGCCATTTTGATGCTAACGTGTTAGAAGCAAGGCAATGGGGAATACAGGGCCGCATCCCGTTCCTCGGTACGTCCATTATTTCCGGATTTAGAGACTCAAAAATTTTAGGTACCCAAAAATTGGGCCTAGAAAAAAGTGTGACGGATTTGCTGGATTTTTGCGGTGATTACTAGGGAAGATGCTGGGATGCTACAGTTAAAAGGGCGGGCCTCTGAGCCGCTTGGTTCTCCTTGTGTAGAAAAAAGTCTGTTTTGGAAGGTCAAAATGACCATTTTTTGAAATTTTGCCGGCCTCTCCCGCCCAAACGCGCGGGGATAGCGAGATGTCCTGTATACTGAAGATAGAGTTGGACGAGCTGTATTCAACGCACTCATCGGCTTTGTCGTAACTATACGTACTGCGGAGCAATGGCGGCTAGAATGTCGGCGGAATAGTGGTTCCCCTTTTTTTCTCGAAAATCAGAAAGTGTTCGCGATTGCCATTTTGATGCTATCGTGTAAGAAGCAAGTCAATGGGGAATACAGGGCCGCATCCCGTTCCTCGGTACGTCCATTATTTCCGGATTTAGAGACTCAAAAAATTTAGGTACCCAAAAATTGGGCCTAGAAAAAAGTGTGACGGATTTGCTGGATTTTTGCGGTGATTACTAGGGAAGATGGTGGGATGCTACAGTTAAAACGGCGGGCCTCTGAGCCGCTTGGTTCTCCTTGTGTAGAAAAAAGTCTGTTTTGGAAGGTCATAATGACCATTTTTTGAAATTTTGCCGGCCTCTCCCGTCCAAACGCGCGGGGATACAGAGTTGTCCTTTATACTGAAGATAGAGTTGGACGAGCTGTATTCAACGCACTCTTCGGCTTTGTCGTAACTATACGTACTGCGGAGCAATGGCGTCTAGAATGTCGGCGGAATAGTGGTTTAAACCCTTCCCCTTTTTTTCTCGAAAATCAGAAAGTGTTCGCGATTGCCATTTTGATGCTATCGTGTAAGAAGGAAGTCAATGGGGAATACAGGGTCGAATCCCGTTCCTCGGTACGTCCATTATTTCCGGATTTAGAGACTCAAGAATTTTAGGTACCCAAAAATTGGGCCTAGAAAAAAGTGTGACGGATTTGCTGGATTTTTGCGGTGATTACTAGGGAAGATGCTGGGATGCTACAGTTAAAAGGGCGGGCCTCTGAGCCGCTTGGTTCTCCTTGTGTAGAAAAAAGTCTGTTTTGTAAGGTCAAAATGACCATTTTTTGAAATTTTGCCGGCCTCTCCCGTCCAAACGCGCGGGGATACAGAATTGTCCTTTATACTGAAGATAGAGTTGGACGAGCTGTATTCAACGCACTCTTCGGCTTTGTCGTAACTATATGTACTGGGGAGCAATGGCGGCTAGAATGTCGGCGGAATAGTGGTTTAAACCCTTCCCCTTTTTTTCTCGAAAATCAGAAAGTGTTCGCGATTGCCATTTTGATGCTATCGTGTAAGAAGCAAGTCAATGGGGAATACAGGGCCGCATCCCGTTCCTCGGTACGTCCATTATTTCCGGATTTAGAGACTCAAAAATTTTAGGTACCGAAAAATTGGGCCTAGAAAAAAGTGCGACGGATTTGCTGGATTTTTGCGGTGATTACTAGGGAAGATGCTGGGATGCTACAGTTAAAAGGGCGGGCCTCTGAGCCGCTTGGTTCTCCTTGTGTAGAAAAAAGTCTGTTTTGGAAGGTCAAAATGACCATTTTTTGAAAATTTGCCGGCCTCTCCCGTCCAAACGCGCGGGGATAGAGGGTTGTCCTTTATACTGAGGATAGAGTTGGACGAGCTGTATTCAACGCACTCATCGGCTTTGTCGTTACTATACGTACTGCGGAGCAATGGCGGCTAGAATGTCGGCGGAATAGTGGTTTAAACCCTTCCCCTTTTTTCTCGAAAATCAGAAAGTGTTCGCGATTGCCATTTTGATGCTATCGTGTAAGAAGCAAGTCAATGGGGAATACAGGGCCGCATCCCGTTCCTCGGTACGGCAATTATTTCCGGATTTAGAGACTCAAAAAGTTTAGGTACCCAAAAATTGGGCCTAGAAAAAAGTGCGACGGATTTGCTGGATTTTTGCGGTGATTACTAGGGAAGATGCTGGGATGCTACAGTTAAAAGGGCGGGCCTCTGAGCCGCTTGGTTCTCCTTGTGTAGAAAAAAGTCTGTTTTGGAAGGTCAAAATGACCATTTTTTTAAATTTTGCCGGCCTCTCCCGCCCAAACGCGCGGGGATAGCGAGATGTCCTTTATACTGAAGATAGAGTTGGACGAGCTGTATTCAACGCACTATTCGGCTTTGTCGTAACTATACGTACTGCGGAGCAATGGCGGCTAGAATGTCGGCGGAATCTCGAAAATCAGAAAGTGTTCGCGATTGCCATTTTGATGCTATCGTGTAAGAAGCAAGTCATTGGGGAATACAGGGCCGCATCCCGTTCCTCGGTACGGCCATTATTTCCGGATTTAGAGACTCAAAAAGTTTAGGTACCCAAAAATTGGGCCTAGAAAAAGGTGCGACGGATTTGCTGGATTTTTGCGGTGATTACTAGGGAAGATGCTGGGATGCTACAGTTAAAAGGGCGGGCCTCTGAGCCGCTTGGTTCTCCTTGTGTAGAAAAAAGTCTGTTTTGGAAGGTCAAAATGACCATTTTTTGAAATTTTGCCGGCCTCTCCCGTCCAAACGCGCGGGGATACAGAGTTGTCCTTTATACTGAAGATAGAGTTGGACGAGCTGTATTCAACGCACTCTTCGGCTTTGTCGTAACTATATGTACTGCGGAGCAATGGCGGCTAGAATGTCGGCGGAATAGTGGTTTAAACCCTTCCCCTTTTCTTCTCGAAAATCAGAAAGTGTTCGCGATTGCCATTTTGATGCTATCGTGTAAGAAGCAAGTCAATGGGGAATACAGGGCCGCATCCCGTTCCTCGGTACGTCCATTATTTCCGGATTTAGAGACTCAAAAATTTTAGGTACCCAAAAATTGGGCCTAATAAAAAGAGCGACGGATTAGCTGGATTTTTGCGGTGATTACTAGGGAAGATGCTGGGATGCTACAGTTAAAAGGGCGGGCCTCTGAGCCGCTTGGTTCTCCTTGTGTAGAAAAAAGTCCGTTTTGGAAGGTCAAAATGACCATTTTTTGAAATTTTGCCGGCCTCTCCCGTCCTAACGCGTTGGGATAGAGAGTTGTCCTTTATACTGAAGATAGAGTTGGACGATCTGTATTCAACGCACTCATCGGCTTTGTCGTAACTATACGTACTGCGGAGCAATGGCGGCTAGAATGTCGGCGGAATAGTGGTTTAAAAACCCTTCCCCTTTTTTTCTCGAAAATCAGAAAGTGTTCGTGATTGCCATTTTGATGCTATCGTGCAAGAAGCAAGTCAATGGGGAATACAGGGCCGCATCCCGTTCCTCGGTACGGCCATTATTTCCGGATTTAGAGACTCAAAAATTTTAGGTACCCAAAAATTGGGCCTAGACAAAAGTGCGACGGATTTGCTGGATTTTTGCGGTGATTACTAGGGAAGATGCTGGGATGCTACAGTTCAAAAGGGCGGGCCTCTGAGCCGCTTGGTTCTCCTTGTGTAGAAAAAAGTCCGTTTTGGAAAGTCAAAATGACCATTTTTTGAAATTTTGCCGGCCTCTCCCGTCCTAACGCGTGGGGATAGGGAGTTGTTCTTTATACTGAAGATAGAGTTGGACGAGCTGTATTCAACGCACTCTTCGGCTTTGTCGTAACTATACGTACTGCGGAGCAATGGCGGCTAGAATGTCGGCGGAATCTCGAAAATCAGAAAGTGTTCGCGATTGCCATTTTGATACTATCGTGTAAGAAGCAAGTCATTGGGGAATACAGGGCCGCATCCCGTTCCTCGGTACGGCCATTATTTCCGGATTTAGAAACTCAAAAAGTTTAGGTACCCAAAAATTGGGCCTAGAAAAAGGTGCGACGGATTTGCTGGATTTTTGCGGTGATTACTAGGGAAGATGCTGGGATGCTACAGTTAAAAGGGCGGGCCTCTGAGCCGCTTGGTTCTCCTTGTGTAGAAAAAAGTCTGTTTTGGAAGGTCAAAATGACCATTTTTTGAAATTTTGCCGGCCTCTCCCGCCCAAACGCGCGGGGATAGCGAGATGTCCTGTATACTGAAGATAGAGTTGGACGAGCTGTATTCAACGCACTCATCGGCTTTGTCGTAACTATACGTACTGCGGAGCAATGGCGGCTAGAATGTCGGCGGAATAGTGGTTCCCCTTTTTTTCTCGAAAATAAGAGTGTTCGCGATTGCCATTTTGATGCTATCGTGTAAGAAGCAAGTCAATGGGGAATACAGGGCCGCATCCCGTTCCTCGGTACGTCCATTATTTCCGGATTTAGAGACTCAAAAAATTTAGGTACCCAAAAATTGGGCCTAGAAAAAAGTGTGACGGATTTGCTGGATTTTTGCGGTGATTACTAGGGAAGATGCTGGGATGCTACAGTTAAAAGGGCGGGCCTCTGAGCCGCTTGGTTCTCCTTGTGTAGAAAAAAGTCTGTTTTGTAAGGTCAAAATGACCATTTTTTGAAATTTTGCCGGCCTCTCCCGTCCAAACTCGCGGGGATACAGAATTGTCCTTTATACTGAAGATAGAGTTGGACGAGCTGTATTCAACGCACTCATCGTCTTTGTCGTAACTATACGTACTGCGGAGCAATGGCGGGTAGAGTGTCGGCGGCCCTGTGTTCGCGATTGCCATTTTGATGCTATCGTGTAAGAAGCAAGTCAATGGGGAATACAGGGCCGCATCCCGTTCCTCGGTACGTCCATTATTTCCGGATTTAGAGACTCAAAAAATTTAGGTACCCAAAAATTGGGCCTAGAAAAAAGTGTGACGGATTTGCTGGATTTTTGCGGTGATTACTAGGGAAGATGGTGGGATGCTACAGTTAAAACGGCGGGCCTCTGAGCCGCTTGGTTCTCCTTGTGTAGAAAAAAGTCTGTTTTGGAAGGTCATAATGACCATTTTTTGAAATTTTGCCGGCCTCTCCCGTCCAAACGCGCGGGGATACAGAGTTGTCCTTTATACTGAAGATAGAGTTGGACGAGCTGTATTCAACGCACTCTTCGGCTTTGTCGTAACTATACGTACTGCGGAGCAATGGCGGCTAGAATGTCGGCGGAATAGTGGTTCCCCTTTTTTTCTCGAAAATCAGAAAGTGTTCGTGATTGCCATTTTGATGCTATCGTGCAAGAAGCAAGTCAATGGGGAATACAGGGCCGCATCCCGTTCCTCGGTACGGCCATTATTTCCGGATTTAGAGACTCAAAAATTTTAGGTACCCAAAAATTGGGCCTAGAAAAAGTGCGACGGATTTGCTGGATTTTTTCGGTGATTACTAGGGAAGATGCTGGGATGCTACAGTTATAAGGGCGGGCCTCTGAGCCGCTTGGTTCTCCTTGTGTAGAAAAAAGTCTGTTTTGGAAGGTCAAAAGGACCATTTTTTTAAATTTTGCCGGCCTCTCCCGTCCAAACGCGCGGGGATACAGAGTTGTCCTTTATACTGAAGATAGAGTTGGACGAGCTGTATTCAACGCACTCTTCGGATTTGTCGTAACTATACGTACTGCGGAGCAATGGCGGCTAGAATGTCGGCGGAATAGTGGTTTAAACCCTTCCCCTTTTTTTCTCGAAAATCAGAAAGTGTTCGCGATTGCCATTTTGATGCTATCGTGTAAGAAGCAAGTCAATGGGGAATACAGGGCCGCATCCCGTTCCTCGGTACGGCCATTATTTCCGGATTTAGTGACTCGAAAAGTTTAGGTACCCAAAAATTGGGCCTAGAAAAAAGTGCGACGGATTTGCTGGATTTTTGCGGTGATTACTAGGGAAGATGCTGGGATGCTACAGTTAAAAGGGCGGGCCTCTGAGCCGCTTGGTTCTCCTTTTGTAGAAAAAAGTCTGTTTTGGAAGGTCAAAATGACCATTTTTTGAAATTTTGCCGGCCTCTCCCGCCCAAACGCGCGGGGATAGAGAGTTGTCCTTTATACTGAAGATAGAGTTGGACGAGCTGTATTCAACGCACTCATCGGCTTTGTCGTAACTATACGTAATGCGGAGCAATGGCGGCTAGAATGTCGGCGGAATAGTGGTTTAAACCCTTCCCCTTTTTTTCTCGAAAATCAGAAAGTGTTCGCGATTGCCATTTTGATGCTATCGTGTAAGAAGCAAGTCAATGGGGAATACAGGGCCGCATCCCGTTCCTCGGTACGGCCATTATTTCCGGATTTAGAGACTCAAAAATTATAGGTACCCAAAAATTGGGCCTAGAAAAAAGTGCGACAGATTTACTGGATTTTTGCGGTGATTACTAGGGAAGATGCTGGGATGCTACAGTTAAAAGGGCGGGCCTCTGAGCCGCTTGGTTCTCCTTGTGTAGAAAAAAGTCTGTTTTGGAAGGTCAAAATGACCATTTTTTGAAATTTTGCCGGCCTCTCCCGTCCAAACGCACGGGGATAGAGGGTTGTCCTTTATACTGAAGATAGAGTTGGACGAGCTGTATTCAACGCACTCATCGGCTTTGTCGTAACTATACGTACTGCGGAGCAATGGCGGCTAGAATGTCGGCGGAATAGTGGTTTAAACCCTTCCCCTTTTTTTCTCGAAAATCAAAAAGTGTTTGCGATTGCCATTTTGATGCTATCGTGTAAGAAGCAAGTCAATGGGGAATACAGGGCCGAATCCCGTTCCTCGGTACGGCAATTATTTCCGGATTTAGAGACTCAAAAATTTTAGGTACCCAAAAATTGGGGCTAGAAAAAAGTGCGACGGATTTGCTGGATTTTTGCGGTGATTACTAGGGAAGATGCTGGGATGCTACAGTTAAAAGGGCGGGCCTCTGAGCCGCTTGGTTCTCCTTGTGTAGAAAAAAGTCTGTTTTGGAAAGTCAAAATGACCATTTTTTGAAATTTTGCCGGCCTCTCCCGTCCAAACGCGCGGGGATAGAGAGTTGTCCTTTATACTGAAGATAGAGTTGGACGATCAGTATTCAACGCACTCATCGGCTTTGTCGTAACTGTACGTACTGCGGAGCAATGGCGGCTAGAATGTCGGCGGTATAGTGGTAAACCCGTCCCCTTTTTTTCTCGAAAATCAGAAAGTGTTCGCGATTGCCATTTTGATGCTATCGTGTAAGAAGCAAGTCAATGGGGAATACAGGGCCGCATCCCGTTCCTCGGTACGGCCATTATTTCCGGATTTAGAGACTCGAAAAGTTTAGGTACCCAAAAATTGGGCCTAGAAAAAAGTGCGACGGATTTGCTAGATTTTTGCGGTGATTACTAGGGAAGATGCTGGGATGCTACAGTTAAGATGGCGGGCCTCTGAGCCGCTTGGTTCTCCTTGTGTAGAAAAAAGTCTGTTTTGGAAGGTCAAAATGACCATTTTTTTAAATTTTGCCGGCCTCTCCCGCCCAAACGCGCGGGGATAGAGAGTTGTCCTTTATACTGAAGATAGAGTTGGACGAGCTGTATTCAACGCACTCATCGGCTTTGTCGTAACTATACGTACTGCGGAGCAATGGCGGCTAGAATGTCTGCGGAATAGTGGTTTAAACCCTTCCCCTTTTTTTCTCGAAAATCAGAAAGTGTTCGCGATTGCCATTTTGATGCTATGGTGTAAGAAGCAAGTCAATGGGGAATACAGGGCCGCATACCGTTCTTCGGTACGGCCATTATTTCCGGATTTAGAGACTCAAAAATTATAGGTACCCAAAAATTGGGCCTAGAAAAAAATGCGACAGATATGCTGGATTTTTGCGGTGATTACTAGGGAAGATGCTGGGATGCTACAGTTAAAAGGGCGGGCCTCTGAGCCGCTTGGTTCTCCTTGTGCAGAAAAAAGTCTGTTTTGGAAGGTCAAAATGACCATTTTTTGAAATTTTGCCGGCCTCTCCCGTCCAAACGCGCGGGGATAGAGGGTTGTCCTTTATACTGAAGATAGAGTTGGACGAGCTGTATTCAACGCACTCATCGGCTTTGTCGTAACGATACGTACTGCGGAGCAATGGCGGCTAGAATGTCTCGAAAATCAGAAAGTGTTCGCGATTGCCATTTTGATGCTATCGTGTAAGAAGCAAGTCAATGGGGAATACAGGGCCGAATCCCGTTCCTCGGTACGGCAATTATTTCCGGATTTAGAGACTCAAAAATTTTAGGTACCGAAAAATTGGGCCTAGAAAAAAGTGCGACGGATTTGCTGGATTTTTGCGGTGATTACTAGCGAAGATGCTGGGATGCTACAGTTAAAAGGGCGGGCCTCTGAGCCGCTTGGTTCTCCTTGTGTAGAAAAAAGTCTGTTTTGGAAGGTCAAAATGACCATTTTTTGAAATTTTGCCGGCCTCTCCCGTACAAACGCGCGGGGATACAGAGTTGTCCTTTATACTGAAGATAGAGTTGGACGAGCTGTATTCAACGCACTCTTCGGCTTTGTCGTAACTATACGTACTGCGGAGCAATGGCGGCTAGAATGTCGGCGGAATAGTGGTTTAAACCCTTCCCCTTTTTTTCTCGAAAATCAGAAAGTGTTCGCGATTGCCATTTTGATGCTAACGTGTAAGAAGCAAGGCAATGGGGAATACAGGGCCGCATCCCGTTCCTCGGTACGTCCATTATTTCCGGATTTAGAGACTCAAAAATTTTAGGTACCCAAAAATTGGGCCTAGAAAAAAGTGTGACGGATTTGCTGGATTTTTGCGGTGATTACTAGGGAAGATGCTGGGATGCTACAGTTAAAAGGGCGGGCCTCTGAGCCGCTTGGTTATCCTTGTGTAGAAAAAAGTCTGTTTTGGAAGGTCAAAATGACCATTTTTTGAAATTTTGCCGGCCTCTCCCGTCCAAACGCGCGGGGATACAGAGTTGTCCTTTATACTGAAGATAGAGTTGGACGAGCTGTATTCAACGCACTCTTCGGCTTTGTCGTAACTATACGTACTGCGGAGCAATGGCGGCTAGAATGTCGGCGGAATAGTGGTTTAAACCCTTCCCCTTTTTTTCTCGAAAATCAGAAAGTGTTCGCGATTGCCATTTTGATGCTATCGTGTAAGAAGCAAGTCAATGGGGAATACAGGGCCGAATCCCGTTCCTCGGTACGGCAATTATTTCCGGATTTAGAGACTCAAAAATTTTAGGTACCGAAAAATTGGGCCTAGAAAAAAGTGCGACGGATTTGCTGGATTTTTGCGGTGATTACTAGGAAAGATGCTGGGATGCTACAGTTAAAAGGGCGGGCCTCTGAGCCGCTTGGTTCTCCTTGTGTAGAAAAAAGTCTGTTTTGGAAGGTCAAAATGACCATTTTTTGAAATTTTGCCGGCCTCTCCCGTCCAAACGCGCGGGGATACAGAGTTGTCCTTTATACTGAAGATAGAGTTGGACGAGCTGTATTCAACGCACGCTTCGGCTTTGTCGTAACTATACGTACTGCGGAGCAATGGCGGCTAGAATGTCGGCGGAATAGTGGTTTAAACCCTTCCCCTTTTTTTCTCGAAAATCAGAAAGTGTTCGCGATTGCCATTTTGATGCTAACGTGTTAGAAGCAAGGCAATGGGGAATACAGGGCCGCATCCCGTTCCTCGGTACGTCCATTATTTCCGGATTTAGAGACTCAAAAATTTTAGGTACCCAAAAATTGGGCCTAGAAAAAAGTGTGACGGATTTGCTGGATTTTTGCGGTGATTACTAGGGAAGATGCTGGGATGCTACAGTTAAAAGGGCGGGCCTCTGAGCCGCTTGGTTATCCTTGTGTAGAAAAAAGTCTGTTTTGGAAGGTCAAAATGACCATTTTTTGAAATTTTGCCGGCCTCTCCCGTCCAAACGCGCGGGGATACAGAGTTGTCCTTTATACTGAAGATAGAGTTGGACGATCTGTATTCAACGCACTCTTCGGCTTTGTCGTAACTATACGTACTGCGGAGCAATGGCGGCTAGAATGTCGGCGGAATAGTGGTTTAAAACCCTTCCCCTTTTTTTCTCGAAAATCAGAAAGTGTTCGCGATTGCCATTTTGATGCTATCGTGTAAGAAGCAAGTCAATGGGGAATACAGGGCCGCATCCCGTTCCTCGGTACGGCCATTATTTCCGGATTTAGAGACTCGAAAAGTTTAGGTACCCAAAAATTGGGCCTAGAAAAAAGTGCGACGGATTTGCTAGATTTTTGCGGTGATTACTAGGGAAGATGCTGGGATGCTACAGTTAAGAGGGCGGGCCTCTGAGCCGCTTGGTTCTCCTTGTGTAGAAAAAAGTCTGTTTTGGAAGGTCAAAATGACCATTTTTTTAAATTTTGCCGGCCTCTCGCCCAAACGCGCGGGGATAGAGAGTTGTCCTTTATACTGAAGATAGAGTTGGACGAGCTGTATTCAACGCACTCATCGGCTTTGTCGTAACTATACGTACTGCGGAGCAATGGCGGCTAGAATGTCGGCGGAATAGTGGTATAAACCCTTCCCCTTTTTTTCTCGAAAATCAGAAAGTGTTCGCGATTGCCATTTTGATGCTATCGTGTAAGAAGCAAGTCAATGGGCAATACAGGGCCGCATCCCGTTCCTCGGTACGTCCATTATTTCCGGATTTAGAGACTCAAAAATTTTAGGTACCCAAAAATTGGGCCTAGAAAAAAGTGTGACGGATTTGCTGGATTTTTGCGGTGATTACTAGGGAAGATGCTGGGATGCTACAGTTAAAAGGGCGGGCCTCTGAGCCGCTTGGTTATCCTTGTGTAGAAAAAAGTCTGTTTTGGAAGGTCAAAATGACCATTTTTTGAAATTTTGCCGGCCTCTCCCGTCCAAACGCGCGGGGATACAGAGTTGTCCTTTATACTGAAGATAGAGTTGGACGATCTGTATTCAACGCACTCTTCGGCTTTGTCGTAACTATACGTACTGCGGAGCAATGGCGGCTAGAATGTCGGCGGAATAGTGGTTTAAACCCTTCCCCTTTTTTTCTCGAAAATCAGAAAGTGTTCGCGATTGCCATTTTGATGCTATCGTGTAAGAAGCAAGTCAATGGGGAATACAGGGCCGCATCCCGTTCCTCGGTACGGCCATTATTTCCGGATTTAGAGACTCGAAAAGTTTAGGTACCCAAAAATTGGGCCTAGAAAAAAGTGCGACGGATTTGCTAGATTTTTGCGGTGATTACTAGGGAAGATGCTGGGATGCTACAGTTAAGAGGGCGGGCCTCTGAGCCGCTTGGTTCTCCTTGTGTAGAAAAAAGTCTGTTTTGGAAGGTCAAAATGACCATTTTTTTAAATTTGGCGGCCTCTCGCCCAAACGCGCGGGGATAGAGAGTTGTCCTTTATACTGAAGATAGAGTTGGACGAGCTGTATTCAACGCACTCATCGGCTTTGTCGTAACTATACGTACTGCGGAGCAATGGCGGCTAGAATGTCGGCGGAATAGTGGTATAAACCCTTCCCCTTTTTTTCTCGAAAATCAGAAAGTGTTCGCGATTGCCATTTTGATGCTATCGTGTAAGAAGCAAGTCAATGGGCAATACAGGGCCGCATCCCGTTCCTCGGTACGTCCGTTATTTCCGGATTTAGAGACTCAAAAATTTTAGGTACCCAAAAATTGGGCCTAGAAAAAAGTGCTACGGATTTGCTGGATTTTTGCGGTGATTACTAGGGAAGATGCTGGGATGCTACAGTTAAAAGGGCGGGCCTCTGAGCCGCTTGGTTCTCCTTGTGTAGAAAAAAGTCTGTTTTGGAAGGTCAAAATGACCATTTTTTGAAATTTTGCCTGCCTCTCCCGTCCAAACGCGCGGGGATAGAGGGTTGTCCTTTATACTGAAGATAGAGTTGGACGAGCTGTATTCAACGCACTCATCGGCTTTGTCGTAGCTATACGTACTGCGGAGCAATGGCGGCTAGAATGGCGGCGGAATAGTGGTTTCAACCCTTGCCCTTTTTTTCTCGAAAATCAGAAAGTTTTCGCGATTGCCATTTTGATGATATCGTGTAAGAAGCAAGTCAATGGGGAATACAGGGCCGCATCCCGTTCCTCGGTACGGCCATTATTTCCGGATTTAGAGACTCAAAAAGTTTAGGTACCCAAAAATTGGGCCTGGAAAAAAGTGCGACGGATTTGCTGGATTTTTGCGGTGAT
This sequence comes from Periplaneta americana, assembly GCF_040183065.1. Taxonomy (NCBI): domain Eukaryota; kingdom Metazoa; phylum Arthropoda; class Insecta; order Blattodea; family Blattidae; genus Periplaneta; species Periplaneta americana. The sequence goes on along the minus strand of NC_091119.1, from coordinate 894,420 downwards.
TACTAGGGAAGATGCTGGGCTGCTACAGTTAAAAGGGCGGGCCTCTGAGCCGCTTGGTTCTCCTTGTGTAGAAAAAAGTCTGTTTTGGAAGGTCAAAATGACCATTTTTTGAAATTTTGCCGGCCTCTCCCGTCCAAACGCGCGGGGATAGAGAGTTGTCCTTTATACTGAAGATAGAGTTGGACGAGCTGTATTCAACGCACTCATCGGCTTTGTCGTAACTATACTTACTGCGGAGCAATGGCGGCTAGAATGTCGGCGGAATAGTGGTTTAAACCCTTCCCCTTTTTTTCTCGAAAATCAGAAAGTGTTCGCGATTGCCATTTTGATGCTATCGTGTAAGAAGCAAGTCAATGGGGAATACAGGGCCGCATCCCGTTCCTCGGTACGGCCATTATTTCCGGATTTAGAGACTCAAAAATTTAGGTACCCAAAAATTGGGCCTAGAAAAAAGTGCGACGGATTTGCTGGATTTTTGCGGTGATTACTAGGGAAGATGCTGGGCTGCTACAGTTAAAAGGGCGGGTCTCTGAGCCGCTTGGTTCTCCTTGTGTAGAAAAAAGTCTGTTTTGGAAGGTCAAAATGACCATTTTTGAAATTTTGCCGGCCTCTCCCGTCCAAACGCACGGGGATAGAGAGTTGTCCTTTATACTGAAGATAGAGTTGGACGAGCTGTATTCAACGCACTCATCGGCTTTGTCGTAACTATACGTACTGCGGAGCAATGGCGGCTAGAATGTCGGCGGAATAGTGGTTTAAACCCTTCCCCTTTTTTTCTCGAAAATCAGAAAGTGTTAGCGATTGCCATTTTGATGCTATCGTGTAAGAAGCAAGTCAATGGGGAATACAGGGCCGCATCCCGTTCCTCGGTACGTCCATTATTTCCGGATTTAGAGACTCAAAAATTTTAGGTACCCAAAAATTGGGCCTAGAAAAAAGTGCGACGGATTTGCTGGATTTTTGCGGTGATTACTAGGGAAGATGCTGGGATGCTATGGTTAAAAGGGCGGGCCTCTGAGCCGCTTGGTTCTCCTTGTGTAGAAAAAAGTCTGTTTTGGAAGGTCAAAATGACCATTTTTTGAAATTTTGCCGGCCTCTCCCGTCCAAACGCGCGGGGATAGAGGGTTGTCCTTTATACTGAAGATAGAGTTGGACGAGCTGTATTCAACGCACTCATCGGCTTTGTCGTAACTATACGTACTGCGGAGCAATGGCGGCTAGAATGTCGGCGGAATAGTGGTTTAAACCCTACCCCTTTTTTTCTCGAAAATCAGAAAGTGTTCGCGATTGCCATTTTGATGCTATCGTGTAAGAAGCAAGTCAATGGGGAATACAGGGCCGAATCCCGTTCCTCGGTACGGCAATTATTTCCGGATTTAGAGACTCAAAAATTTTAGGTACCCAAAAATTGGGCCTAGAAAAAAGTACGACGGATTTGCTGGATTTTTGCGGTGATTACTAGGGAAGATGCTGGGATGCTACAGTTAAAAGGGCGGGCCTCTGAGCCGCTTGGTTCCCCTTGTGTAGAAAAAAGTCTGTTTTGGAAGGTCAAAATGACAATTTTTTGAAATTTTGCCGGCCTCTCCCGTCCAAACGCGCGGGGATACAGAGTTGTCCTTTATACTGAAGATAGAGTTGGACGAGCTGTATTCAACGCACTCTTCGGCTTTGTCGTAACTATACGTACTGCGGAGCAATGGCGGCTAGAATGTCGGCGGAATAGTGGTTTAAACCCTTCCCCTTTTTTTCTCGAAAATCAGAAAGTGTTCGCGATTGCCATTTTGATGCTATCGTGTAAGAAGCAAGTCAATGGGGAATACAGGGCCGCATCCCGTTCCTCGGTACGTCCATTATTTCCGGATTTAGAGACTCAAAAATTTTAGGTACCCAAAAATTGGGCCTAGAAAAAAGTGCGACTGATTTGCTGGATTTTTGCGGTGATTACTAGGGAAGATGCTGGGATGCTACAGTTAAAAGGGCGGGCCTCTGAGCCGCTTGGTTCTCCTTGTGTAGAAAAAAGTCTGTTTTGGAAGGTCAAAATGACCATTTTTTGAAATTTTGCCGGCCTCTCCCGTCCAAACGCGCGGGGATACAGAGTTGTCCTTTATACTGAAGATAGAGTTGGACGAGCTGTATTCAACGCACTCTTCGGCTTTGTCGTAACTATACGTACTGCGAAGCAATGGCGGCTAGAATGTCGGCGGAATAGTGGTTTAAACCCTTCCCCTTTTTTTCTCGAAAATCAGAAAGTGTTCGCGATTGCCATTTTGATGCTATCGTGTAAGAAGCAAGTCAATGGGGAATAAAGGGCCGCATCCCGTTCCTCGGTACGGCCATTATTTCCGGATTTAGAGACTCAAAAAGTTTAGGTACCCAAAAATTGGGCCTAGAAAAAAGTGCGACGGATTTGCTGGATTTTTGCGGTGATTACTAGGGAAGATGCTGGGCTGCTACAGTTAAAAGGGCGGGCCTCTGAGCCGCTTGGTTCTCCTTGTGTAGAAAAAAGTCTGTTTTGGAAGGTCAAAATGACCATTTTTTGAAATTTTGCCGGCCTCTCCCGTCCAAACGCGCGGGGATAGAGAGTTGTCCTTTATACTGAAGATAGAGTTGGACGAGCTGTATTCAACGCACTCATCGGCTTTGTCGTAACTATACTTACTGCGGAGCAATGGCGGCTAGAATGTCGGCGGAATAGTGGTTTAAACCCTTCCCCTTTTTTTCTCGAAAATCAGAAAGTGTTCGCGATTGCCATTTTGATGCTATCGTGTAAGAAGCAAGTCAATGGGGAATACAGGGCCGCATCCCGTTCCTCGGTACGGCCATTATTTCCGGATTTAGAGACTCAAAAATTTAGGTACCCAAAAATTGGGCCTAGAAAAAAGTGCGACGGATTTGCTGGATTTTTGCGGTGATTACTAGGGAAGATGCTGGGCTGCTACAGTTAAAAGGGCGGGTCTCTGAGCCGCTTGGTTCTCCTTGTGTAGAAAAAAGTTTGTTTTGGAAGGTCAAAATGACCATTTTTTGAAATTTTGCCGGCCTCTCCCCTGTCCTAAACCCTCGGGGATAGAGAGTTGTCCTTTATACTGAAGATAGAGTTGGACGAGCTGTATTCAACGCACTCATCGGCTTTGTAGGAACTATACGTACTGCGGAGCAATGGCGGCTAGAATGTCGGCGGAATAGTGGTTTAAACCCTTCCCCTTTTTTTCTCGAAAATCAGAAAGTGTTCGCGATTGCCATTTTGATGCTATCGTGTAAGAAGCAAGTCAATGGGGAATACAGGGCCGCATCCCGTTCCTCGGTACGTCCATTATTTCCGGATTTAGAGACTCAAAAATTTTAGGTACCCAAAAATTGGGCCTAGAAAAAAGTGCGACGGATTTGCTGGATTTTTGCGGTGATTACTAGGGAAGATGCTGGGATGCTATGGTTAAAAGGGCGAGCCTCTGAGCCGCTTGGTTCTCCTTGTGTAGAAAAAAGTCTGTTTTGGAAGGTCAAAATGACCATTTTTTGAAATTTTGCCGGCCTCTCCCGTCCAAACGCGCGGGGATAGAGGGTTATCCTTTATACTGAAGATAGAGTTGGACGAGCTGTATTCAACGCACTCATCGGCTTTGTCGTAACTATACGTACTGCGGAGCAATGGCGGCTAGAATGTCGGCGGAATAGTGGTTTAAACCCTACCCCTTTTTTTCTCGAAAATCAGAAAGTGTTCGCGATTGCCATTTTGATGCTATCGTGTAAGAAGCAAGTCAATGGGGAATACAGGGCCGAATCCCGTTCCTCGGTACGGCAATTATTTCCGGATTTAGAGACTCAAAAATTTTAGGTACCCAAAAATTGGGCCTAGACAAAAGTGCGACGGATTTGCTGGATTTTTGCGGTGAGTACTAGGGAAGATGCTGGGATGCTACAGTTAAAAGGGCGGGCCTCTGAGCCGCTTGGTTCTCCTTGTGTAGAAAAAAGTCTGTTTTGGAAGGTCAAAATGACCATTTTTTGATATTTTGCCGGCCTGTCCCGTCCAAACGCGCGGGGATACAGAGTTGTCCTTTATACTGAAGATAGAGTTGGACGAGCTGTATTCAACGCACTCTTCGGCTTTGTCGTAACTATACCTACTGCGGAGCAATGGCGGCTAGAATGTCGGCGGAATAGTTTTTTCTCGAAAATCAGAAATTGTTCGCGATTGCCATTTTGATGCTATCGTGTAAGAAGCAAGTCAATGGGGAATACAGGGCCGCATCCCGTTCCTCGGTACGTCCATTATTTCCGGATTTAGAGACTCAAAAATTTTAGGTACCCAAAAATTGGGCCTAGAAAAAAGTGCGACGGATTTGCTGGATTTTTGCGGTGATTACTAGGGAAGATGCTGGGATGCTACAGTTAAAAGGGCGGGCCTCTGAGCCGCTTGGTTCTCCTTGTGTAGAAAAAAGTCTGTTTTGGAAGGTCAAAATGACCATTTTTTGAAATTTTGCCGGCCTCTCCCGTCCAAACGCGCGGGGATACAGAGTTGTCCTTTATACTGAAGATAGAGTTGGACGATCTGTATTCAACGCACTCTTCGGCTTTGTCGTAACTATACGTACTGCGGAGCAATGGCGGCTAGAATGTCGGCGGAATAGTGGTTTAAACCCTTCCCCTTTTTTTCTCGAAAATCAGAAAGTGTTCGCGATTGCCATTTTGATGCTATCGTGTAAGAAGCAAGTCAATGGGGAATACAGGGCCGCATCCCGTTCCTCGGTACGTCCATTATTTCCGGATTTAGAGACTCAAAAATTTTAGGTACCCAAAAATTGGGCCTAGAAAAAAGTGCGACTGATTTGCTGGATTTTTGCGGTGATTACTAGGGAAGATGCTGGGATGCTACAGTTAAAAGGGCGGGCCTCTGAGCCGCTTGGTTCTCCTTGTGTAGAAAAAAGTCTGTTTTGGAAGGTCAAAATGACCATTTTTTGAAATTTTGCCGGCCTCTCCCGTCCAAACGCGCGGGGATAGAGAGTTGTCCTTTATACTGAAGATAGAGTTGGACGAGCTGTATTCAACGCACTCATCGGCTTTGTCGTAACTATACGTACTGCGGAGCAATGGCGGCTAGAATGTCGGCGGAATAGTGGTTTAAACCCTTCCCCTTTTTTTCTCGAAAATCAGAAAGTGTTCGCGATTGCCATTTTGATGCTATCGTGTAAGAAGCAAGTCAATGGGGAATAAAGGGCCGCATCCCGTTCCTCGGTACGGCCATTATTTCCGGATTTAGAGACTCAAAAAGTTTAGGTACCCAAAAATTGGGCCTAGAAAAAAGTGCGACGGATTTGCTGGATTTTTGCGGTGATTACTAGGGAAGATGCTGGGCTGCTACAGTTAAAAGGGCGGGCCTCTGAGCCGCTTGGTTCTCCTTGTGTAGAAAAAAGTCTGTTTTGGAAGGTCAAAATGACCATTTTTTGAAATTTTGCCGGCCTCTCCCGTCCAAACGCGCGGGGATAGAGAGTTGTCCTTTATACTGAAGATAGAGTTGGACGAGCTGTATTCAACGCACTCATCGGCTTTGTCGTAACTATACTTACTGCGGAGCAATGGCGGCTAGAATGTCGGCGGAATAGTGGTTTAAACCCTTCCCCTTTTTTTCTCGAAAATCAGAAAGTGTTCGCGATTGCCATTTTGATGCTATCGTGTAAGAAGAAAGTCAATGGGGAATACAGGGCCGCATCCCGTTCCTCGGTACGTCCATTATTTCCGGATTTAGAGACTCAAAAATTTTAGGTACCCAAAAATTGGGCCTAGAAAAAAGTGCGACGGATTTGCTGGATTTTTGCGGTGATTACTAGGGAAGATGCTGGGATGCTATGGTTAAAAGGGCGAGCCTCTGAGCCGCTTGGTTCTCCTTGTGTAGAAAAAAGTCTGTTTTGGAAGGTCAAAATGACCATTTTTTGAAATTTTGCCGGCCTCTCCCGTCCAAACGCGCGGGGATAGAGGGTTATCCTTTATACTGAAGATAGAGTTGGACGAGCTGTATTCAACGCACTCATCGGCTTTGTCGTAACTATACGTACTGCGGAGCAATGGCGGCTAGAATGTCGGCGGAATAGTGGTTTAAACCCTACCCCTTTTTTTCTCGAAAATCAGAAAGTGTTCGCGATTGCCATTTTGATGCTATCGTGTAAGAAGCAAGTCAATGGGGAATACAGGGCCGAATCCCGTTCCTCGGTACGGCAATTATTTCCGGATTTAGAGACTCAAAAATTTTAGGTACCCAAAAATTGGGCCTAGACAAAAGTGCGACGGATTTGCTGGATATTTGCGGTGATTACTAGGGAAGATGCTGGGATGCTATGGTTAAAAGGGCGGGCCTCTGAGCCGCTTGGTTCTCCTTGTGTAGAAAAAAGTCTGTTTTGGAAGGTCAAAATGACAATTTTTTGAAATTTTGCCGGCCTCTCCCGTCCAAACGCGCGGGGATACAGAGTTGTCCTTTATACTGAAGATAGAGTTGGACGAGCTGTATTCAACGCAATCTTCGGCTTTGTCGTAACTATACGTACTGCGGAGCAATGGCGGCTAGAATGTCGGCGGAATAGTGGTTTAAACCCTTCCCCTTTTTTTCTCGAAAATCAGAAAGTGTTCGCGATTGCCATTTTGATGCTATCGTGTAAGAAGCAAGTCAATGGGGAATACAGGGCCGCATCCCGTTCCTCGGTACGTCCATTATTTCCGGATTTAGAGACTCAAAAATTTTAGGTACCCAAAAATTGGGCCTAGAAAAAAGTGCGACGGATTTGCTGGATTTTTGCGGTGATTACTAGGGAAGATGCTGGGATGCTATGGTTAAAAGGGCGAGCCTCTGAGCCGCTTGGTTCTCCTTGTGTAGAAAAAAGTCTGTTTTGGAAGGTCAAAATGACCATTTTTTGAAATTTTGCCGGCCTCTCCCGTCCAAACGCGCGGGGATAGAGGGTTATCCTTTATACTGAAGATAGAGTTGGACGAGCTGTATTCAACGCACTCATCGGCTTTGTCGTAACTATACGTACTGCGGAGCAATGGCGGCTAGAATGTCGGCGGAATAGTGGTTTAAACCCTACCCCTTTTTTTCTCGAAAATCAGAAAGTGTTCGCGATTGCCATTTTGATGCTATCGTGTAAGAAGCAAGTCAATGGGGAATACAGGGCCGAATCCCGTTCCTCGGTACGGCAATTATTTCCGGATTTAGAGACTCAAAAATTTTAGGTACCCAAAAATTGGGCCTAGACAAAAGTGCGACGGATTTGCTGGATTTTTGCGGTGAGTACTAGGGAAGATGCTGGGATGCTACAGTTAAAAGGGCGGGCCTCTGAGCCGCTTGGTTCTCCTTGTGTAGAAAAAAGTCTGTTTTGGAAGGTCAAAATGACAATTTTTTGAAATTTTGCCGGCCTCTCCCGTCCAAACGCGCGGGGATACAGAGTTGTCCTTTATACTGAAGATAGAGTTGGACGAGCTGTATTCAACGCACTCTTCGGGTTTGTCGTAACTATACGTACTGCGGAGCAATGGCGGCTAGAATGTCGGCGGAATAGTGGTTTAAACCCTTCCCCTTTTTTTCTCGAAAATCAGAAAGTGTTCGCGATTGCCATTTTGATGCTATCGTGTAAGAAGCAAGTCAATGGGGAATAAAGGGCCGCATCCCGTTCCTCGGTACGGCCATTATTTCCGGATTTAGAGACTCAAAAAGTTTAGGTACCCAAAAATTGGGCCTAGAAAAAAGTGCGACGTATTTGCTGGATTTTTGCGGTGATTACTAGGGAAGATGCTGGGATGCTACAGTTAAAAGGGCGGGCCTCTGAGCCGCTTGGTTCTCCTTGTGTAGAAAAAAGTCTGTTTTGGAAGGTCAAAATGACCATTTTTTGATATTTTGCCGGCCTGTCCCGTCCAAACGCGCGGGGATACAGAGTTGTCCTTTATACTGAAGATAGAGTTGGACGAGCTGTATTCAACGCACTCTTCGGCTTTGTCGTAACTATACCTACTGCGGAGCAATGGCGGCTAGAATGTCGGCGGAATAGTTTTTTCTCGAAAATCAGAAATTGTTCGCGATTGCCATTTTGATGCTATCGTGTAAGAAGCAAGTCAATGGGGAATACAGGGCCGCATCCCGTTCCTCGGTACGTCCATTATTTCCGGATTTAGAGACTCAAAAATTTTAGGTACCCAAAAATTGGGCCTAGAAAAAAGTGCGACGGATTTGCTGGATTTTTGCGGTGATTACTAGGGAAGATGCTGGGATGCTACAGTTAAAAGGGCGGGCCTCTGAGCCGCTTGGTTCTCCTTGTGTAGAAAAAAGTCTGTTTTGGAAGGTCAAAATGACCATTTTTTGAAATTTTGCCGGCCTCTCCCGTCCAAACGCTCGGGGATACAGAGTTGTCCTTTATACTGAAGATAGAGTTGGACGATCTGTATTCAACGCACTCTTCGGCTTTGTCGTAACTATACGTACTGCGGAGCAATGGCGGCTAGAATGTCGGCGGAATAGTGGTTTAAACCCTTCCCCTTTTTTTCTCGAAAATCAGAAAGTGTTCGCGATTGCCATTTTGATGCTATCGTGTAAGAAGCAAGTCAATGGGGAATACAGGGCCGCATCCCGTTCCTCGGTACGTCCATTATTTCCGGATTTAGAGACTCAAAAATTTTAGGTACCCAAAAATTAGGCCTAGAAAAAAGTGCGACTGATTTGCTGGATTTTTGCGGTGATTACTAGGGAAGATGCTGGGATGCTACAGTTAAAAGGGCGGGCCTCTGAGCCGCTTGGTTCTCCTTGTGTAGAAAAAAGTCTGTTTTGGAAGGTCAAAATGACCATTTTTTGAAATTTTGCCGGCCTCTCCCGTCCAAACGCGCGGGGATAGAGAGTTGTCCTTTATACTGAAGATAGAGTTGGACGAGCTGTATTCAACGCACTCATCGGCTTTGTCGTAACTATACGTACTGCGGAGCAATGGCGGCTAGAATGTCGGCGGAATAGTGGTTTAAACCCTTCCCCTTTTTTTCTCGAAAATCAGAAAGTGTTCGCGATTGCCATTTTGATGCTATCGTGTAAGAAGCAAGTCAATGGGGAATAAAGGGCCGCATCCCGTTCCTCGGTACGGCCATTATTTCCGGATTTAGAGACTCAAAAAGTTTAGGTACCCAAAAATTGGGCCTAGAAAAAAGTGCGACGGATTTGCTGGATTTTTGCGGTGATTACTAGGGAAGATGCTGGGCTGCTACAGTTAAAAGGGCGGGCCTCTGAGCCGCTTGGTTCTCCTTGTGTAGAAAAAAGTCTGTTTTGGAAGGTCAAAATGACCATTTTTTGAAATTTTGCCGGCCTCTCCCGTCCAAACGCGCGGGGATAGAGAGTTGTCCTTTATACTGAAGATAGAGTTGGACGAGCTGTATTCAACGCACTCATCGGCTTTGTCGTAACTATACTTACTGCGGAGCAATGGCGGCTAGAATGTCGGCGGAATAGTGGTTTAAACCCTTCCCCTTTTTTTCTCGAAAATCAGAAAGTGTTCGCGATTGCCATTTTGATGCTATCGTGTAAGAAGAAAGTCAATGGGGAATACAGGGCCGCATCCCGTTCCTCGGTACGTCCATTATTTCCGGATTTAGAGACTCAAAAATTTTAGGTACCCAAAAATTGGGCCTAGAAAAAAGTGCGACGGATTTGCTGGATTTTTGCGGTGATTACTAGGGAAGATGCTGGGATGCTATGGTTAAAAGGGCGAGCCTCTGAGCCGCTTGGTTCTCCTTGTGTAGAAAAAAGTCTGTTTTGGAAGGTCAAAATGACCATTTTTTGAAATTTTGCCGGCCTCTCCCGTCCAAACGCGCGGGGATAGAGGGTTATCCTTTATACTGAAGATAGAGTTGGACGAGCTGTATTCAACGCACTCATCGGCTTTGTCGTAACTATACGTACTGCGGAGCAATGGCGGCTAGAATGTCGGCGGAATAGTGGTTTAAAACCCTACCCCTTTTTTTCTCGAAAATCAGAAAGTGTTCGCGATTGCCATTTTGATGCTATCGTGTAAGAAGCAAGTCAATGGGGAATACAGGGCCGAATCCCGTTCCTCGGTACGGCAATTATTTCCGGATTTAGAGACTCAAAAATTTTAGGTACCCAAAAATTGGGCCTAGACAAAAGTGCGACGGATTTGCTGGATATTTGCGGTGATTACTAGGGAAGATGCTGGGATGCTATGGTTAAAAGGGCGGGCCTCTGAGCCGCTTGGTTCTCCTTGTGTAGAAAAAAGTCTGTTTTGGAAGGTCAAAATGACAATTTTTTGAAATTTTGCCGGCCTCTCCCGTCCAAACGCGCGGGGATACAGAGTTGTCCTTTATACTGAAGATAGAGTTGGACGAGCTGTATTCAACGCAATCTTCGGCTTTGTCGTAACTATACGTACTGCGGAGCAATGGCGGCTAGAATGTCGGCGGAATAGTGGTTTAAACCCTTCCCCTTTTTTTCTCGAAAATCAGAAAGTGTTCGCGATTGCCATTTTGATGCTATCGTGTAAGAAGCAAGTCAATGGGGAATACAGGGCCGCATCCCGTTCCTCGGTACGTCCATTATTTCCGGATTTAGAGACTCAAAAATTTTAGGTACCCAAAAATTGGGCCTAGAAAAAAGTGCGACTGATTTGCTGGATTTTTGCGGTGATTACTAGGGAAGATGCTGGGATGCTACAGTTAAAAGGGCGGGCCTCTGAGCCGCTTGGTTCTCCTTGTGTAGAAAAAAGTCTGTTTTGGAAGGTCAAAATGACCATTTTTTGAAATTTTGCCGGCCTCTCCCGTCCAAACGCGCGGGGATAGAGAGTTGTCCTTTATACTGAAGATAGAGTTGGACGAGCTGTATTCAACGCACTCATCGGCTTTGTCGTAACTATACGTACTGCGGAGCAATGGCGGCTAGAATGTCGGCGGAATAGTGGTTTAAACCCTTCCCCTTTTTTTCTCGAAAATCAGAAAGTGTTCGCGATTGCCATTTTGATGCTATCGTGTAAGAAGCAAGTCAATGGGGAATAAAGGGCCGCATCCCGTTCCTCGGTACGGCCATTATTTCCGGATTTAGAGACTCAAAAATTTAGGTACCCAAAAATTGGGCCTAGAAAAAAGTGCGACGTATTTGCTGGATTTTTGCGGTGATTACTAGGGAAGATGCTGGGATGCTACAGTTAAAAGGGCGGGCCTCTGAGCCGCTTGGTTCTCCTTGTGTAGAAAAAAGTCTGTTTTGGAAGGTCAAAATGACCATTTTTTGATATTTTGCCGGCCTGTCCCGTCCAAACGCGCGGGGATACAGAGTTGTCCTTTATACTGAAGATAGAGTTGGACGAGCTGTATTCAACGCACTCTTCGGCTTTGTCGTAACTATACCTACTGCGGAGCAATGGCGGCTAGAATGTCGGCGGAATAGTTTTTTCTCGAAAATCAGAAATTGTTCGCGATTGCCATTTTGATGCTATCGTGTAAGAAGCAAGTCAATGGGGAATACAGGGCCGCATCCCGTTCCTCGGTACGTCCATTATTTCCGGATTTAGAGACTCAAAAATTTTAGGTACCCAAAAATTGGGCCTAGAAAAAAGTGCGACGGATTTGCTGGATTTTTGCGGTGATTACTAGGGAAGATGCTGGGATGCTACAGTTAAAAGGGCGGGCCTCTGAGCCGCTTGGTTCTCCTTGTGTAGAAAAAAGTCTGTTTTGGAAGGTCAAAATGACCATTTTTTGAAATTTTGCCGGCCTCTCCCGTCCAAACGCTCGGGGATACAGAGTTGTCCTTTATACTGAAGATAGAGTTGGACGATCTGTATTCAACGCACTCTTCGGCTTTGTCGTAACTATACGTACTGCGGAGCAATGGCGGCTAGAATGTCGGCGGAATAGTGGTTTAAACCCTTCCCCTTTTTTTCTCGAAAATCAGAAAGTGTTCGCGATTGCCATTTTGATGCTATCGTGTAAGAAGCAAGTCAATGGGGAATACAGGGCCGCATCCCGTTCCTCGGTACGTCCATTATTTCCGGATTTAGAGACTCAAAAATTTTAGGTACCCAAAAATTGGGCCTAGAAAAAAGTGCGACTGATTTGCTGGATTTTTGCGGTGATTACTAGGGAAGATGCTGGGATGCTACAGTTAAAAGGGCGGGCCTCTGAGCCGCTTGGTTCTCCTTGTGTAGAAAAAAGTCTGTTTTGGAAGGTCAAAATGACCATTTTTTGAAATTTTGCCGGCCTCTCCCGTCCAAACGCGCGGGGATAGAGAGTTGTCCTTTATACTGAAGATAGAGTTGGACGAGCTGTATTCAACGCACTCATCGGCTTTGTCGTAACTATACGTACTGCGGAGCAATGGCGGCTAGAATGTCGGCGGAATAGTGGTTTAAACCCTTCCCCTTTTTTTCTCGAAAATCAGAAAGTGTTCGCGATTGCCATTTTGATGCTATCGTGTAAGAAGCAAGTCAATGGGGAATAAAGGGCCGCATCCCGTTCCTCGGTACGGCCATTATTTCCGGATTTAGAGACTCAAAAAGTTTAGGTACCCAAAAATTGGGCCTAGAAAAAAGTGCGACGGATTTGCTGGATTTTTGCGGTGATTACTAGGGAAGATGCTGGGATGCTACAGTTAAAAGGGCGGGCCTCTGAGCCGCTTGGTTCTCCTTGTGTAGAAAAAAGTCTGTTTTGGAAGGTCAAAATGACCATTTTTTGAAATTTTGCCGGCCTCTCCCGTCCAAACGCGCGGGGATAGAGAGTTGTCCTTTATACTGAAGATAGAGTTGGACGAGCTGTATTCAACGCACTCATCGGCTTTGTCGTAACTATACTTACTGCGGAGCAATGGCGGCTAGAATGTCGGCGGAATAGTGGTTTAAACCCTTCCCCTTTTTTTCTCGAAAATCAGAAAGTGTTCGCGATTGCCATTTTGATGCTATCGTGTAAGAAGAAAGTCAATGGGGAATACAGGGCCGCATCCCGTTCCTCGGTACGTCCATTATTTCCGGATTTAGAGACTCAAAAATTTTAGGTACCCAAAAATTGGGCCTAGAAAAAAGTGCGACGGATTTGCTGGATTTTTGCGGTGATTACTAGGGAAGATGCTGGGATGCTATGGTTAAAAGGGCGAGCCTCTGAGCCGCTTGGTTCTCCTTGTGTAGAAAAAAGTCTGTTTTGGAAGGTCAAAATGACCATTTTTTGAAATTTTGCCGGCCTCTCCCGTCCAAACGCGCGGGGATAGAGGGTTATCCTTTATACTGAAGATAGAGTTGGACGAGCTGTATTCAACGCACTCATCGGCTTTGTCGTAACTATACGTACTGCGGAGCAATGGCGGCTAGAATGTCGGCGGAATAGTGGTTTAAACCCTACCCCTTTTTTTCTCGAAAATCAGAAAGTGTTCGCGATTGCCATTTTGATGCTATCGTGTAAGAAGCAAGTCAATGGGGAATACAGGGCCGAATCCCGTTCCTCGGTACGGCAATTATTTCCGGATTTAGAGACTCAAAAATTTTAGGTACCCAAAAATTGGGCCTAGACAAAAGTGCGACGGATTTGCTGGATATTTGCGGTGATTACTAGGGAAGATGCTGGGATGCTATGGTTAAAAGGGCGGGCCTCTGAGCCGCTTGGTTCTCCTTGTGTAGAAAAAAGTCTGTTTTGGAAGGTCAAAATGACAATTTTTTGAAATTTTGCCGGCCTCTCCCGTCCAAACGCGCGGGGATACAGAGTTGTCCTTTATACTGAAGATAGAGTTGGACGAGCTGTATTCAACGCAATCTTCGGCTTTGTCGTAACTATACGTACTGCGGAGCAATGGCGGCTAGAATGTCGGCGGAATAGTGGTTTAAACCCTTCCCCTTTTTTTCTCGAAAATCAGAAAGTGTTCGCGATTGCCATTTTGATGCTATCGTGTAAGAAGCAAGTCAATGGGGAATACAGGGCCGCATCCCGTTCCTCGGTACGTCCATTATTTCCGGATTTAGAGACTCAAAAATTTTAGGTACCCAAAAATTGGGCCTAGAAAAAAGTGCGACTGATTTGCTGGATTTTTGCGGTGATTACTAGGGAAGATGCTGGGATGCTACAGTTAAAAGGGCGGGCCTCTGAGCCGCTTGGTTCTCCTTGTGTAGAAAAAAGTCTGTTTTGGAAGGTCAAAATGACCATTTTTTGAAATTTTGCCGGCCTCTCCCGTCCAAACGCGCGGGGATAGAGAGTTGTCCTTTATACTGAAGATAGAGTTGGACGAGCTGTATTCAACGCACTCATCGGCTTTGTCGTAACTATACGTACTGCGGAGCAATGGCGGCTAGAATGTCCCCTTTTTTTCTCGAAAATCAGAAAGTGTTCGCGATTGCCATTTTGATGCTATCGTGTAAGAAGCAAGTCAATGGGGAATAAAGGGCCGCATCCCGTTCCTCGGTACGGCCATTATTTCCGGATTTAGAGACTCAAAAATTTAGGTACCCAAAAATTGGGCCTAGAAAAAAGTGCGACGTATTTGCTGGATTTTTGCGGTGATTACTAGGGAAGATGCTGGGATGCTACAGTTAAAAGGGCGGGCCTCTGAGCCGCTTGGTTCTCCTTGTGTAGAAAAAAGTCTGTTTTGGAAGGTCAAAATGACCATTTTTTGATATTTTGCCGGCCTGTCCCGTCCAAACGCGCGGGGATACAGAGTTGTCCTTTATACTGAAGATAGAGTTGGACGAGCTGTATTCAACGCACTCTTCGGCTTTGTCGTAACTATACCTACTGCGGAGCAATGGCGGCTAGAATGTCGGCGGAATAGTTTTTTCTCGAAAATCAGAAATTGTTCGCGATTGCCATTTTGATGCTATCGTGCAAGAAGCAAGTCAATGGGGAATACAGGGCCGCATCCCGTTCCTCGGTACGTCCATTATTTCCGGATTTAGAGACTCAAAAATTTTAGGTACCCAAAAATTGGGCCTAGAAAAAAGTGCGACGGATTTGCTGGATTTTTGCGGTGATTACTAGGGAAGATGCTGGGATGCTACAGTTAAAAGGGCGGGCCTCTGAGCCGCTTGGTTCTCCTTGTGTAGAAAAAAGTCTGTTTTGGAAGGTCAAAATGACCATTTTTTGAAAATTTGCCGGCCTCTCCCGTCCAAACGCGCGGGGATACAGAGTTGTCCTTTATACTGAAGATAGAGTTGGACGATCTGTATTCAACGCACTCTTCGGCTTTGTCGTAACTATACGTACTGCGGAGCAATGGCGGCTAGAATGTCGGCGGAATAGTGGTTTAAACCCTTCCCCTTTTTTTCTCGAAAATCAGAAAGTGTTCGCGATTGCCATTTTGATGCTATCGTGTAAGAAGCAAGTCAATGGGGAATACAGGGCCGCATCCCGTTCCTCGGTACGTCCATTATTTCCGGATTTAGAGACTCAAAAATTTTAGGTACCCAAAAATTGGGCCTAGAAAAAAGTGCGACTGATTTGCTGGATTTTTGCGGTGTTTACTAGGGAAGATGCTGGGATGCTACAGTTAAAAGGGCGGGCCTCTGAGCCGCTTGGTTCTCCTTGTGTAGAAAAAAGTCTGTTTTGGAAGGTCAAAATGACCATTTTTTGAAATTTTGCCGGCCTCTCCCGTCCAAACGCGCGGGGATAGAGAGTTGTCCTTTATACTGAAGATAGAGTTGGACGAGCTGTATTCAACGCACTCATCGGCTTTGTCGTAACTATACGTACTGCGGAGCAATGGCGGCTAGAATGTCGGCGGAATAGTGGTTTAAACCCTTCCCCTTTTTTTCTCGAAAATCAGAAAGTGTTCGCGATTGCCATTTTGATGCTATCGTGTAAGAAGCAAGTCAATGGGGAATAAAGGGCCGCATCCCGTTCCTCGGTACGGCCATTATTTCCGGATTTAGAGACTCAAAAAGTTTAGGTACCCAAAAATTGGGCCTAGAAAAAAGTGCGACGGATTTGCTGGATTTTTGCGGTGATTACTAGGGAAGATGCTGGGCTGCTACAGTTAAAAGGGCGGGCCTCTGCGCCGCTTGGTTCTCCTTGTGTAGAAAAAAGTCTGTTTTGGAAGGTCAAAATGACCATTTTTTGAAATTTTGCCGGCCTCTCCCGTCCAAACGCGCGGGGATAGAGAGTTGTCCTTTATACTGAAGATAGAGTTGGACGAGCTGTATTCAACGCACTCATCGGCTTTGTCGTA
The DNA here is from genome assembly GCF_040183065.1 of Periplaneta americana. NCBI lineage: Eukaryota > Metazoa > Arthropoda > Insecta > Blattodea > Blattidae > Periplaneta > Periplaneta americana. The sequence continues at coordinate 878,264 of NC_091119.1, read as the reverse complement.
ACTATACTTACTGCGGAGCAATGGCGGCTAGAATGTCGGCGGAATAGTGGTTTAAACCCTTCCCCTTTTTTTCTCGAAAATCAGAAAGTGTTCGCGATTGCCATTTTGATGCTATCGTGTAAGAAGCAAGTCAATGGGGAATACAGGGCCGCATCCCGTTCCTCGGTACGGCCATTATTTCCGGATTTAGAGACTCAAAAATTTAGGTACCCAAAAATTGGGCCTAGAAAAAAGTGCGACGGATTTGCTGGATTTTTGCGGTGATTACTAGGGAAGATGCTGGGCTGCTACAGTTAAAAGGGCGGGTCTCTGAGCCGCTTGGTTCTCCTTGTGTAGAAAAAAGTCTGTTTTGGAAGGTCAAAATGACCATTTTTGAAATTTTGCCGGCCTCTCCCGTCCAAACGCACGGGGATAGAGAGTTGTCCTTTATACTGAAGATAGAGTTGGACGAGCTGTATTCAACGCACTCATCGGCTTTGTCGTAACTATACGTACTGCGGAGCAATGGCGGCTAGAATGTCGGCGGAATAGTGGTTTAAACCCTACCCCTTTTTTTCTCGAAAATCAGAAAGTGTTCGCGATTGCCATTTTGATGCTATCGTGTAAGAAGCAAGTCAATGGGGAATACAGGGCCGAATCCCGTTCCTCGGTACGGCCATTATTTCCGGATTTAGAGACTCAAAAATTTAGGTACCCAAAAATTGGGCCTAGAAAAAAGTGCGACGGATTTGCTGGATTTTTGCGGTGATTACTAGGGAAGATGCTGGGCTGCTACAGTTAAAAGGGCGGGTCTCTGAGCCGCTTGGTTCTCCTTGTGTAGAAAAAAGTTTGTTTTGGAAGGTCAAAATGACCATTTTTTGAAATTTTGCCGGCCTCTCCCCTGTCCTAAACCCTCGGGGATAGAGAGTTGTCCTTTATACTGAAGATAGAGTTGGACGAGCTGTATTCAACGCACTCATCGGCTTTGTCGGAACTATACGTACTGCGGAGCAATGGCGGCTAGAATGTCGGCGGAATAGTGGTTTAAACCCTTCCCCTTTTTTTCTCGAAAATCAGAAAGTGTTCGCGATTGCCATTTTGATGCTAACGTGTTAGAAGCAAGGCAATGGGGAATACAGGGCCGCATCCCGTTCCTCGGTACGTCCATTATTTCCGGATTTAGAGACTCAAAAATTTTAGGTACCCAAAAATTGGGCCTAGAAAAAAGTGCGACTGATTTGCTGGATTTTTGCGGTGATTACTAGGGAAGATGCTGGGATGCTACAGTTAAAAGGGCGGGCCTCTGAGCCGCTTGGTTCTCCTTGTGTAGAAAAAAGTCTGTTTTGGAAGGTCAAAATGACCATTTTTTGAAATTTTGCCGGCCTCTCCCGTCCAAACGCGCGGGGATAGAGAGTTGTCCTTTATACTGAAGATAGAGTTGGACGAGCTGTATTCAACGCACTCATCGGCTTTGTCGTAACTATACGTACTGCGGAGCAATGGCGGCTAGAATGTCGGCGGAATAGTGGTTTAAACCCTTCCCCTTTTTTTCTCGAAAATCAGAAAGTGTTCGCGATTGCCATTTTGATGCTATCGTGTAAGAAGCAAGTCAATGGGGAATAAAGGGCCGCATCCCGTTCCTCGGTACGGCCATTATTTCCGGATTTAGAGACTCAAAAAGTTTAGGTACCCAAAAATTGGGCCTAGAAAAAAGTGCGACGGATTTGCTGGATTTTTGCGGTGATTACTAGGGAAGATGCTGGGCTGCTACAGTTAAAAGGGCGGGCCTCTGAGCCGCTTGGTTCTCCTTGTGTAGAAAAAAGTCTGTTTTGGAAGGTCAAAATGACCATTTTTTGAAATTTTGCCGGCCTCTCCCGTCCAAACGCGCGGGGATAGAGAGTTGTCCTTTATACTGAAGATAGAGTTGGACGAGCTGTATTCAACGCACTCATCGGCTTTGTCGTAACTATACTTACTGCGGAGCAATGGCGGCTAGAATGTCGGCGGAATAGTGGTTTAAACCCTTCCCCTTTTTTTCTCGAAAATCAGAAAGTGTTCGCGATTGCCATTTTGATGCTATCGTGTAAGAAGAAAGTCAATGGGGAATACAGGGCCGCATCCCGTTCCTCGGTACGTCCATTATTTCCGGATTTAGAGACTCAAAAATTTTAGGTACCCAAAAATTGGGCCTAGAAAAAAGTGCGACGGATTTGCTGGATTTTTGCGGTGATTACTAGGGAAGATGCTGGGATGCTATGGTTAAAAGGGCGAGCCTCTGAGCCGCTTGGTTCTCCTTGTGTAGAAAAAAGTCTGTTTTGGAAGGTCAAAATGACCATTTTTTGAAATTTTGCCGGCCTCTCCCGTCCAAACGCGCGGGGATAGAGGGTTATCCTTTATACTGAAGATAGAGTTGGACGAGCTGTATTCAACGCACTCATCGGCTTTGTCGTAACTATACGTACTGCGGAGCAATGGCGGCTAGAATGTCGGCGGAATAGTGGTTTAAACCCTACCCCTTTTTTTCTCGAAAATCAGAAAGTGTTCGCGATTGCCATTTTGATGCTATCGTGTAAGAAGCAAGTCAATGGGGAATACAGGGCCGAATCCCGTTCCTCGGTACGGCAATTATTTCCGGATTTAGAGACTCAAAAATTTTAGGTACCCAAAAATTGGGCCTAGACAAAAGTGCGACGGATTTGCTGGATATTTGCGGTGATTACTAGGGAAGATGCTGGGATGCTATGGTTAAAAGGGCGGGCCTCTGAGCCGCTTGGTTCTCCTTGTGTAGAAAAAAGTCTGTTTTGGAAGGTCAAAATGACAATTTTTTGAAATTTTGCCGGCCTCTCCCGTCCAAACGCGCGGGGATACAGAGTTGTCCTTTATACTGAAGATAGAGTTGGACGAGCTGTATTCAACGCAATCTTCGGCTTTGTCGTAACTATACGTACTGCGGAGCAATGGCGGCTAGAATGTCGGCGGAATAGTGGTTTAAACCCTTCCCCTTTTTTTCTCGAAAATCAGAAAGTGTTCGCGATTGCCATTTTGATGCTATCGTGTAAGAAGCAAGTCAATGGGGAATACAGGGCCGCATCCCGTTCCTCGGTACGGCCATTATTTCCGGATTTAGAGACTCAAAAATTTAGGTACCCAAAAATTGGGCCTAGAAAAAAGTGCGACGTATTTGCTGGATTTTTGCGGTGATTACTAGGGAAGATGCTGGGATGCTACAGTTAAAAGGGCGGGCCTCTGAGCCGCTTGGTTCTCCTTGTGTAGAAAAAAGTCTGTTTTGGAAGGTCAAAATGACCATTTTTTGATATTTTGCCGGCCTGTCCCGTCCAAACGCGCGGGGATACAGAGTTGTCCTTTATACTGAAGATAGAGTTGGACGAGCTGTATTCAACGCACTCTTCGGCTTTGTCGTAACTATACCTACTGCGGAGCAATGGCGGCTAGAATGTCGGCGGAATAGTTTTTTCTCGAAAATCAGAAATTGTTCGCGATTGCCATTTTGATGCTATCGTGCAAGAAGCAAGTCAATGGGGAATACAGGGCCGCATCCCGTTCCTCGGTACGTCCATTATTTCCGGATTTAGAGACTCAAAAATTTTAGGTACCCAAAAATTGGGCCTAGAAAAAAGTGCGACGGATTTGCTGGATTTTTGCGGTGATTACTAGGGAAGATGCTGGGATGCTACAGTTAAAAGGGCGGGCCTCTGAGCCGCTTGGTTCTCCTTGTGTAGAAAAAAGTCTGTTTTGGAAGGTCAAAATGACCATTTTTTGAAAATTTGCCGGCCTCTCCCGTCCAAACGCGCGGGGATACAGAGTTGTCCTTTATACTGAAGATAGAGTTGGACGATCTGTATTCAACGCACTCTTCGGCTTTGTCGTAACTATACGTACTGCGGAGCAATGGCGGCTAGAATGTCGGCGGAATAGTGGTTTAAACCCTTCCCCTTTTTTTCTCGAAAATCAGAAAGTGTTCGCGATTGCCATTTTGATGCTATCGTGTAAGAAGCAAGTCAATGGGGAATACAGGGCCGCATCCCGTTCCTCGGTACGTCCATTATTTCCGGATTTAGAGACTCAAAAATTTTAGGTACCCAAAAATTGGGCCTAGAAAAAAGTGCGACTGATTTGCTGGATTTTTGCGGTGTTTACTAGGGAAGATGCTGGGATGCTACAGTTAAAAGGGCGGGCCTCTGAGCCGCTTGGTTCTCCTTGTGTAGAAAAAAGTCTGTTTTGGAAGGTCAAAATGACCATTTTTTGAAATTTTGCCGGCCTCTCCCGTCCAAACGCGCGGGGATAGAGAGTTGTCCTTTATACTGAAGATAGAGTTGGACGAGCTGTATTCAACGCACTCATCGGCTTTGTCGTAACTATACGTACTGCGGAGCAATGGCGGCTAGAATGTCGGCGGAATAGTGGTTTAAACCCTTCCCCTTTTTTTCTCGAAAATCAGAAAGTGTTCGCGATTGCCATTTTGATGCTATCGTGTAAGAAGCAAGTCAATGGGGAATAAAGGGCCGCATCCCGTTCCTCGGTACGGCCATTATTTCCGGATTTAGAGACTCAAAAAGTTTAGGTACCCAAAAATTGGGCCTAGAAAAAAGTGCGACGGATTTGCTGGATTTTTGCGGTGATTACTAGGGAAGATGCTGGGCTGCTACAGTTAAAAGGGCGGGCCTCTGAGCCGCTTGGTTCTCCTTGTGTAGAAAAAAGTCTGTTTTGGAAGGTCAAAATGACCATTTTTTGAAATTTTGCCGGCCTCTCCCGTCCAAACGCGCGGGGATAGAGAGTTGTCCTTTATACTGAAGATAGAGTTGGACGAGCTGTATTCAACGCACTCATCGGCTTTGTCGTAACTATACTTACTGCGGAGCAATGGCGGCTAGAATGTCGGCGGAATAGTGGTTTAAACCCTTCCCCTTTTTTTCTCGAAAATCAGAAAGTGTTCGCGATTGCCATTTTGATGCTATCGTGTAAGAAGCAAGTCAATGGGGAATACAGGGCCGCATCCCGTTCCTCGGTACGGCCATTATTTCCGGATTTAGAGACTCAAAAATTTAGGTACCCAAAAATTGGGCCTAGAAAAAAGTGCGACGGATTTGCTGGATTTTTGCGGTGATTACTAGGGAAGATGCTGGGCTGCTACAGTTAAAAGGGCGGGTCTCTGAGCCGCTTGGTTCTCCTTGTGTAGAAAAAAGTCTGTTTTGGAAGGTCAAAATGACCATTTTTGAAATTTTGCCGGCCTCTCCCGTCCAAACGCACGGGGATAGAGAGTTGTCCTTTATACTGAAGATAGAGTTGGACGAGCTGTATTCAACGCACTCATCGGCTTTGTCGTAACTATACGTACTGCGGAGCAATGGCGGCTAGAATGTCGGCGGAATAGTGGTTTAAACCCTACCCCTTATTTTCTCGAAAATCAGAAAGTGTTCGCGATTGCCATTTTGATGCTATCGTGTAAGAAGCAAGTCAATGGGGAATACAGGGCCGAATCCCGTTCCTCGGTACGGCCATTATTTCCGGATTTAGAGACTCAAAAATTTAGGTACCCAAAAATTGGGCCTAGAAAAAAGTGCGACGGATTTGCTGGATTTTTGCGGTGATTACTAGGGAAGATGCTGGGCTGCTACAGTTAAAAGGGCGGGTCTCTGAGCCGCTTGGTTCTCCTTGTGTAGAAAAAAGTTTGTTTTGGAAGGTCAAAATGACCATTTTTTGAAATTTTGCCGGCCTCTCCCCTGTCCTAAACCCTCGGGGATAGAGAGTTGTCCTTTATACTGAAGATAGAGTTGGACGAGCTGTATTCAACGCACTCATCGGCTTTGTCGGAACTATACGTACTGCGGAGCAATGGCGGCTAGAATGTCGGCGGAATAGTGGTTTAAACCCTTCCCCTTTTTTTCTCGAAAATCAGAAAGTGTTCGCGATTGCCATTTTGATGCTAACGTGTTAGAAGCAAGGCAATGGGGAATACAGGGCCGCATCCCGTTCCTCGGTACGTCCATTATTTCCGGATTTAGAGACTCAAAAATTTTAGGTACCCAAAAATTGGGCCTAGAAAAAAGTGTGACGGATTTGCTGGATTTTTGCGGTGATTACTAGGGAAGATGCTGGGATGCTACAGTTAAAAGGGCGGGCCTCTGAGCCGCTTGGTTATCCTTGTGTAGAAAAAAGTCTGTTTTGGAAGGTCAAAATGACCATTTTTTGAAATTTTGCCGGCCTCTCCCGTCCAAACGCGCGGGGATACAGAGTTGTCCTTTATACTGAAGATAGAGTTGGACGATCTGTATTCAACGCACTCTTCGGCTTTGTCGTAACTATACGTACTGCGGAGCAATGGCGGCTAGAATGTCGGCGGAATAGTGGTATAAACCCTTCCCCTTTTTTTCTCGAAAATCAGAAAGTGTTCGCGATTGCCATTTTGATGCTATCGTGTAAGAAGCAAGTCAATGGGCAATACAGGGCCGCATCCCGTTCCTCGGTACGTCCATTATTTCCGGATTTAGAGACTCAAAAATTTTAGGTACCCAAAAATTGGGCCTAGAAAAAAGTGCGACGGATTTGCTGGATTTTTGCGGTGATTACTAGGGAAGATGCTGGGATGCTACAGTTAAAAGGGCGGGCCTCTGAGCCGCTTGGTTCTCCTTGTGTAGAAAAAAGTCTGTTTTGGAAGGTCAAAATGACCATTTTTTGAAATTTTGCCTGCCTCTCCCGTCCAAACGCGCGGGGATAGAGGGTTGTCCTTTATACTGAAGATAGAGTTGGACGAGCTGTATTCAACGCACTCATCGGCTTTGTCGTAGCTATACGTACTGCGGAGCAATGGCGGCTAGAATGGCGGCGGAATAGTGGTTTCAACCCTTGCCCTTTTTTTCTCGAAAATCAGAAAGTTTTCGCGATTGCCATTTTGATGATATCGTGTAAGAAGCAAGTCAATGGGGAATACAGGGCCGCATCCCGTTCCACGGTACGGCCATTATTTCCGGATTTAGAGACTCAAAAAGTTTAGGTACCCAAAAATTGGGCCTGGAAAAAAGTGCGACGGATTTGCTGGATTTTTGCGGTGATTACTAGGGAAGATGCTGGGCTGCTACAGTTAAAAGGGCGGGCCTCTGAGCCGCTTGGTTCTCCTTGTGTAGAAAAAAGTCTGTTTTGGAAGGTCAAAATGACCATTTTTTGAAAATTTGCCGGCCTCTCCCGTCCAAACGCGCGGGGATAGAGAGTTGTCCTTTATACTGAAGATAGAGTTGGACGAGCTGTATTCAACGCACTCATCGGCTTTGTCGTAACTATACTTACTGCGGAGCAATGGCGGCTAGAATGTCGGCGGAATAGTGGTTTAAACCCTTCCCCTTTTTTTCTCGAAAATCAGAAAGTGTTCGCGATTGCCATTTTGATGCTATCGTGTAAGAAGCAAGTCAATGGGGAATACAGGGCCGCATCCCGTTCCTCGGTACGGCCATTATTTCCGGATTTAGAGACTCAAAAATTTAGGTACCCAAAAATTGGGCCTAGAAAAAAGTGCGACGGATTTGCTGGATTTTTGCGGTGATTACTAGGGAAGATGCTGGGCTGCTACAGTTAAAAGGGCGGGTCTCTGAGCCGCTTGGTTCTCCTTGTGTAGAAAAAAGTCTGTTTTGGAAGGTCAAAATGACCATTTTTGAAATTTTGCCGGCCTCTCCCGTCCAAACGCACGGGGATAGAGAGTTGTCCTTTATACTGAAGATAGAGTTGGACGAGCTGTATTCAACGCACTCATCGGCTTTGTCGTAACTATACGTACTGCGGAGCAATGGCGGCTAGAATGTCGGCGGAATAGTGGTTTAAACCCTTCCCCTTTTTTTCTCGAAAATCAGAAAGTGTTAGCGATTGCCATTTTGATGCTATCGTGTAAGAAGCAAGTCAATGGGGAATACAGGGCCGCATCCCGTTCCTCGGTACGTCCATTATTTCCGGATTTAGAGACTCAAAAATTTTAGGTACCCAAAAATTGGGCCTAGAAAAAAGTGCGACGGATTTGCTGGATTTTTGCGGTGATTACTAGGGAAGATGCTGGGATGCTATGGTTAAAAGGGCGGGCCTCTGAGCCGCTTGGTTCTCCTTGTGTAGAAAAAAGTCTGTTTTGGAAGGTCAAAATGACCATTTTTTGAAATTTTGCCGGCCTCTCCCGTCCAAACGCGCGGGGATAGAGGGTTGTCCTTTATACTGAAGATAGAGTTGGACGAGCTGTATTCAACGCACTCATCGGCTTTGTCGTAACTATACGTACTGCGGAGCAATGGCGGCTAGAATGTCGGCGGAATAGTGGTTTAAACCCTTCCCCTTTTTTTCTCGAAAATCAGAAAGTGTTCGCGATTGCCATTTTGATGCTATCGTGTAAGAAGCAAGTCAATGGGGAATACAGGGCCGAATCCCGTTCCTCGGTACGGCAATTATTTCCGGATTTAGAGACTCAAAAATTTTAGGTACCCAAAAATTGGGCCTAGAAAAAAGTGCGACGGATTTGCTGGATTTTTGCGGTGATTACTAGGGAAGATGCTGGGATGCTACAGTTAAAAGGGCGGGCCTGTGAGCCGCTTGGTTCTCCTTGTGTAGAAAAAAGTCTGTTTTGGGAGGTCAAAATGACAATTTTTTGAAATTTTGCCGGCCTCTCCCGTCCAAACGCGCGGGGATACAGAGTTGTCCTTTATACTGAAGATAGAGTTGGACGAGCTGTATTCAACGCACTCTTCGGCTTTGTCGTAACTATACTTACTGCGGAGCAATGGCGGCTAGAATGTCGGCGGAATAGTGGTTTAAACCCTTCCCCTTTTTTTCTCGAAAATCAGAAAGTGTTCGCGATTGCCATTTTGATGCTATCGTGTAAGAAGCAAGTCAATGGGGAATACAGGGCCGCATCCCGTTCCTCGGTACGGCCATTATTTCCGGATTTAGAGACTCAAAAATTTAGGTACCCAAAAATTGGGCCTAGAAAAAAGTGCGACGGATTTGCTGGATTTTTGCGGTGATTACTAGGGAAGATGCTGGGCTGCTACAGTTAAAAGGGCGGGTCTCTGAGCCGCTTGGTTCTCCTTGTGTAGAAAAAAGTTTGTTTTGGAAGGTCAAAATGACCATTTTTTTAAATTTTGCCGGCCTCTCCCCTGTCCTAAACCCTCGGGGATAGAGAGTTGTCCTTTATACTGAAGATAGAGTTGGACGAGCTGTATTCAACGCACTCATCGGCTTTGTCGTAACTATACGTACTGCGGAGCAATGGCGGCTAGAATGTCGGCGGAATAGTGGTTTAAACCCTTCCCCTTTTTTTCTCGAAAATCAGAAAGTGTTCGCGATTGCCATTTTGATGCTATCGTGTAAGAAGCAAGTCAATGGGGAATAAAGGGCCGCATCCCGTTCCTCGGTACGGCCATTATTTCCGGATTTAGAGACTCAAAAAGTTTAGGTACCCAAAAATTGGGCCTAGAAAAAAGTGCGACGTATTTGCTGGATTTTTGCGGTGATTACTAGGGAAGATGCTGGGATGCTACAGTTAAAAGGGCGGGCCTCTGAGCCGCTTGGTTCTCCTTGTGTAGAAAAAAGTCTGTTTTGGAAGGTCAAAATGACCATTTTTTGATATTTTGCCGGCCTGTCCCGTCCAAACGCGCGGGGATACAGAGTTGTCCTTTATACTGAAGATAGAGTTGGACGAGCTGTATTCAACGCACTCTTCGGCTTTGTCGTAACTATACCTACTGCGGAGCAATGGCGGCTAGAATGTCGGCGGAATAGTTTTTTCTCGAAAATCAGAAATTGTTCGCGATTGCCATTTTGATGCTATCGTGTAAGAAGCAAGTCAATGGGGAATACAGGGCCGCATCCCGTTCCTCGGTACGTCCATTATTTCCGGATTTAGAGACTCAAAAATTTTAGGTACCCAAAAATTGGGCCTAGAAAAAAGTGCGACGGATTTGCTGGATTTTTGCGGTGATTACTAGGGAAGATGCTGGGATGCTACAGTTAAAAGGGCGGGCCTCTGAGCCGCTTGGTTCTCCTTGTGTAGAAAAAAGTCTGTTTTGGAAGGTCAAAATGACCATTTTTTGAAATTTTGCCGGCCTCTCCCGTCCAAACGCGCGGGGATAGAGAGTTGTCCTTTATACTGAAGATAGAGTTGGACGAGCTGTATTCAACGCACTCATCGGCTTTGTCGTAACTATACGTACTGCGGAGCAATGGCGGCTAGAATGTCGGCGGAATAGTGGTTTAAACCCTACCCCTTTTTTTCTCGAAAATCAGAAAGTGTTCGCGATTGCCATTTTGATGCTATCGTGTAAGAAGCAAGTCAATGGGGAATACAGGGCCGAATCCCGTTCCTCGGTACGGCAATTATTTCCGGATTTAGAGACTCAAAAATTTTAGGTACCCAAAAATTGGGCCTAGACAAAAGTGCGACGGATTTGCTGGATTTTTGCGGTGATTACTAGGGAAGATGCTGGGATGCTACAGTTAAAAGGGCGGGCCTCTGAGCCGCTTGGTTCTCCTTGTGTAGAAAAAAGTCTGTTTTGGAAGGTCAAAATGACAATTTTTTGAAATTTTGCCGGCCTCTCCCGTCCAAACGCGCGGGGATAGAGAGTTGTCCTTTATACTGAAGATAGAGTTGGACGAGCTGTATTCAACGCACTCTTCGGCTTTGTCGTAACTATACGTACTGCGGAGCAATGGCGGCTAGAATGTCGGCGGAATAGTGGTTTAAACCCTTCCCCTTTTTTTCTCGAAAATCAGAAAGTGTTCGCGATTGCCATTTTGATGCTATCGTGTAAGAAGCAAGTCAATGGGGAATACAGGGCCGCATCCCGTTCCTCGGTACGTCCATTATTTCCGGATTTAGAGACTCAAAAATTTTAGGTACCCAAAAATTGGGCCTAGAAAAAAGTGCGACTGATTTGCTGGATTTTTGCGGTGATTACTAGGGAAGATGCTGGGATGCTATGGTTAAAAGGGCGGGCCTCTGAGCCGCTTGGTTCTCCTTGTGTAGAAAAAAGTCTGTTTTGGAAGGTCAAAATGACCATTTTTTTAAATTTTGCCGGCCTCTCCCGTCCAAACGCGCGGGGATAGAGGGTTATCCTTTATACTGAAGATAGAGTTGGACGAGCTGTATTCAACGCACTCTTCGGCTTTGTCGTAACTATACCTACTGCGGAGCAATGGCGGCTAGAATGTCGGCGGAATAGTTTTTTCTCGAAAATCAGAAATTGTTCGCGATTGCCATTTTGATGCTATCGTGTAAGAAGCAAGTCAATGGGGAATACAGGGCCGCATCCCGTTCCTCGGTACGTCCATTATTTCCGGATTTAGAGACTCAAAAATTTTAGGTACCCAAAAATTGGGCCTAGAAAAAAGTGCGACGGATTTGCTGGATTTTTGCGGTGTTTACTAGGGAAGATGCTGGGATGCTACAGTTAAAAGGGCGGGCCTCTGAGCCGCTTGGTTCTCCTTGTGTAGTAAAAAGTCTGTTTTGGAAGGTCAAAATGACCATTTTTTGAAATTTTGCCGGCCTCTCCCGTCCAAACGCGCGGGGATAGAGAGTTGTCCTTTATACTGAAGATAGAGTTGGACGAGCTGTATTCAACGCACTCATCGGCTTTGTCGTAACTATACGTACTGCGGAGCAATGGCGGCTAGAATGTCGGCGGAATAGTGGTTTGAACCCTTCCCCTTTTTTTCTCGAAAATCAGAAAGTGTTCGCGATTGCCATTTTGATGCTATCGTGTAAGAAGCAAGTCAATGGGGAATACAGGGCCGCATCCCGTTCCTCGGTACGGCCATTATTTCCGGATTTAGAGACTCGAAAAGTTTAGGTACCCAAAAATTGGGCCTAGAAAAAAGTGCGACGGATTTGCTAGATTTTTGCGGTGATTACTAGGGAAGATGCTGGGATGCTACAGTTAAGAGGGCGGGCCTCTGAGCCGCTTGGTTCTCCTTGTGTAGAAAAAAGTCTGTTTTGGAAGGTCAAAATGACCATTTTTTTAAATTTTGCCGGCCTCTCGCCCAAACGCGCGGGGATAGAGAGTTGTCCTTTATACTGAAGATAGAGTTGGACGAGCTGTATTCAACGCACACATCGGCTTTGTCGTAACTATACGTACTGCGGAGCAATGGCGGCTAGAATGTCGGCGGAATAGTGGTATAAACCCTTCCCCTTTTTTTCTCGAAAATCAGAAAGTGTTCGCGATTGCCATTTTGATGCTATCGTGTAAGAAGCAAGTCAATGGGGAATACAGGGCCGCATCCCGTTCCTCGGTACGTCCATTATTTCCGGATTTAGAGACTCAAAAATTTTAGGTACCCAAAAATTGGGCCTAGAAAAAAGTGCGACGGATTTGCTGGATTTTTGCGGTGATTACTAGGGAAGATGCTGGGATGCTACAGTTAAAAGGGCGGGCCTCTGAGCCGCTTGGTTCTCCTTGTGTAGAAAAAAGTCTGTTTTGGAAGGTCAAAATGACCATTTTTTGAAATTTTGCCTGCCTCTCCCGTCCAAACGCGCGGGGATAGATGGTTGTCCTTTATACTGAAGATAGAGTTGGACGAGCTGTATTCAACGCACTCATCGGCTTTGTCGTAGCTATACGTACTGCGGAGCAATGGCGGCTAGAATGGCGGCGGAATAGTGGTTTCAACCCTTGCCCTTTTTTTCTCGAAAATCAGAAAGTGTTCGCGATTGCCATTTTGATGATATCGTGTAAGTAGCAAGTCAATGGGGAATACAGGGCCGCATCCCGTTCCTCGGTACGGCCATTATTTCCGGATTTAGAGACTCAAAAAATTTAGGTACCCAAAAATTGGGCCTGGAAAAAAGTGCGACGGATTTGCTGGATTTTTGCGGTGATTACTAGGGAAGATGCTGGGCTGCTACAGTTAAAAGGGCGGGCCTCTGAGCCGCTTGGTTCTCCTTGTGTAGAAAAAAGTCTGTTTTGGAAGGTCAAAATGACCATTTTTTGAAATTTTGCCGGCCTCTCCCGCCCAAACGCGCGGGGATAGAGAGTTGTCCTTTATACTGAAGATAGAGTTGGACGAGCTGTATTCAACGCACTCATCGGCTTTGTCGTAACTATACGTACTGCGGAGCAATGGCGGCTAGAATGTCGGCGGAATTTTCTCGAAAATCAGAAAGTGTTCGCGATTGCCATTTTGATGCTATCGTGTAAGAAGCAAGTCAATGGGGAATAAAGGGCCGCATCCCGTTCCTCGGTACGGCCATCATTTCCGGATTTAGAGACTCAAAAAGTTTAGGTACCCAAAAATTGGGCCTAGAAAAAAGTGCGACGTATTTGCTGGATTTTTGCGGTGATTACTAGGGAAGATGCTGGGATGCTACAGTTAAAAGGGCGGGCCTCTGAGCCGCTTGGTTCTCCTTGTGTAGAAAAAAGTCTGTTTTGGAAGGTCAAAATGACCATTTTTTGATATTTTGCCGGCCTGTCCCGTCCAAACGCGCGGGGATACAGAGTTGTCCTTTATACTGAAGATAGAGTTGGACGAGCTGTATTCAACGCACTCATCGGCTTTGTCGTAACTATACGTACTGCGGAGCAATGGCGGCTAGAATGTCGGCGGAATTTTTTTCTCGAAAATCAGAAAGTGTTCGCGATTGCCATTTTGATGCTATCGTGTAAGAAGCAAGTCAATGGGGAATACAGGGCCGAATCCCGTTCCTCGGTACGGCAATTATTTCCGGATTTAGAGACTCAAAAATTTTAGGTACCCAAAAATTGGGCCTAGAAAAAAGTGCGACGGATTTGCTGGATTTTTGCGGTGATTACTAGGGAAGATGCTGGGATGCTACAGTTAAAATGGCGGGCCTCTGAGCCGCTTGGTTCTCCTTGTGTAGAAAAAAGTCTGTTTTGGAAGGTCAAAATGACCATTTTTTTAAATTTTGCCGGCCTCTCCCGCCCAAACGCGCGGGGATAGAGAGTTGTCCTTTATACTGAAGATAGAGTTGGACGAGCTGTATTCAACGCACTCATCGGCTTTGTCGTAACTATACGTACTGCCGAGCAATGGCGGCTAGAATGTCGGCGGAATAGTGGTTTAAACCCTTCCCCTTTTTTTCTCGAAAATCAGAAAGTGTTCGCGATTGCCATTTTGATGCTATCGTGTAAGAAGCAAGTCAATGGGGAATACAGGGCCGCATCCCGTTCCTCGGTACGGCCATTATTTCCGGATTTAGAGACTCAAAAAGTTTAGGTACCCAAAAATTGGGCATAGAAAAAAGTGCGACGGATTTGCTGGATTTTTGCGGTGATTACTAGGGAAGATGCTGGGATGCTACAGTTAAAAGGGCGGGCCTCTGAGCCGCTTGGTTCTCCTTGTGTAGAAAAAAGTCTGTTTTGGAAGGTCAAAATGACCATTTTTTTAAATTTTGCCGGCCTCTCCCGCCCAAACGCGCGGGGATAGAGAGTTGTCCTTTATACTGAAGATAGAGTTGGACGAGCTGAATTCAACGCACTCATCGGCTTTGTCGTAACTATACGTACTGCGGAGCAATGGCGGCTAGAATGTCGGCGGAATAGTTCTCGAAAATCAGAAAGTGTTCGCGATTGCCATTTTGATGCTATCGTGTAAGAAGCAAGTCAATGGGGAATACAGGGCCGCATCCCGTTCCTCGGTACGTCCATTATTTCCGGATTTAGAGACTCAAAAATTTTAGGTACCCAAAAATTGGGCCTAGAAAAAAGTGCGACGGATTTGCTGGATTTTTGCGGTGATTACTAGGGAAGATGCTGGGATGCTACAGTTAAAAGGGCGGGCCTCTGAGCCGCTTGGTTCTCCTTGTGTAGAAAAAAGTCTGTTTTGGAAGGTCAAAATGACCATTTTTTGAAATTTTGCCGGCCTCTCCCGTCCAAACGCGCGGGGATGGAGGGTTGTCCTTTATACTGAAGATAGAGTTGGACGAGCTGTATTCAACGCACTCATCGGCTTTGTCGTAACTATACGTACTGCGGAGCAATGGCGGCTAGAATGTCGGCGGAATAGTGGTTTAAACCCTTCCCCTTTTTTTCTCGAAAATCAGAAAGTGTTCGCGATTGCCATTTTGATGCTATCGTGTAAGAAGCAAGTCAATGGGGAATACAGGGCCGCATCCCGTTCCTCGGTACGGCCATTATTTCCGGATTTAGAGACTCAAAAAGTTTAGGTACCCAAAAATTGGGCCTAGAAAAAAGTGCGACGGATTTGCTGGATTTTTGCGGTGATTACTAGGGAAGATGCTGGGCTGCTACAGTTAAAAGGGCGGGCCTCTGAGCCGCTTGGTTCTCCTTGTGTAGAAAAAAGTCTGTTTTGGAAGGTCAAAATGACCATTTTTTTAAATTTTGCCGGCCTCTCCCGCCCAAACGCGCGGGGATAGAGAGTTGTCCTTTATACTGAAGATAGAGTTGGACGAGCTGTATTCAACGCACTCATCGGCTTTGTCGTAACTATACGTACTGCCGAGCAATGGCGGCTAGAATGTCGGCGGAATAGTGGTTTAAACCCTTCCCCTTTTTTTCTCGAAAATCAGAAAGTGTTCGCGATTGCCATTTTGATGCTATCGTGTAAGAAGCAAGTCAATGGGGAATACAGGGCCGCATCCCGTTCCTCGGTACGGCCATTATTTCCGGATTTAGAGACTCAAAAAGTTTAGGTACCCAAAAATTGGGCATAGAAAAAAGTGCGACGGATTTGCTGGATTTTTGCGGTGATTACTAGGGAAGATGCTGGGATGCTACAGTTAAAAGGGCGGGCCTCTGAGCCGCTTGGTTCTCCTTGTGTAGAAAAAAGTCTGTTTTGGAAGGTCAAAATGACCATTTTTTTAAATTTTGCCGGCCTCTCCCGCCCAAACGCGCGGGGATAGAGAGTTGTCCTTTATACTGAAGATAGAGTTGGACGAGCTGAATTCAACGCACTCATCGGCTTTGTCGTAGCTATACGTACTGCGGAGCAATGGCGGCTAGAATGTCGGCGGAATAGTTCTCGAAAATCAGAAAGTGTTCGCGATTGCCATTTTGATGCTATCGTGTAAGAAGCAAGTCAATGGGGAATACAGGGCCGAATCCCGTTCCTCGGTACGGCAATTATTTCCGGATTTAGAGACTCAAAAATTTTAGGTACCCAAAAATTGGGCCTAGAAAAAAGTGCGACGGATTTGCTGGATTTTTGCGGTGATTACTAGGGAAGATGCTGGGATGCTACAGTTAAAAGGGCGGGCCTCTGAGCCGCTTGGTTCTCCTTGTGTAGAAAAAAGTCTGTTTTGGAAGGTCAAAATGACCATTTTTTGAAATTTTGCCGGCCTCTCCCGTCCAAACGCGCGGGGATACAGAGTTGTCCTTTATACTGAAGATAGAGTTGGACGAGCTGTATTCAACGCACTCTTCGGCTTTGTCGTAACTATACGTACTGCGGAGCAATGGCGGCTAGAATGTCGGCGGAATAGTGGTTTAAACCCTTCCCCTTTTTTTCTCGAAAATCAGAAAGTGTTCGCGATTGCCATTTTGATGCTATCGTGTAAGAAGCAAGTCAATGGGGAATACAGGGCCGCATCCCGTTCCTCGGTATGTCCATTATTTCCGGATTTAGAGACTCAAAAATTTTAGGTACCCAAAAATTGGGCCTAGAAAAAAGTGCGACGGATTTGCTGGATTTTTGCGGTGATTACTAGGGAAGATGCTGGGATGCTACAGTTAAAAGGGCGGGCCTCTGAGCCGCTTGGTTCTCCTTGTGTAGAAAAAAGTCTGTTTTGTAAGGTCAAAATGACCATTTTTTGAAATTTTGCCGGCCTCTCCCGTCCAAACGCGCGGGGATAGAGGGTTGTCCTTTATACTGAAGATAGAGTTGGACGAGCTGTATTCAACGCACTCATCGGCTTTGTCGTAACTATACGTACTGCGGAGCAATGGCGGCTAGAATTTCTCGAAAATCAGAAAGTGTTCGCGATTGCCATTTTGATGCTATCGTGTAAGAAGCAAGTCAATGGGGAATACAGGGCCGCATCCCGTTCCTCGGTACGGCCATTATTTCCGGATTTAGAGACTCAAAAAGTTTAGGTACCCAAAAATTGGGCCTAGAAAAAAGTGCGACGGATTTGCTGGATTTTTGCGGTGATTACTAGGGAAGATGCTGGGATGCTACAGTTAAAAGGGCGGGCCTCTGAGCCGCTTGGTTCTCCTTGTGTAGAAAAAAGTCTGTTTTGGAAGGTCAAAATGACCATTTTTTGAAATTTTGCCGGCTTCTCCCGTCCAAACGCGCGGGGATAGAGGGTTGTCCTTTATACTGAAGATAGAGTTGGACGAGCTGTATTCAACGCACTCTTCGGCTTTGTCGTAACTATACGTACTGCGGAGCAATGGCGGCTAGAATGTCGGCGGAATAGTGGTTTAATCCCTTCCCCTTTTTTTCTCGAAAATCAGAAAGTGTTCGCGATTGCCATTTTGATGCTATCGTGTAAGAAGCAAGTCAATGGGGAATACAGGGCCGCATCCCGTTCCTCGGTACGGCCATTATTTCCGGATTTAGAGACTCAAAAAGTTTAGGTACCCAAAAATTGGGCCTAGAAAAAAGTGCGACGGATTTGCTGGATTTTTGCGGTGATTACTAGGGAAGATGCTGGGCTGCTACAGTTAAAAGGGCGGGCCTCTGAGCCGCTTGGTTCTCCTTGTGTAGAAAAAAGTCTGTTTTGGAAGGTCAAAATGACCATTTTTTGAAATTTTGCCGGCCTCTCCCGTCCAAACGCGCGGGGATAGAGAGTTGTCCTTTATACTGAAGATAGAGTTGGACGAGCTGTATTCAACGCACTCATCGGCTTTGTCGTAACTATACGTACTGCGGAGCAATGGCGGCTAGAATGTCGGCGGAATAGTGGTTTAAACCCTTCCCCTTTTTTTCTCGAAAATCAGAAAGTGTTCGCGATTGCCATTTTGATGCTATCGTGTAAGAAGCAAGTCATTGGGGAAAACAGGGCCGCATCCCGTTCCTCGGTACGTCCATTATTTCCGGATTTAGAAACTCAAAAATTTTAGGTACCCAAAAATTGGGCCTAGAAAAAAGTGCGACAGAATTGCTGGATTTTTGCGGTGATTACTAGGGAAGATGCTGGGATGCTACAGTTAAAAGGGCGGGCCTCTGAGCCGCTTGGTTCTCCTTGTGTAGAAAAAAGTCTGTTTTGGAAGGTCAAAATGACCATTTTTTGAAATTTTGCCGGCCTCTCCCGTCCAAACGCGCGGGGATAGAGGGTTGTTCTTTATACTGAAGATAGAGTTGGACGAGCTGTATTCAACGCACTCATCGGCTTTGTCGTAACTATACGTACTGCGGAGCAATGGCGGCTAGAATGTCGGCGGAATAGTGGTTTAAACCCTTCCCCTTTTTTTCTCGAAAATCAGAAAGTGTTCGCGATTGCCATTTTGATGCTATCGTGTAAGAAGCAAGTCAATGGGGAATACAGGGCCGCATCCCGTTCCTCGGTACGTCCATTATTTCCGGATTTAGAGACTCAAAAATTTTAGGTACCCAAAAATTGGGCATAGAAAAAAGTGCGACGGATTTGCTGGATTTTTGCGGTGATTACTAGGGAAGATGCTGGGATGCTACAGTTAAAAGGGCGGGCCTCTGAGCCGCTTGGTTCTCCTTGTGTAGAAAAAATCTGTTTTGGAAGGTCAAAATGACCATTTTTTTAAATTTTGCCGGCCTCTCCCGCCCAAACGCGCGGGGATAGAGAGTTGTCCTTTATACTGAAGATAGAGTTGGACGAGCTGAATTCAACGCACTCATCGGCTTTGTCGTAACTATACGTACTGCGGAGCAGTGGCGGCTAGAATGTCGGCGGAATAGTTCTCGAAAATCAGAAAGTGTTCGCGATTGCCATTTTGATGCTATCGTGTAAGAAGCAAGTCAATGGGGAATACAGGGCCGCATCCCGTTCCTCGGTACGGCCATTATTTCCGGATTTAGAGACTCAAAAAGTTTAGGTACCCAAAAATTGGGCATAGAAAAAAGTGCGACGGATTTGCTGGATTTTTGCGGTGATTACTAGGGAAGATGCTGGGATGCTACAGTTAAAAGGGCGGGCCTCTGAGCCGCTTGGTTCTCCTTGTGTAGAAAAAAGTCTGTTTTGGAAGGTCAAAATGACCATTTTTTTAAATTTTGCCGGCCTCTCCCGCCCAAACGCGCGGGGATAGAGAGTTGTCCTTTATACTGAAGATAGAGTTGGACGAGCTGAATTCAACGCACTCATCGGCTTTGTCGTAACTATACGTACTGCGGAGCAATGGCGGCTAGAATGTCGGCGGAATAGTTCTCGAAAATCAGAAAGTGTTCGCGATTGCCATTTTGATGCTATCGTGTAAGAAGCAAGTCAATGGGGAATACAGGGCCGCATCCCGTTCCTCGGTACGTCCATTATTTCCGGATTTAGAGACTCAAAAATTTTAGGTACCCAAAAATTGGGCCTAGAAAAAAGTGCGACGGATTTGCTGGATTTTTGCGGTGATTACTAGGGAAGATGCTGGGATGCTACAGTTAAAAGGGCGGGCCTCTGAGCCGCTTGGTTCTCCTTGTGTAGAAAAAAGTCTGTTTTGGAAGGTCAAAATGACCATTTTTTGAAATTTTGCCGGCCTCTCCCGTCCAAACACGCGGGGATGGAGGGTTGTCCTTTATACTGAAGATAGAGTTGGACGAGCTGTATTCAACGCACTCATCGGCTTTGTCGTAACTATACGTACTGCGGAGCAATGGCGGCTAGAATGTCGGCGGAATAGTGGTTTAAACCCTTCCCCTTTTTTTCTCGAAAATCAGAAAGTGTTCGCGATTGCCATTTTGATGCTATCGTGTAAGAAGCAAGTCAATGGGGAATACAGGGCCGCATCCCGTTCCTCGGTACGGCCATTATTTCCGGATTTAGAGACTCAAAAAGTTTAGGTACCCAAAAATTGGGCCTAGAAAAAAGTGCGACGGATTTGCTGGATTTTTGCGGTGATTACTAGGGAAGATGCTGGGATGCTACAGTTAAAAGGGCGGGCCTCTGAGCCGCTTGGTTCTCCTTGTGTAGAAAAAAGTCTGTTTTGGAAGGTCAAAATGACCATTTTTTGAAATTTTGCCGGCTTCTCCCGTCCAAACGCGCGGGGATAGAGGGTTGTCCTTTATACTGAAGATAGAGTTGGACGAGCTGTATTCAACGCACTCTTCGGCTTTGTCGTAACTATACGTACTGCGGAGCAATGGCGGCTAGAATGTCGGCGGAATAGTGGTTTAATCCCTTCCCCTTTTTTTCTCGAAAATCAGAAAGTGTTCGCGATTGCCATTTTGATGCTATCGTGTAAGAAGCAAGTCAATGGGGAATACAGGGCCGCATCCCGTTCCTCGGTACGGCCATTATTTCCGGATTTAGAGACTCAAAAAGTTTAGGTACCCAAAAATTGGGCCTAGAAAAAAGTGCGACGGATTTGCTGGATTTTTGCGGTGATTACTAGGGAAGATGCTGGGCTGCTACAGTTAAAAGGGCGGGCCTCTGAGCCGCTTGGTTCTCCTTGTGTAGAAAAAAGTCTGTTTTGGAAGGTCAAAATGACCATTTTTTGAAATTTTGCCGGCCTCTCCCGTCCAAACGCGCGGGGATAGAGAGTTGTCCTTTATACTGAAGATAGAGTTGGACGAGCTGTATTCAACGCACTCATCGGCTTTGTCGTAACTATACGTACTGCGGAGCAATGGCGGCTAGAATGTCGGCGGAATAGTGGTTTAAACCCTTCCCCTTTTTTTCTCGAAAATCAGAAAGTGTTCGCGATTGCCATTTTGATGCTATCGTGTAAGAAGCAAGTCAATGGGGAATACAGGGCCGAATCCCGTTCCTCGGTACGGCAATTATTTCCGGATTTAGAGACTCAAAAATTTTAGGTACCCAAAAATTGGGCCTAGAAAAAAGTGCGACGGATTTGCTGGATTTTTGCGGTGATTACTAGGGAAGATGCTGGGATGCTACAGTTAAAAGGGCGGGCCTCTGAGCCGCTTGGTTCTCCTTGTGTAGAAAAAAGTCTGTTTTGGAAGGTCAAAATGACAATTTTTTGAAATTTTGCCGGCCTCTCCCGTCCAAACGCGCGGGGATACAGAGTTGTCCTTTATAGTGAAGATAGAGTTGGACGAGCTGTATTCAACGCACTCTTCGGCTTTGTCGTAACTATACGTACTGCGGAGCAATGGCGGCTAGAATGTCGGCGGAATAGTGGTTTAAACCCTTCCCCTTTTTTTCTCGAAAATCAGAAAGTGTTCGCGATTGCCATTTTGATGCTATCGTGTAAGAAGCAAGTCAATGGGGAATACAGGGCCGCATCCCGTTCCTCGGTACGTCCATTATTTCCGGATTTAGAGACTCAAAAATTTTAGGTACCCAAAAATTGGGCCTAGAAAAAAGTGCGACGGATATGCTGGATTTTTGCGGTGATTACTAGGGAAGATGCTGGGATGCTACAGTTAAAAGGGCGGGCCTCTGAGCCGCTTGGTTCTCCTTGTGTAGAAAAAAGTCTGTTTTGGAAGGTCAAAATGACCATTTTTTTAAATTTTGCCGGCCTCTCCCGCCCAAACGCGCGGGGATAGAGAGTTGTCCTTTATACTGAAGATAGAGTTGGACGAGCTGTATTCAACGCACTCATCGGCTTTGTCGTAACTATACGTACTGCCGAGCAATGGCGGCTAGAATGTCGGCGGAATAGTGGTTTAAACCCTTCCCCTTTTTTTCTCGAAAATCAGAAAGTGTTCGCGATTGCCATTTTGATGCTATCGTGTAAGAAGCAAGTCAATGGGGAATACAGGGCCGCATCCCGTTCCTCGGTACGGCCATTATTTCCGGATTTAGAGACTCAAAAAGTTTAGGTACCCAAAAATTGGGCATAGAAAAAAGTGCGACGGATTTGCTGGATTTTTGCGGTGATTACTAGGGAAGATGCTGGAATGCTACAGTTAAAAGGGCGGGCCTCTGAGCCGCTTGGTTCTCCTTGTGTAGAAAAAAGTCTGTTTTGGAAGGTCAAAATGACCATTTTTTTAAATTTTGCCGGCCTCTCCCGCCCAAACGCGCGGGTATAGAGAGTTGTCCTTTATACTGAAGATAGAGTTGGACGAGCTGAAATCAACGCACTCATCGGCTTTGTCGTAACTATACGTACTGCGGAGCAATGGCGGCTAGAATGTCGGCGGAATAGTTCTCGAAAATCAGAAAGTGTTCGCGATTGCCATTTTGATGCTATCGTGTAAGAAGCAAGTCAATGGGGAATACAGGGCCGCATCCCGTTCCTCGGTACGTCCATTATTTCCGGATTTAGAGACTCAAAAATTTTAGGTACCCAAAAATTGGGCCTAGAAAAAAGTGCGACGGATTTGCTGGATTTTTGCGGTGATTACTAGGGAAGATGCTGGGATGCTACAGTTAAAAGGGCGGGCCTCTGAGCCGCTTGGTTCTCCTTGTGTAGAAAAAAGTCTGTTTTGGAAGGTCAAAATGACCATTTTTTGAAATTTTGCCGGCCTCTCCCGTCCAAACGCGCGGGGATGGAGGGTTGTCCTTTATACTGAAGATAGAGTTGGACGAGCTGTATTCAACGCACTCATCGGCTTTGTCGTAACTATACGTACTGCGGAGCAATGGCGGCTAGAATGTCGGCGGAATAGTGGTTTAAACCCTTCCCCTTTTTTTCTCGAAAATCAGAAAGTGTTCGCGATTGCCATTTTGATGCTATCGTGTAAGAAGCAAGTCAATGGGGAATACAGGGCCGCATCCCGTTCCTCGGTACGGCCATTATTTCCGGATTTAGAGACTCAAAAACTTTAGGTACCCAAAAATTGGGCATAGAAAAAAGTGCGACGGATTTGCTGGATTTTTGCGGTGATTACTAGGGAAGATGCTGGGATGCTACAGTTAAAAGGGCGGGCCTCTGAGCCGCTTGGTTCTCCTTGTGTAGAAAAAAGTCTGTTTTGGAAGGTCAAAATGACCATTTTTTTAAATTTTGCCGGCCTCTCCCGCCCAAACGCGCGGGGATAGAGGGTTGTCCTTTATACTGAAGATAGAGTTGGACGAGCTGTATTCAACGCACTCATCGGCTTTGTCGTAACTATACGTACTGCGGAGCAATGGCGGCTAGAATTTCTCGAAAATCAGAAAGTGTTCGCGATTGCCATTTTGATGCTATCGTGTAAGAAGCAAGTCAATGGGGAATACAGGGCCGCATCCCGTTCCTCGGTACGGCCATTATTTCCGGATTTAGAGACTCAAAAAGTTTAGGTACCCAAAAATTGGGCCTAGAAAAAAGTGCGACGGATTTGCTGGATTTTTGCGGTGATTACTAGGGAAGATGCTGGGATGCTACAGTTAAAAGGGCGGGCCTCTGAGCCGCTTGGTTCTCCTTGTGTAGAAAAAAGTCTGTTTTGGAAGGTCAAAATGACCATTTTTTGAAATTTTGCCGGCTTCTCCCGTCCAAACGCGCGGGGATAGAGGGTTGTCCTTTATACTGAAGATAGAGTTGGACGAGCTGTATTCAACGCACTCTTCGGCTTTGTCGTAACTATACGTACTGCGGAGCAATGGCGGCTAGAATGTCGGCGGAATAGTGGTTTAATCCCTTCCCCTTTTTTTCTCGAAAATCAGAAAGTGTTCGCGATTGCCATTTTGATGCTATCGTGTAAGAAGCAAGTCAATGGGGAATACAGGGCCGCATCCCGTTCCTCGGTACGGCCATTATTTCCGGATTTAGAGACTCAAAAAGTTTAGGTACCCAAAAATTGGGCCTAGAAAAAAGTGCGACGGATTTGCTGGATTTTTGCGGTGATTACTAGGGAAGATGCTGGGCTGCTACAGTTAAAAGGGCGGGCCTCTGAGCCGCTTGGTTCTCCTTGTGTAGAAAAAAGTCTGTTTTGGAAGGTCAAAATGACCATTTTTTGAAATTTTGCCGGCCTCTCCCGTCCAAACGCGCGGGGATAGAGAGTTGTCCTTTATACTGAAGATAGAGTTGGACGAGCTGTATTCAACGCACTCATCGGCTTTGTCGTAACTATACGTACTGCGGAGCAATGGCGGCTAGAATGTCGGCGGAATAGTGGTTTAAACCCTTCCCCTTTTTTTCTCGAAAATCAGAAAGTGTTCGCGATTGCCATTTTGATGCTATCGTGTAAGAAGCAAGTCATTGGGGAAAACAGGGCCGCATCCCGTTCCTCGGTACGTCCATTATTTCCGGATTTAGAAACTCAAAAATTTTAGGTACCCAAAAATTGGGCCTAGAAAAAAGTGCGACAGAATTGCTGGATTTTTGCGGTGATTACTAGGGAAGATGCTGGGATGCTACAGTTAAAAGGGCGGGCCTCTGAGCCGCTTGGTTCTCCTTGTGTAGAAAAAAGTCTGTTTTGGAAGGTCAAAATGACCATTTTTTGAAATTTTGCCGGCCTCTCCCGTCCAAACGCGCGGGGATAGAGGGTTGTCCTTTATACTGAAGATAGAGTTGGACGAGCTGTATTCAACGCACTCATCGGCTTTGTCGTAACTATACGTACTGCGGAGCAATGGCGGCTAGAATGTCGGCGGAATAGTGGTTTAAACCCTTCCCCTTTTTTTCTCGAAAATCAGAAAGTGTTCGCGATTGCCATTTTGATGCTATCGTGTAAGAAGCAAGTCAATGGGGAATACAGGGCCGAATCCCGTTCCTCGGTACGGCAATTATTTCCGGATTTAGAGACTCAAAAATTTTAGGTACCCAAAAATTGGGCCTAGAAAAAAGTGCGACGGATTTGCTGGATTTTTGCGGTGATTACTAGGGAAGATGCTGGGATGCTACAGTTAAAAGGGCGGGCCTCTGAGCCGCTTGGTTCTCCTTGTGTAGAAAAAAGTCTGTTTTGGAAGGTCAAAATGACAATTTTTTGAAATTTTGCCGGCCTCTCCCGTCCAAACGCGCGGGGATACAGAGTTGTCCTTTATAGTGAAGATAGAGTTGGACGAGCTGTATTCAACGCACTCTTCGGCTTTGTCGTAACTATACGTACTGCGGAGCAATGGCGGCTAGAATGTCGGCGGAATAGTGGTTTAAACCCTTCCCCTTTTTTTCTCGAAAATCAGAAAGTGTTCGCGATTGCCATTTTGATGCTATCGTGTAAGAAGCAAGTCAATGGGGAATACAGGGCCGCATCCCGTTCCTCGGTACGTCCATTATTTCCGGATTTAGAGACTCAAAAATTTTAGGTACCCAAAAATTGGGCCTAGAAAAAAGTGCGACGGATATGCTGGATTTTTGCGGTGATTACTAGGGAAGATGCTGGGATGCTACAGTTAAAAGGGCGGGCCTCTGAGCCGCTTGGTTCTCCTTGTGTAGAAAAAAGTCTGTTTTGGAAGGTCAAAATGACCATTTTTTTAAATTTTGCCGGCCTCTCCCGCCCAAACGCGCGGGGATAGAGAGTTGTCCTTTATACTGAAGATAGAGTTGGACGAGCTGTATTCAACGCACTCATCGGCTTTGTCGTAACTATACGTACTGCCGAGCAATGGCGGCTAGAATGTCGGCGGAATAGTGGTTTAAACCCTTCCCCTTTTTTTCTCGAAAATCAGAAAGTGTTCGCGATTGCCATTTTGATGCTATCGTGTAAGAAGCAAGTCAATGGGGAATACAGGGCCGCATCCCGTTCCTCGGTACGGCCATTATTTCCGGATTTAGAGACTCAAAAACTTTAGGTACCCAAAAATTGGGCATAGAAAAAAGTGCGACGGATTTGCTGGATTTTTGCGGTGATTACTAGGGAAGATGCTGGAATGCTACAGTTAAAAGGGCGGGCCTCTGAGCCGCTTGGTTCTCCTTGTGTAGAAAAAAGTCTGTTTTGGAAGGTCAAAATGACCATTTTTTTAAATTTTGCCGGCCTCTCCCGCCCAAACGCGCGGGTATAGAGAGTTGTCCTTTATACTGAAGATAGAGTTGGACGAGCTGAAATCAACGCACTCATCGGCTTTGTCGTAACTATACGTACTGCGGAGCAATGGCGGCTAGAATGTCGGCGGAATAGTTCTCGAAAATCAGAAAGTGTTCGCGATTGCCATTTTGATGCTATCGTGTAAGAAGCAAGTCAATGGGGAATACAGGGCCGCATCCCGTTCCTCGGTACGTCCATTATTTCCGGATTTAGAGACTCAAAAATTTTAGGTACCCAAAAATTGGGCCTAGAAAAAAGTGCGACGGATTTGCTGGATTTTTGCGGTGATTACTAGGGAAGATGCTGGGATGCTACAGTTAAAAGGGCGGGCCTCTGAGCCGCTTGGTTCTCCTTGTGTAGAAAAAAGTCTGTTTTGGAAGGTCAAAATGACCATTTTTTGAAATTTTGCCGGCCTCTCCCGTCCAAACGCGCGGGGATGGAGGGTTGTCCTTTATACTGAAGATAGAGTTGGACGAGCTGTATTCAACGCACTCATCGGCTTTGTCGTAACTATACGTACTGCGGAGCAATGGCGGCTAGAATGTCGGCGGAATAGTGGTTTAAACCCTTCCCCTTTTTTTCTCGAAAATCAGAAAGTGTTCGCGATTGCCATTTTGATGCTATCGTGTAAGAAGCAAGTCAATGGGGAATACAGGGCCGCATCCCGTTCCTCGGTACGGCCATTATTTCCGGATTTAGAGACTCAAAAAGTTTAGGTACCCAAAAATTGGGCATAGAAAAAAGTGCGACGGATTTGCTGGATTTTTGCGGTGATTACTAGGGAAGATGCTGGGATGCTACAGTTAAAAGGGCGGGCCTCTGAGCCGCTTGGTTCTCCTTGTGTAGAAAAAAGTCTGTTTTGGAAGGTCAAAATGACCATTTTTTTAAATTTTGCCGGCCTCTCCCGCCCAAACGCGCGGGGATAGAGAGTTGTCCTTTATACTGAAGATAGAGTTGGACGAGCTGAATTCAACGCACTCATCGGCTTTGTCGTAACTATACGTACTGCGGAGCAATGGCGGCTAGAATGTCGGCGGAATAGTTCTCGAAAATCAGAAAGTGTTCGCGATTGCCATTTTGATGCTATCGTGTAAGAAGCAAGTCAATGGGGAATACAGGGCCGCATCCCGTTCCTCGGTACGTCCATTATTTCCGGATTTAGAGACTCAAAAATTTTAGGTACCCAAAAATTGGGCCTAGAAAAAAGTGCGACGGATTTGCTGGATTTTTGCGGTGATTACTAGGGAAGATGCTGGGATGCTACAGTTAAAAGGGCGGGCCTCTGAGCCGCTTGGTTCTCCTTGTGTAGAAAAAAGTCTGTTTTGGAAGGTCAAAATGACCATTTTTTGAAATTTTGCCGGCCTCTCCCGTCCAAACGCGCGGGGATGGAGGGTTGTCCTTTATACTGAAGATAGAGTTGGACGAGCTGTATTCAACGCACTCATCGGCTTTGTCGTAACTATACGTACTGCGGAGCAATGGCGGCTAGAATGTCGGCGGAATAGTGGTTTAAACCCTTCCCCTTTTTTTCTCGAAAATCAGAAAGTGTTCGCGATTGCCATTTTGATGCTATCGTGTAAGAAGCAAGTCAATGGGGAATACAGGGCCGCATCCCGTTCCTCGGTACGGCCATTATTTCCGGATTTAGAGACTCAAAAAGTTTAGGTACCCAAAAATTGGGCCTAGAAAAAAGTGCGACGGATTTGCTGGATTTTTGCGGTGATTACTAGGGAAGATGCTGGGCTGCTACAGTTAAAAGGGCGGGCCTCTGAGCCGCTTGGTTCTCCTTGTGTAGAAAAAAGTCTGTTTTGGAAGGTCAAAATGACCATTTTTTTAAATTTTGCCGGCCTCTCCCGCCCAAACGCGCGGGGATAGAGAGTTGTCCTTTATACTGAAGATAGAGTTGGACGAGCTGTATTCAACGCACTCATCGGCTTTGTCGTAACTATACGTACTGCCGAGCAATGGCGGCTAGAATGTCGGCGGAATAGTGGTTTAAACCCTTCCCCTTTTTTTCTCGAAAATCAGAAAGTGTTCGCGATTGCCATTTTGATGCTATCGTGTAAGAAGCAAGTCAATGGGGAATACAGGGCCGCATCCCGTTCCTCGGTACGGCCATTATTTCCGGATTTAGAGACTCAAAAAGTTTAGGTACCCAAAAATTGGGCATAGAAAAAAGTGCGACGGATTTGCTGGATTTTTGCGGTGATTACTAGGGAAGATGCTGGGATGCTACAGTTAAAAGGGCGGGCCTCTGAGCCGCTTGGTTCTCCTTGTGTAGAAAAAAGTCTGTTTTGGAAGGTCAAAATGACCATTTTTTTAAATTTTGCCGGCCTCTCCCGCCCAAACGCGCGGGGATAGAGAGTTGTCCTTTATACTGAAGATAGAGTTGGACGAGCTGAATTCAACGCACTCATCGGCTTTGTCGTAGCTATACGTACTGCGGAGCAATGGCGGCTAGAATGTCGGCGGAATAGTTCTCGAAAATCAGAAAGTGTTCGCGATTGCCATTTTGATGCTATCGTGTAAGAAGCAAGTCAATGGGGAATACAGGGCCGAATCCCGTTCCTCGGTACGGCAATTATTTCCGGATTTAGAGACTCAAAAATTTTAGGTACCCAAAAATTGGGCCTAGAAAAAAGTGCGACGGATTTGCTGGATTTTTGCGGTGATTACTAGGGAAGATGCTGGGATGCTACAGTTAAAAGGGCGGGCCTCTGAGCCGCTTGGTTCTCCTTGTGTAGAAAAAAGTCTGTTTTGGAAGGTCAAAATGACCATTTTTTGAAATTTTGCCGGCCTCTCCCGTCCAAACGCGCGGGGATACAGAGTTGTCCTTTATACTGAAGATAGAGTTGGACGAGCTGTATTCAACGCACTCTTCGGCTTTGTCGTAACTATACGTACTGCGGAGCAATGGCGGCTAGAATGTCGGCGGAATAGTGGTTTAAACCCTTCCCCTTTTTTTCTCGAAAATCAGAAAGTGTTCGCGATTGCCATTTTGATGCTATCGTGTAAGAAGCAAGTCAATGGGGAATACAGGGCCGCATCCCGTTCCTCGGTACGTCCATTATTTCCGGATTTAGAGACTCAAAAATTTTAGGTACCCAAAAATTGGGCCTAGAAAAAAGTGCGACGGATTTGCTGGATTTTTGCGGTGATTACTAGGGAAGATGCTGGGATGCTACAGTTAAAAGGGCGGGCCTCTGAGCCGCTTGGTTCTCCTTGTGTAGAAAAAAGTCTGTTTTGTAAGGTCAAAATGACCATTTTTTGAAATTTTGCCGGCCTCTCCCGTCCAAACGCGCGGGGATAGAGGGTTGTCCTTTATACTGAAGATAGAGTTGGACGAGCTGTATTCAACGCACTCATCGGCTTTGTCGTAACTATACGTACTGCGGAGCAATGGCGGCTAGAATTTCTCGAAAATCAGAAAGTGTTCGCGATTGCCATTTTGATGCTATCGTGTAAGAAGCAAGTCAATGGGGAATACAGGGCCGCATCCCGTTCCTCGGTACGGCCATTATTTCCGGATTTAGAGACTCAAAAAGTTTAGGTACCCAAAAATTGGGCCTAGAAAAAAGTGCGACGGATTTGCTGGATTTTTGCGGTGATTACTAGGGAAGATGCTGGGATGCTACAGTTAAAAGGGCGGGCCTCTGAGCCGCTTGGTTCTCCTTGTGTAGAAAAAAGTCTGTTTTGGAAGGTCAAAATGACCATTTTTTGAAATTTTGCCGGCTTCTCCCGTCCAAACGCGCGGGGATAGAGGGTTGTCCTTTATACTGAAGATAGAGTTGGACGAGCTGTATTCAACGCACTCTTCGGCTTTGTCGTAACTATACGTACTGCGGAGCAATGGCGGCTAGAATGTCGGCGGAATAGTGGTTTAATCCCTTCCCCTTTTTTTCTCGAAAATCAGAAAGTGTTCGCGATTGCCATTTTGATGCTATCGTGTAAGAAGCAAGTCAATGGGGAATACAGGGCCGCATCCCGTTCCTCGGTACGGCCATTATTTCCGGATTTAGAGACTCAAAAAGTTTAGGTACCCAAAAATTGGGCCTAGAAAAAAGTGCGACGGATTTGCTGGATTTTTGCGGTGATTACTAGGGAAGATGCTGGGCTGCTACAGTTAAAAGGGCGGGCCTCTGAGCCGCTTGGTTCTCCTTGTGTAGAAAAAAGTCTGTTTTGGAAGGTCAAAATGACCATTTTTTGAAATTTTGCCGGCCTCTCCCGTCCAAACGCGCGGGGATAGAGAGTTGTCCTTTATACTGAAGATAGAGTTGGACGAGCTGTATTCAACGCACTCATCGGCTTTGTCGTAACTATACGTACTGCGGAGCAATGGCGGCTAGAATGTCGGCGGAATAGTGGTTTAAACCCTTCCCCTTTTTTTCTCGAAAATCAGAAAGTGTTCGCGATTGCCATTTTGATGCTATCGTGTAACAAGCAAGTCATTGGGGAAAACAGGGCCGCATCCCGTTCCTCGGTACGTCCATTATTTCCGGATTTAGAAACTCAAAAATTTTAGGTACCCAAAAATTGGGCCTAGAAAAAAGTGCGACAGAATTGCTGGATTTTTGCGGTGATTACTAGGGAAGATGCTGGGATGCTACAGTTAAAAGGGCGGGCCTCTGAGCCGCTTGGTTCTCCTTGTGTAGAAAAAAGTCTGTTTTGGAAGGTCAAAATGACCATTTTTTGAAATTTTGCCGGCCTCTCCCGTCCAAACGCGCGGGGATAGAGGGTTGTCCTTTATACTGAAGATAGAGTTGGACGAGCTGTATTCAACGCACTCATCGGCTTTGTCGTAACTATACGTACTGCGGAGCAATGGCGGCTAGAATGTCGGCGGAATAGTGGTTTAAACCCTTCCCCTTTTTTTCTCGAAAATCAGAAAGTGTTCGCGATTGCCATTTTGATGCTATCGTGTAAGAAGCAAGTCAATGGGGAATACAGGGCCGAATCCCGTTCCTCGGTACGGCAATTATTTCCGGATTTAGAGACTCAAAAATTTTAGGTACCCAAAAATTGGGCCTAGAAAAAAGTGCGACGGATTTGCTGGATTTTTGCGGTGATTACTAGGGAAGATGCTGGGATGCTACAGTTAAAAGGGCGGGCCTCTGAGCCGCTTGGTTCTCCTTGTGTAGAAAAAAGTCTGTTTTGGAAGGTCAAAATGACAATTTTTTGAAATTTTGCCGGCCTCTCCCGTCCAAACGCGCGGGGATACAGAGTTGTCCTTTATAGTGAAGATAGAGTTGGACGAGCTGTATTCAACGCACTCTTCGGCTTTGTCGTAACTATACGTACTGCGGAGCAATGGCGGCTAGAATGTCGGCGGAATAGTGGTTTAAACCCTTCCCCTTTTTTTCTCGAAAATCACAAAGTGTTCGCGATTGCCATTTTGATGCTATCGTGTAAGAAGCAAGTCAATGGGGAATACAGGGCCGCATCCCGTTCCTCGGTACGTCCATTATTTCCGGATTTAGAGACTCAAAAATTTTAGGTACCCAAAAATTGGGCCTAGAAAAAAGTGCGACGGATATGCTGGATTTTTGCGGTGATTACTAGGGAAGATGCTGGGATGCTACAGTTAAAAGGGCGGTCCTCTGAGCCGCTTGGTTCTCCTTGTGTAGAAAAAAGTCTGTTTTGGAAGGTCAAAATGACCATTTTTTTAAATTTTGCCGGCCTCTCCCGCCCAAACGCGCGGGGATAGAGAGTTGTCCTTTATACTGAAGATAGAGTTGGACGAGCTGTATTCAACGCACTCATCGGCTTTGTCGTAACTATACGTACTGCCGAGCAATGGCGGCTAGAATGTCGGCGGAATAGTGGTTTAAACCCTTCCCCTTTTTTTCTCGAAAATCAGAAAGTGTTCGCGATTGCCATTTTGATGCTATCGTGTAAGAAGCAAGTCAATGGGGAATACAGGGCCGCATCCCGTTCCTCGGTACGGCCATTATTTCCGGATTTAGAGACTCAAAAAGTTTAGGTACCCAAAAATTGGGCATAGAAAAAAGTGCGACGGATTTGCTGGATTTTTGCGGTGATTACTAGGGAAGATGCTGGAATGCTACAGTTAAAAGGGCGGGCCTCTGAGCCGCTTGGTTTTCCTTGTGTAGAAAAAAGTCTGTTTTGGAAGGTCAAAATGACCATTTTTTTAAATTTTGCCGGCCTCTCCCGCCCAAACGCGCGGGTATAGAGAGTTGTCCTTTATACTGAAGATAGAGTTGGACGAGCTGAAATCAACGCACTCATCGGCTTTGTCTTAACTATACGTACTGCGGAGCAATGGCGGCTAGAATGTCGGCGGAATAGTTCTCGAAAATCAGAAAGTGTTCGCGATTGCCATTTTGATGCTATCGTGTAAGAAGCAAGTCAATGGGGAATACAGGGCCGCATCCCGTTCCTCGGTACGTCCATTATTTCCGGATTTAGAGACTCAAAAATTTTAGGTACCCAAAAATTGGGCCTAGAAAAAAGTGCGACGGATTTGCTGGATTTTTGCGGTGATTACTAGGGAAGATGCTGGGATGCTACAGTTAAAAGGGCGGGCCTCTGAGCCGCTTGGTTCTCCTTGTGTAGAAAAAAGTCTGTTTTGGAAGGTCAAAATGACCATTTTTTGAAATTTTGCCGGCCTCTCCCGTCCAAACGCGCGGGGATGGAGGGTTGTCCTTTATACTGAAGATAGAGTTGGACGAGCTGTATTCAACGCACTCATCGGCTTTGTCGTAACTATACGTACTGCGGAGCAATGGCGGCTAGAATGTCGGCGGAATAGTGGTTTAAACCCTTCCCCTTTTTTTCTCGAAAATCAGAAAGTGTTCGCGATTGCCATTTTGATGCTATCGTGTAAGAAGCAAGTCAATGGGGAATACAGGGCCGCATCCCGTTCCTCGGTACGGCCATTATTTCCGGATTTAGAGACTCAAAAAGTTTAGGTACCCAAAAATTGGGCCTAGAAAAAAGTGCGACGGATTTGCTGGATTTTTGCGGTGATTACTAGGGAAGATGCTGGGCTGCTACAGTTAAAAGGGCGGGCCTCTGAGCCGCTTGGTTCTCCTTGTGTAGAAAAAAGTCTGTTTTGGAAGGTCAAAATGACCATTTTTTTAAATTTTGCCGGCCTCTCCCGCCCAAACGCGCGGGGATAGAGAGTTGTCCTTTATACTGAAGATAGAGTTGGACGAGCTGAATTCAACGCACTCATCGGCTTTGTCGTAGCTATACGTACTGCGGAGCAATGGCGGCTAGAATGTCGGCGGAATAGTTCTCGAAAATCAGAAAGTGTTCGCGATTGCCATTTTGATGCTATCGTGTAAGAAGCAAGTCAATGGGGAATACAGGGCCGAATCCCGTTCCTCGGTACGGCAATTATTTCCGGATTTAGAGACTCAAAAATTTTAGGTACCCAAAAATTGGGCCTAGAAAAAAGTGCGACGGATTTGCTGGATTTTTGCGGTGATTACTAGGGAAGATGCTGGGATGCTACAGTTAAAAGGGCGGGCCTCTGAGCCGCTTGGTTCTCCTTGTGTAGAAAAAAGTCTGTTTTGGAAGGTCAAAATGACCATTTTTTGAAATTTTGCCGGCCTCTCCCGTCCAAACGCGCGGGGATACAGAGTTGTCCTTTATACTGAAGATAGAGTTGGACGAGCTGTATTCAACGCACTCTTCGACTTTGTCGTAACTATACGTACTGCGGAGCAATGGCGGCTAGAATGTCGGCGGAATAGTGGTTTAAACCCTTCCCCTTTTTTTCTCGAAAATCAGAAAGTGTTCGCGATTGCCATTTTGATGCTATCGTGTAAGAAGCAAGTCAATGGGGAATACAGGGCCGCATCCCGTTCCTCGGTACGTCCATTATTTCCGGATTTAGAGACTCAAAAATTTTAGGTACCCAAAAATTGGGCCTAGAAAAAAGTGCGACTGATTTGCTGGATTTTTGCGGTGATTACTAGGGAAGATGCTGGGATGCTACAGTTAAAAGGGCGGGCCTCTGAGCCGCTTGGTTCTCCTTGTGTAGAAAAAAGTCTGTTTTGTAAGGTCAAAATGACCATTTTTTGAAATTTTGCCGGCCTCTCCCGTCCAAACGCGCGGGGATAGAGGGTTGTCCTTTATACTGAAGATAGAGTTGGACGAGCTGTATTCAACGCACTCATCGGCTTTGTCGTAACTATACGTACTGCGGAGCAATGGCGGCTAGAATTTCTCGAAAATCAGAAAGTGTTCGCGATTGCCATTTTGATGCTATCGTGTAAGAAGCAAGTCAATGGGGAATACAGGGCCGCATCCCGTTCCTCGGTACGGCCATTATTTCCGGATTTAGAGACTCAAAAAGTTTAGGTACCCAAAAATTGGGCCTAGAAAAAAGTGCGACGGATTTGCTGGATTTTTGCGGTGATTACTAGGGAAGATGCTGGGATGCTACAGTTAAAAGGGCGGGCCTCTGAGCCGCTTGGTTCTCCTTGTGTAGAAAAAAGTCTGTTTTGGAAGGTCAAAATGACCATTTTTTGAAATTTTGCCGGCTTCTCCCGTCCAAACGCGCGGGGATAGAGGGTTGTCCTTTATACTGAAGATAGAGTTGGACGAGCTGTATTCAACGCACTCTTCGGCTTTGTCGTAACTATACGTACTGCGGAGCAATGGCGGCTAGAATGTCGGCGGAATAGTGGTTTAATCCCTTCCCCTTTTTTTCTCGAAAATCAGAAAGTGTTCGCGATTGCCATTTTGATGCTATCGTGTAAGAAGCAAGTCAATGGGGAATACAGGGCCGCATCCCGTTCCTCGGTACGGCCATTATTTCCGGATTTAGAGACTCAAAAAGTTTAGGTACCCAAAAATTGGGCCTAGAAAAAAGTGCGACGGATTTGCTGGATTTTTGCGGTGATTACTAGGGAAGATGCTGGGCTGCTACAGTTAAAAGGGCGGGCCTCTGAGCCGCTTGGTTCTCCTTGTGTAGAAAAAAGTCTGTTTTGGAAGGTCAAAATGACCATTTTTTGAAATTTTGCCGGCCTCTCCCGTCCAAACGCGCGGGGATAGAGAGTTGTCCTTTATACTGAAGATAGAGTTGGACGAGCTGTATTCAACGCACTCATCGGCTTTGTCGTAACTATACGTACTGCGGAGCAATGGCGGCTAGAATGTCGGCGGAATAGTGGTTTAAACCCTTCCCCTTTTTTTCTCGAAAATCAGAAAGTGTTCGCGATTGCCATTTTGATGCTATCGTGTAAGAAGCAAGTCATTGGGGAATACAGGGCCGCATCCCGTTCCTCGGTACGTCCATTATTTCCGGATTTAGAAACTCAAAAATTTTAGGTACCCAAAAATTGGGCCTAGAAAAAAGTGCGACAGAATTGCTGGATTTTTGCGGTGATTACTAGGGAAGATGCTGGGATGCTACAGTTAAAAGGGCGGGCCTCTGAGCCGCTTGGTTCTCCTTGTGTAGAAAAAAGTCTGTTTTGGAAGGTCAAAATGACCATTTTTTGAAATTTTGCCGGCCTCTCCCGTCCAAACGCGCGGGGATAGAGGGTTGTCCTTTATACTGAAGATAGAGTTGGACGAGCTGTATTCAACGCACTCATCGGCTTTGTCGTAACTATACGTACTGCGGAGCAATGGCGGCTAGAATGTCGGCGGAATAGTGGTTTAAACCCTTCCCCTTTTTTTCTCGAAAATCAGAAAGTGTTCGCGATTGCCATTTTGATGCTATCGTGTAAGAAGCAAGTCAATGGGGAATACAGGGCCGAATCCCGTTCCTCGGTACGGCAATTATTTCCGGATTTAGAGACTCAAAAATTTTAGGTACCCAAAAATTGGGCCTAGAAAAAAGTGCGACGGATTTGCTGGATTTTTGCGGTGATTACTAGGGAAGATGCTGGGATGCTACAGTTAAAAGGGCGGGCCTCTGAGCCGCTTGGTTCTCCTTGTGTAGAAAAAAGTCTGTTTTGGAAGGTCAAAATGACAATTTTTTGAAATTTTGCCGGCCTCTCCCGTCCAAACGCGCGGGGATACAGAGTTGTCCCTTATAGTGAAGATAGAGTTGGACGAGCTGTATTCAACGCACTCTTCGGCTTTGTCGTAACTATACGTACTGCGGAGCAATGGCGGCTAGAATGTCGGCGGAATAGTGGTTTAAACCCTTCCCCTTTTTTTCTCGAAAATCAGAAAGTGTTCGCGATTGCCATTTTGATGCTATCGTGTAAGAAGCAAGTCAATGGGGAATACAGGGCCGCATCCCGTTCCTCGGTACGTCCATTATTTCCGGATTTAGAGACTCAAAAATTTTAGGTACCCAAAAATTGGGCCTAGAAAAAAGTGCGACGGATATGCTGGATTTTTGCGGTGATTACTAGGGAAGATGCTGGGATGCTACAGTTAAAAGGGCGGGCCTCTGAGCCGCTTGGTTCTCCTTGTGTAGAAAAAAGTCTGTTTTGGAAGGTCAAAATGACCATTTTTTTAAATTTTGCCGGCCTCTCCCGCCCAAACGCGCGGGGATAGAGAGTTGTCCTTTATACTGAAGATAGAGTTGGACGAGCTGTATTCAACGCACTCATCGGCTTTGTCGTAACTATACGTACTGCCGAGCAATGGCGGCTAGAATGTCGGCGGAATAGTGGTTTACCCTTCCCCTTTTTTTCTCGAAAATCAGAAAGTGTTCGCGATTGCCATTTTGATGCTATCGTGTAAGAAGCAAGTCAATGGGGAATACAGGGCCGCATCCCGTTCCTCGGTACGGCCATTATTTCCGGATTTAGAGACTCAAAAAGTTTAGGTACCCAAAAATTGGGCATAGAAAAAAGTGCGACGGATTTGCTGGATTTTTGCGGTGATTACTAGGGAAGATGCTGGAATGCTACAGTTAAAAGGGCGGGCCTCTGAGCCGCTTGGTTCTCCTTGTGTAGAAAAAAGTCTGTTTTGGAAGGTCAAAATGACCATTTTTTTAAATTTTGCCGGCCTCTCCCGCCCAAACGCGCGGGTATAGAGAGTTGTCCTTTATACTGAAGATAGAGTTGGACGAGCTGAAATCAACGCACTCATCGGCTTTGTCGTAACTATACGTACTGCGGAGCAATGGCGGCTAGAATGTCGGCGGAATAGTTCTCGAAAATCAGAAAGTGTTCGCGATTGCCATTTTGATGCTATCGTGTAAGAAGCAAGTCAATGGGGAATACAGGGCCGCATCCCGTTCCTCGGTACGTCCATTATTTCCGGATTTAGAGACTCAAAAATTTTAGGTACCCAAAAATTGGGCCTAGAAAAAAGTGCGACGGATTTGCTGGATTTTTGCGGTGATTACTAGGGAAGATGCTGGGATGCTACAGTTAAAAGGGCGGGCCTCTGAGCCGCTTGGTTCTCCTTGTGTAGAAAAAAGTCTGTTTTGGAAGGTCAAAATGACCATTTTTTGAAATTTTGCCGGCCTCTCCCGTCCAAACGCGCGGGGATGGAGGGTTGTCCTTTATACTGAAGATAGAGTTGGACGAGCTGTATTCAACGCACTCATCGGCTTTGTCGTAACTATACGTACTGCGGAGCAATGGCGGCTAGAATGTCGGCGGAATAGTGGTTTAAACCCTTCCCCTTTTTTTCTCGAAAATCAGAAAGTGTTCGCGATTGCCATTTTGATGCTATCGTGTAAGAAGCAAGTCAATGGGGAATACAGGGCCGCATCCCGTTCCTCGGTACGGCCATTATTTCCGGATTTAGAGACTCAAAAAGTTTAGGTACCCAAAAATTGGGCCTAGAAAAAAGTGCGACGGATTTGCTGGATTTTTGCGGTGATTACTAGGGAAGATGCTGGGCTGCTACAGTTAAAAGGGCGGGCCTCTGAGCCGCTTGGTTCTCCTTGTGTAGAAAAAAGTCTGTTTTGGAAGGTCAAAATGACCATTTTTTTAAATTTTGCCGGCCTCTCCCGCCCAAACGCGCGGGGATAGAGAGTTGTCCTTTATACTGAAGATAGAGTTGGACGAGCTGAATTCAACGCACTCATCGGCTTTGTCGTAGCTATACGTACTGCGGAGCAATGGCGGCTAGAATGTCGGCGGAATAGTTCTCGAAAATCAGAAAGTGTTCGCGATTGCCATTTTGATGCTATCGTGTAAGAAGCAAGTCAATGGGGAATACAGGGCCGAATCCCGTTCCTCGGTACGGCAATTATTTCCGGATTTAGAGACTCAAAAATTTTAGGTACCCAAAAATTGGGCCTAGAAAAAAGTGCGACGGATTTGCTGGATTTTTGCGGTGATTACTAGGGAAGATGCTGGGATGCTACAGTTAAAAGGGCGGGCCTCTGAGCCGCTTGGTTCTCCTTGTGTAGAAAAAAGTCTGTTTTGGAAGGTCAAAATGACCATTTTTTGAAATTTTGCCGGCCTCTCCCGTCCAAACGCGCGGGGATACAGAGTTGTCCTTTATACTGAAGATAGAGTTGGACGAGCTGTATTCAACGCACTCTTCGACTTTGTCGTAACTATACGTACTGCGGAGCAATGGCGGCTAGAATGTCGGCGGAATAGTGGTTTAAACCCTTCCCCTTTTTTTCTCGAAAATCAGAAAGTGTTCGCGATTGCCATTTTGATGCTATCGTGTAAGAAGCAAGTCAATGGGGAATACAGGGCCGCATCCCGTTCCTCGGTACGTCCATTATTTCCGGATTTAGAGACTCAAAAATTTTAGGTACCCAAAAATTGGGCCTAGAAAAAAGTGCGACTGATTTGCTGGATTTTTGCGGTGATTACTAGGGAAGATGCTGGGATGCTACAGTTAAAAGGGCGGGCCTCTGAGCCGCTTGGTTCTCCTTGTGTAGAAAAAAGTCTGTTTTGTAAGGTCAAAATGACCATTTTTTGAAATTTTGCCGGCCTCTCCCGTCCAAACGCGCGGGGATAGAGGGTTGTCCTTTATACTGAAGATAGAGTTGGACGAGGTGTATTCAACGCACTCATCGGCTTTGTCGTAACTATACGTACTGCGGAGCAATGGCGGCTAGAATTTCTCGAAAATCAGAAAGTGTTCGCGATTGCCATTTTGATGCTATCGTGTAAGAAGCAAGTCAATGGGGAATACAGGGCCGCATCCCGTTCCTCGGTACGGCCATTATTTCCGGATTTAGAGACTCAAAAAGTTTAGGTACCCAAAAATTGGGCCTAGAAAAAAGTGCGACGGATTTGCTGGATTTTTGCGGTGATTACTAGGGAAGATGCTGGGATGCTACAGTTAAAAGGGCGGGCCTCTGAGCCGCTTGGTTCTCCTTGTGTAGAAAAAAGTCTGTTTTGGAAGGTCAAAATGACCATTTTTTGAAATTTTGCCGGCTTCTCCCGTCCAAACGCGCGGGGATAGAGGGTTGTCCTTTATACTGAAGATAGAGTTGGACGAGCTGTATTCAACGCACTCTTCGGCTTTGTCGTAACTATACGTACTGCGGAGCAATGGCGGCTAGAATGTCGGCGGAATAGTGGTTTAATCCCTTCCCCTTTTTTTCTCGAAAATCAGAAAGTGTTCGCGATTGCCATTTTGATGCTATCGTGTAAGAAGCAAGTCAATGGGGAATACAGGGCCGCATCCCGTTCCTCGGTACGGCCATTATTTCCGGATTTAGAGACTCAAAAAGTTTAGGTACCCAAAAATTGGGCCTAGAAAAAAGTGCGACGGATTTGCTGGATTTTTGCGGTGATTACTAGGGAAGATGCTGGGCTGCTACAGTTAAAAGGGCGGGCCTCTGAGCCGCTTGGTTCTCCTTGTGTAGAAAAAAGTCTGTTTTGGAAGGTCAAAATGACCATTTTTTGAAATTTTGCCGGCCTCTCCCGTCCAAACGCGCGGGGATAGAGAGTTGTCCTTTATACTGAAGATAGAGTTGGACGAGCTGTATTCAACGCACTCATCGGCTTTGTCGTAACTATACGTACTGCGGAGCAATGGCGGCTAGAATGTCGGCGGAATAGTGGTTCCCTTCCCCTTTTTTTCTCGAAAATCAGAAAGTGTTCGCGATTGCCATTTTGATGCTATCGTGTAAGAAGCAAGTCATTGGGGAATACAGGGCCGCATCCCGTTCCTCGGTACGTCCATTATTTCCGGATTTAGAAACTCAAAAATTTTAGGTACCCAAAAATTGGGCCTAGAAAAAAGTGCGACAGAATTGCTGGATTTTTGCGGTGATTACTAGGGAAGATGCTGGGATGCTACAGTTAAAAGGGCGGGCCTCTGAGCCGCTTGGTTCTCCTTGTGTAGAAAAAAGTCTGTTTTGGAAGGTCAAAATGACCATTTTTTGAAATTTTGCCGGCCTCTCCCGTCCAAACGCGCGGGGATAGAGGGTTGTCCTTTATACTGAAGATAGAGTTGGACGAGCTGTATTCAACGCACTCATCGGCTTTGTCGTAACTATACGTACTGCGGAGCAATGGCGGCTAGAATGTCGGCGGAATAGTGGTTTAAACCCTTCCCCTTTTTTTCTCGAAAATCAGAAAGTGTTCGCGATTGCCATTTTGATGCTATCGTGTAAGAAGCAAGTCAATGGGGAATACAGGGCCGAATCCCGTTCCTCGGTACGGCAATTATTTCCGGATTTAGAGACTCAAAAATTTTAGGTACCCAAAAATTGGGCCTAGAAAAAAGTGCGACGGATTTGCTGGATTTTTGCGGTGATTACTAGGGAAGATGCTGGGATGCTACAGTTAAAAGGGCGGGCCTCTGAACCGCTTGGTTCTCCTTGTGTAGAAAAAAGTCTGTTTTGGAAGGTCAAAATGACAATTTTTTGAAATTTTGCCGGCCTCTCCCGTCCAAACGCGCGGGGATACAGAGTTGTCCCTTATAGTGAAGATAGAGTTGGACGAGCTGTATTCAACGCACTCTTCGGCTTTGTCGTAACTATACGTACTGCGGAGCAATGGCGGCTAGAATGTCGGCGGAATAGTGGTTTAAACCCTTCCCCTTTTTTTCTCGAAAATCAGAAAGTGTTCGCGATTGCCATTTTGATGCTATCGTGTAAGAAGCAAGTCAATGGGGAATACAGGGCCGCATCCCGTTCCTCGGTACGTCCATTATTTCCGGATTTAGAGACTCAAAAATTTTAGGTACCCAAAAATTGGGCCTAGAAAAAAGTGCGACGGATATGCTGGATTTTTGCGGTGATTACTAGGGAAGATGCTGGGATGCTACAGTTAAAAGGGCGGGCCTCTGAGCCGCTTGGTTCTCCTTGTGTAGAAAAAAGTCTGTTTTGGAAGGTCAAAATGACCATTTTTTTAAATTTTGCCGGCCTCTCCCGCCCAAACGCGCGGGGATAGAGAGTTGTCCTTTATACTGAAGATAGAGTTGGACGAGCTGTATTCAACGCACTCATCGGCTTTGTCGTAACTATACGTACTGCCGAGCAATGGCGGCTAGAATGTTGGCGGAATAGTGGTTTACCCTTCCCCTTTTTTTCTCGAAAATCAGAAAGTGTTCGCGATTGCCATTTTGATGCTATCGTGTAAGAAGCAAGTCAATGGGGAATACAGGGCCGCATCCCGTTCCTCGGTACGGCCATTATTTCCGGATTTAGAGACTCAAAAAGTTTAGGTACCCAAAAATTGGGCATAGAAAAAAGTGCGACGGATTTGCTGGATTTTTGCGGTGATTACTAGGGAAGATGCTGGAATGCTACAGTTAAAAGGGCGGGCCTCTGAGCCGCTTGGTTCTCCTTGTGTAGAAAAAAGTCTGTTTTGGAAGGTCAAAATGACCATTTTTTTAAATTTTGCCGGCCTCTCCCGCCATAACGCGCGGGGATAGAGAGTTGTCCTTTATACTGAAGATAGAGTTGGACGAGCTGAATTCAACGCACTCATCGGCTTTGTCGTAACTATACGTAATGCGGAGCAATGGCGGCTAGAATGTCGGCGGAATAGTTCTCGAAAATCAGAAAGTGTTCGCGATTGCCATTTTGATGCTATCGTGTAAGAAGCAAGTCAATGGGGAATACAGGGCCGCATCCCGTTCCTCGGTACGTCCATTATTTCCGGATTTAGAGACTCAAAAATTTTAGGTACCCAAAAATTGG
Source organism: Periplaneta americana (assembly GCF_040183065.1). Classification (NCBI taxonomy): domain Eukaryota; kingdom Metazoa; phylum Arthropoda; class Insecta; order Blattodea; family Blattidae; genus Periplaneta; species Periplaneta americana. The sequence continues at coordinate 836,353 of NC_091119.1, read as the reverse complement.
GCCTAGAAAAAAGTGCGACGGATTTGCTGGATTTTTGCGGTGATTACTAGGGAAGATGCTGGGATGCTACAGTTAAAAGGGCGGGCCTCTGAGCCGCTTGGTTCTCCTTGTGTAGAAAAAAGTCTGTTTTGGAAGGTCAAAATGACCATTTTTTGAAATTTTGCCGGCCTCTCCCGTCCAAACGCGCGGGGATGGAGGGTTGTCCTTTATACTGAAGATAGAGTTGGACGAGCTGTATTCAACGCACTCATCGGCTTTGTCGTAACTATACGTACTGCGGAGCAATGGCGGCTAGAATGTCGGCGGAATAGTGGTTTAAACCCTTCCCCTTTTTTTCTCGAAAATCAGAAAGTGTTCGCGATTGCCATTTTGATGCTATCGTGTAAGAAGCAAGTCAATGGGGAATACAGGGCCGCATCCCGTTCCTCGGTACGGCCATTATTTCCGGATTTAGAGACTCAAAAAGTTTAGGTACCCAAAAATTGGGCCTAGAAAAAAGTGCGACGGATTTGCTGGATTTTTGCGGTGATTACTAGGGAAGATGCTGGGCTGCTACAGTTAAAAGGGCGGGCCTCTGAGCCGCTTGGTTCTCCTTGTGTAGAAAAAAGTCTGTTTTGGAAGGTCAAAATGACCATTTTTTTAAATTTTGCCGGCCTCTCCCGCCCAAACGCGCGGGGATAGAGAGTTGTCCTTTATACTGAAGATAGAGTTGGACGAGCTGAATTCAACGCACTCATCGGCTTTGTCGTAGCTATACGTACTGCGGAGCAATGGCGGCTAGAATGTCGGCGGAATAGTTCTCGAAAATCAGAAAGTGTTCGCGATTGCCATTTTGATGCTATCGTGTAAGAAGCAAGTCAATGGGGAATACAGGGCCGCATCCCGTTCCTCGGTACGTCCATTATTTCCGGATTTAGAGACTCAAAAATTTTAGGTACCCAAAAATTGGGCCTAGAAAAAAGTGCGACGGATTTGCTGGATTTTTGCGGTGATTACTAGGGAAGATGCTGGGATGCTACAGTTAAAGGGGCGGGCCTCTGAGCCGCTTGGTTCTCCTTGTGTAGAAAAAAGTCTGTTTTGGAAGGTCAAAATGACCATTTTTTGAAATTTTGCCGGCCTCTCCCGCCCAAACGCGCGGGGATAGAGAGTTGTCCTTTATACTGAAGATAGAGTTGGACGAGCTGTATTCAACGCACTCATCGGCTTTGTCGTAACTATACTTACTGCGGAGCAATGGCGGCTAGAATGTCGGCGGAATAGTGGTTTAAACCCTTCCCCTTTTTTTCTCGAAAATCAGAAAGTGTTCGCGATTGCCATTTTGATGCTATCGTGTAAGAAGCAAGTCAATGGGGAATACAGGGCCGCATCCCGTTCCTCGGTACGTCCATTATTTCCGGATTTAGAGACTCAAAAATTTTAGGTACCCAAAAATTGGGCCTAGAAAAAAGTGCGACGGATTTGCTGGATTTTTGCGGTGATTACTAAGGAAGATGCTGGGATGCTACAGTTAAAAGGGCGGGCCTCTGAGCCGCTTGGTTCTCCTTGTGTAGAAAAAAGTCTGTTTTGGAAGGTCAAAATGACCATTTTTTTAAATTTTGCCGGCCTCTCCCGCCCAAACGCGCGGGGATAGAGAGTTGTCCTTTATACTGAAGATAGAGTTGGACGAGCTGTATTCAACGCACTCATCGGCTTTGTCGTAACTATACGTACTGCCGAGCAATGGCGGCTAGAATGTCGGCGGAATAGTGGTTTAAACCTTTCCCCTTTTTTTCTCGAAAATCAGAAAGTGTTCGCGATTGCCATTTTGATGCTATCGTGTAAGAAGCAAGTCAATGGGGAATACAGGGCCGCATCCCGTTCCTCGGTACGGCCATTATTTCCGGATTTAGAGACTCAAAAAGTTTAGGTACCCAAAAATTGGGCATAGAAAAAAGTGCGACGGATTTGCTGGATTTTTGCGGTGATTACTAGAGAAGATGCTGGGATGCTACAGTTAAAAGGGCGGGCCTCTGAGCCGCTTGGTTCTCCTTGTGTAGAAAAAAGTCTGTTTTGGAAGGTCAAAATGACCATTTTTTTAAAATTTGCCGGCCTCTCCCGCCCAAACGCGCGGGGATAGAGAGTTGTCCTTTATACTGAAGATAGAGTTGGACGAGCTGTATTCAACGCACTCATCGGCTTTGTCGTAACTATACTTACTGCGGAGCAATGGCGGCTAGAATGTCGGCGGAATAGTGGTTTAAACCCTTCCCCTTTTTTTCTCGAAAATCAGAAAGTGTTCGCGATTGCCATTTTGATGCTATCGTGTAAGAAGCAAGTCAATGGGGAATACAGGGCCGCATCCCGTCCCTCGGTACGGCCATTATTTCCGGATTTAGGGAATCAAAAAGTTTAGGTACCCAAAAATTGGGCCTAGAAAAAAGTGCGACGGATTTGCTGGATTTTTGCGGTGATTACTAGGGAAGATGCTGGGCTGCTACAGTTAAAAGGGCGGGCCTCTGAGCCGCTTGGTTCTCCTTGTGTAGAAAATAGTCTGTTTTGGAAGGTCAAAATGACCATTTTTTGAAATTTTGCCGGCCTCTCCCGTCCAAACGCGCGGGGATAGAGAGTTGTCCTTTATACTGAAGATAGAGTTGGACGAGCTGTATTCAACGCACTCATCGGCTTTGTCGTAACTATACTTACTGCGGAGCAATGGCGGCTAGAATGTCGGCGGAATAGTGGTTTAAACCCTTCCCCTTTTTTTCTCGAAAATCAGAAAGTGTTCGCGATTGCCATTTTGATGCTATCGTGTAAGAAGCAAGTCAATGGGGAATACAGGGCCGAATCCCGTTCATCGGTACGGCAATTATTTCCGGATTTAGGGACTCAAAAATTTTAGGTACCCAAAAATTGGGCCTAGAAAAATGTGCGACGGATTTGCTGGATTTTTGCGGTGATTACTAGGGAAGATGCTGGGATGCTACAGTTAAAAGGGCGGGCCTCTGAGCCGCTTGGTTCTCCTTGTGTAGAAAAAAGTCTGTTTTGGAAGGTCAAAATGACCATTTTTTGAAATTTTGCCGGCCTCTCCCGTCCAAACGCGCGGGGATACAGAGTTGTCCTTTATACTGAAGATAGAGTTGGACGAGCTGTATTCAACGCACTCTTCGGCTTTGTCGTAACTATACGTACTGCGGAGCAATGGCGGCTAGAATGTCGGCGGAATAGTGGTTTAAACCCTTCCCCTTTTTTTCTCGAAAATCAGAAAGTGTTCGCGATTGCCATTTTGATGCTATCGTGTAAGAAGCAAGTCAATGGGGAATACAGGGCCGCATCCCGTTCCTCGGTACGTCCATTATTTCCGGATTTAGAGACTCAAAAATTTTAGGTACCCAAAAATTGGGCCTAGAAAAAAGTGCGACGGATTTGCTGGATTTTTGCGGTGATTACTAGGGAAGATGCTGGGATGCTACAGTTAAAAGGGCGGGCCTCTGAGCCGCTTGGTTCTCCTTGTGTAGAAAAAAGTCTGTTTTGGAAGGTCAAAATGACCATTTTTTGAAATTTTGCCGGCCTCTCCCGTCCAAACGCGCGGGGATAGAGGGTTGTCCTTTATACTGAAGATAGAGTTGGACGAGCTGTATTCAACGCACTCATCGGCTTTGTCGTAACTATACGTACTGCGGAGCAATGGCGGCTAGAATTTCTCGAAAATCAGAAAGTGTTCGCGATTGCCATTTTGATGCTATCGTGTAAGAAGCAAGTCAATGGGGAATACAGGGCCGCATCCCGTTCCTCGGTACGGCCATTATTTCCGGATTTAGAGACTCAAAAAGTTTAGGTACCCAAAAATTGGGCCTAGAAAAAAGTGCGACGGATTTGCTGGATTTTTGCGGTGATTACTAGGGAAGATGCTGGGATGCTACAGTTAAAAGGGCGGGCCTCTGAGCCGCTTGGTTCTCCTTGTGTAGAAAAAAGTCCGTTTTGGAAGGTCAAAATGACCATTTTTTGAAATTTTGCCGGCTTCTCCCGTCCAAACGCGCGGGGATAGAGGGTTGTCCTTTATACTGAAGATAGAGTTGGACGAGCTGTATTCAACGCACTCTTCGGCTTTGTCGTAACTATACGTACTGCGGAGCAATGGCGGCTAGAATGTCGGCGGAATAGTGGTTTAATCCCTTCCCCTTTTTTTCTCGAAAATCAGAAAGTGTTCGCGATTGCCATTTTGATGCTATCGTGTAAGAAGCAAGTCAATGGGGAATACAGGGCCGCATCCCGTTCCTCGGTACGGCCATTATTTCCGGATTTAGAGACTCAAAAAGTTTAGGTACCCAAAAATTGGGCCTAGAAAAAAGTGCGACGGATTTGCTGGATTTTTGCGGTGATTACTAGGGAAGATGCTGGGCTGCTACAGTTAAAGGGGCGGGCCTCTGAGCCGCTTGGTTCTCCTTGTGTAGAAAAAAGTCTGTTTTGGAAGGTCAAAATGACCATTTTTTGAAATTTTGCCGGCCTCTCCCGCCCAAACGCGCGGGGATAGAGAGTTGTCCTTTATACTGAAGATAGAGTTGGACGAGCTGTATTCAACGCACTCATCGGCTTTGTCGTAACTATACTTACTGCGGAGCAATGGCGGCTAGAATGTCGGCGGAATAGTGGTTTAAACCCTTCCCCTTTTTTTCTCGAAAATCAGAAAGTGTTCGCGATTGCCATTTTGATGCTATCGTGTAAGAAGCAAGTCAATGGGGAATACAGGGCCGCATCCCGTTCCTCGGTACGTCCATTATTTCCGGATTTAGAGACTCAAAAATTTTAGGTACCCAAAAATTGGGCCTAGAAAAAAGTGCGACGGATTTGCTGGATTTTTGCGGTGATTACTAGGGAAGATGCTGGGATGCTACAGTTAAAAGGGCGGGCCTCTGAGCCGCTTGGTTCTCCTTGTGTAGAAAAAAGTCTGTTTTGGAAGGTCAAAATGACCATTTTTTTAAATTTTGCCGGCCTCTCCCGCCCAAACGCGCGGGGATAGAGAGTTGTCCTTTATACTGAAGATAGAGTTGGACGAGCTGTATTCAACGCACTCATCGGCTTTGTCGTAACTATACGTACTGCCGAGCAATGGCGGCTAGAATGTCGGCGGAATAGTGGTTTAAACCTTTCCCCTTTTTTTCTCGAAAATCAGAAAGTGTTCGCGATTGCCATTTTGATGCTATCGTGTAAGAAGCAAGTCAATGGGGAATACAGGGCCGCATCCCGTTCCTCGGTACGGCCATTATTTCCGGATTTAGAGACTCAAAAAGTTTAGGTACCCAAAAATTGGGCATAGAAAAAAGTGCGACGGATTTGCTGGATTTTTGCGGTGATTACTAGAGAAGATGCTGGGATGCTACAGTTAAAAGGGCGGGCCTCTGAGCCGCTTGGTTCTCCTTGTGTAGAAAAAAGTCTGTTTTGGAAGGTCAAAATGACCATTTTTTTAAAATTTGCCGGCCTCTCCCGCCCAAACGCGCGGGGATAGAGAGTTGTCCTTTATACTGAAGATAGAGTTGGACGAGCTGTATTCAACGCACTCATCGGCTTTGTCGTAACTATACTTACTGCGGAGCAATGGCGGCTAGAATGTCGGCGGAATAGTGGTTTAAACCCTTCCCCTTTTTTTCTCGAAAATCAGAAAGTGTTCGCGATTGCCATTTTGATGCTATCGTGTAAGAAGCAAGTCAATGGGGAATACAGGGCCGCATCCCGTCCCTCGGTACGGCCATTATTTCCGGATTTAGGGAATCAAAAAGTTTAGGTACCCAAAAATTGGGCCTAGAAAAAAGTGCGACGGATTTGCTAGATTTTTGCGGTGATTACTAGGGAAGATGCTGGGCTGCTACAGTTAAAAGGGCGGGCCTCTGAGCCGCTTGGTTCTCCTTGTGTAGAAAATAGTCTGTTTTGGAAGGTCAAAATGACCATTTTTTGAAATTTTGCCGGCCTCTCCCGTCCAAACGCGCGGGGATAGAGAGTTGTCCTTTATACTGAAGATAGAGTTGGACGAGCTGTATTCAACGCACTCATCGGCTTTGTCGTAACTATACTTACTGCGGAGCAATGGCGGCTAGAATGTCGGCGGAATAGTGGTTTAAACCCTTCCCCTTTTTTTCTCGAAAATCAGAAAGTGTTCGCGATTGCCATTTTGATGCTATCGTGTAAGAAGCAAGTCAATGGGGAATACAGGGCCGAATCCCGTTCATCGGTACGGCAATTATTTCCGGATTTAGAGACTCAAAAATTTTAGGTACCCAAAAATTGGGCCTAGAAAAATGTGCGACGGATTTGCTGGATTTTTGCGGTGATTACTAGGGAAGATGCTGGGATGCTACAGTTAAAAGGGCGGGCCTCTGAGCCGCTTGGTTCTCCTTGTGTAGAAAAAAGTCTGTTTTGGAAGGTCAAAATGACCATTTTTTGAAATTTTGCCGGCCTCTCCCGTCCAAACGCGCGGGGATACAGAGTTGTCCTTTATACTGAAGATAGAGTTGGACGAGCTGTATTCAACGCACTCTTCGGCTTTGTCGTAACTATACGTACTGCGGAGCAATGGCGGCTAGAATGTCGGCGGAATAGTGGTTTAAACCCTTCCCCTTTTTTTCTCGAAAATCAGAAAGTGTTCGCGATTGCCATTTTGATGCTATCGTGTAAGAAGCAAGTCAATGGGGAATACAGGGCCGCATCCCGTTCCTCGGTACGTCCATTATTTCCGGATTTAGAGACTCAAAAATTTTAGGTACCCAAAAATTGGGCCTAGAAAAAAGTGCGACGGATTTGCTGGATTTTTGCGGTGATTACTAGGGAAGATGCTGGGATGCTACAGTTAAAAGGGCGGGCCTCTGAGCCGCTTGGTTCTCCTTGTGTAGAAAAAAGTCTGTTTTGGAAGGTCAAAATGACCATTTTTTGATATTTTGCCGGCCTCTCCCGTCCAAACGCGCGGGGATAGAGGGTTGTCCTTTATACTGAAGATAGAGTTGGACGAGCTGTATTCAACGCACTCATCGGCTTTGTCGTAACTATACGTACTGCGGAGCAATGGCGGCTAGAATTTCTCGAAAATCAGAAAGTGTTCGCGATTGCCATTTTGATGCTATCGTGTAAGAAGCAAGTCAATGGGGAATACAGGGCCGCATCCCGTTCCTCGGTACGGCCATTATTTCCGGATTTAGAGACTCAAAAAGTTTAGGTACCCAAAAATTGGGCCTAGAAAAAAGTGCGACGGATTTGCTGGATTTTTGCGGTGATTACTAGGGAAGATGCTGGGATGCTACAGTTAAAAGGGCGGGCCTCTGAGCCGCTTGGTTCTCCTTGTGTAGAAAAAAGTCCGTTTTGGAAGGTCAAAATGACCATTTTTTGAAATTTTGCCGGCTTCTCCCGTCCAAACGCGCGGGGATAGAGGGTTGTCCTTTATACTGAAGATAGAGTTGGACGAGCTGTATTCAACGCACTCTTCGGCTTTGTCGTAACTATACGTACTGCGGAGCAATGGCGGCTAGAATGTCGGCGGAATAGTGGTTTAATCCCTTCCCCTTTTTTTCTCGAAAATCAGAAAGTGTTCGCGATTGCCATTTTGATGCTATCGTGTAAGAAGCAAGTCAATGGGGAATACAGGGCCGCATCCCGTTCCTCGGTACGGCCATTATTTCCGGATTTAGAGACTCAAAAAGTTTAGGTACCCAAAAATTGGGCCTAGAAAAAAGTGCGACGGATTTGCTGGATTTTTGCGGTGATTACTAGGGAAGATGCTGGGCTGCTACAGTTAAAAGGGCGGGCCTCTGAGCCGCTTGGTTCTCCTTGTGTAGAAAAAAGTCTGTTTTGGAAGGTCAAAATGACCATTTTTTGAAATTTTGCGCGGCCTCTCCCGTCCAAACGCGCGGGGATAGAGAGTTGTCCTTTATACTGAAGATAGAGTTGGACGAGCTGTATTCAACGCACTCATCGGCTTTGTCGTAACTATACTTACTGCGGAGCAATGGCGGCTAGAATGTCGGCGGAATAGTGGTTTAAACCCTTCCCCTTTTTTTCTCGAAAATCAGAAAGTGTTCGCGATTGCCATTTTGATGCTATCGTGTAAGAAGCAAGTCATTGGGGAATACAGGGCCGCATCCCGTTCCTCGGTACGTCCATTATTTCCGGATTTAGAAACTCAAAAATTTTAGGTACCCAAAAATTGGGCCTAGAAAAAAGTGCGGCAGATTTGCTGGATTTTTGCGGTGATTACTAGGGAAGATGCTGGGATGCTACAGTTAAAAGGGCGGGCCTCTGAGCCGCTTGGTTCTCCTTGTGTAGAAAAAAGTCTGTTTTGGAAGGTCAAAATGACCATTTTTTGAAATTTTGCCGGCCTCTCCCGTCCAAACGCGCGGGGATAGAGGGTTGTCCTTTATACTGAAGATAGAGTTGGACGAGCTGTATTCAACGCACTCATCGGCTTTGTCGTAACTATACGTACTGCGGAGCAATGGCGGCTAGAATGTCGGCGGAATAGTGGTTTAAACCCTTGCCCTTTTTTTCTCGAAAATCAGAAAGTGTTCGCGATTGCCATTTTGATGCTATCGTGTAAGAAGCAAGTCAATGGGGAATACAGGGCCGCATCCCGTTCCTCGGTACGGCCATTATTTCCGGATTTAGAGACTCAAAAAGTTTAGGTACCCAAAAATTGGGCCTAGAAAAAAGTGCGACGGATTTGCTGGATTTTTGCGGTGATTACTAGGGAAGATGCTGGGATGCTACAGTTAAAAGGGCGGGCCTCTGAGCCGCTTGGTTCTCCTTGTGTAGAAAAAAGTCTATTTTGGAAGGTCAAAATGACCATTTTTTGAAATTTTGCCGGCCTCTCCCGTCCAAACGCGCGGGGATGGAGGGTTCTCCTTTATACTGAAGATAGCGTTGGACGAGCTGTATTCAACGCACTCATCGTCTTTGTCGTAACTATACGTACTGCGGAGCAATGGCGGCTAGAATGTCGGCGGAATAGTGGTTTAAACCCTTCCCCTTTTTTTCTCGAAAATCAGAAAGTGTTCGCGATTGCCATTTTGATGCTATCGTGTAAGAAGCAAGTCAATGGGGAATACAGGGCCGCATCCCGTTGCTCGGTACGGCAATTATTTCCGGATTTAGAGACTCAAAAAGTTTAGGTACCCAAAAATTGGGCCTAGAAAAAAGTGCGACGGATTTGCTGGATTTTTGCGGTGATTACTAGGGAAGATGCTGGGCTGCTACAGTTAAAAGGGCGGGCCTCTGAGCCGCTTGGTTCTCCTTGTGTAGAAAAAAGTCTGTTTTGGAAGGTCAAAATGACCATTTTTTGAAATTTTGCGCGGCCTCTCCCTTCCAAACGCGCGGGGATAGAGAGTTGTCCTTTATACTGAAGATAGAGTTGGACGAGCTGTATTCAACGCACTCATCGGCTTTGTCGTAACTATACGTACTGCGGAGCAATGGCGGCTAGAATGTCGGCGGAATAGTGGTTTAAACCCTTCCCCTTTTTTTCTCGAAAATCAGAAAGTGTTCGCGATTGCCATTTTGATGCTATCGTGTAAGAAGCAAGTCATTGGGGAATACAGGGCCGCATCCCGTTCCTCGGTACGTCCATTATTTCCGGATTTAGAAACTCAAAAATTTTAGGTACCCAAAAATTGGGCCTAGAAAAAAGTGCGGCAGATTTGCTGGATTTTTGCGGTGATTACTAGGGAAGATGCTGGGATGCTACAGTTAAAAGGGCGGGCCTCTGAGCCGCTTGGTTCTCCTTGTGTAGAAAAAAGTCTGTTTTGGAAGGTCAAAATGACCATTTTTTGAAATATTGCCGGCCTCTCCCGTCCAAACGCGCGGGGATACAGAGTTGTCCTTTATACTGAAGATAGAGTTGGACGAGCTGTATTCAACGCACTCATCGGCTTTGTCGTAACTATACGTACTGCGGAGCAATGGCGGCTAGAATGTCGGCGGAAAATCAGAAAGTGTTCGCGATTGCCATTTTGATGCTATCGTGTAAGAAGCAAGTCAATGGGGAATACAGGGCTGCATCCCGTTCCTCGGTACGGCCATTATTTCCGGATTTAGAGACTCAAAAACTTTAGGTACCCAAAAATTGGGCCTAGAAAAAAGTGCGAGGGATTTGCTGGATTTTTGCGGTGATTACTAGGGAAGATGCTGGGATGCTACAGTTAAAAGGGCGGGCCTCTGAGCCGCTTGGTTCTCCTTGTGTAGAAAGAAGTCTGTTTTGGAAGGTCAAAATGACCATTTTTTGAAATTTTGCCGGCCTCTCCCGTCCAAACGCGCGGGGATAGAGGGTTGTCCTTTATACTGAAGATAGAGTTGGACGAGCTGTATTCAACGCACTCTTCGGCTTTGTCGTAACTATACGTACTGCGGAGCAATGGCGGCTAGAATGTCGGCGGAATAGTGGTTTAAACCCTTCCCCTTTTTTTCTCGAAAATCAGAAAGTGTTCGCGATTGCCATTTTGATGCTATCGTGTAAGAAGCAAGTCAATGGGGAATACAGGGCCGCATCCCGTTCCTCGGTACGGCCATTATTTCCGGATTTAGAGACTCAAAAATTTTAGGTACCCAAAAATTGGGCCTAGAAAAAAGTGCGACAGATTTGCTGGATTTTGGCGGTGATTACTAGGGAAGATGCTGGGATGCTACAGTTAAAAGGGCGGGCCTCTGAGCCGCTTGGTTCTCCTTGTGTAGAAAAAAGTCTGTTTTGGAAGGTCAAAATGACCATTTTTTGAAATTTTGCCGGCCTCTCCCGCCCAAACGCGCGGGGATAGCGAGATGTCCTTTATACTGAAGATAGAGTTGGACGAGCTGTATTCAACGCACTCATCGGCTTTGTCGTAACTATACGTACTGCGGAGCAATGGCGGCTAGAATGTCGGCGGAATAGTCGAAAATCAGAAAGTGTTCGCGATTGCCATTTTGATGCTATCGTGTAAGAAGCAAGTCAATGGGGAATACAGGGCCGAATCCCGTTCCTCGGTACGGCAATTATTTCCGGATTTAGAGACTCAAAAATTTTAGGTACCCAAAAATTGGGCCTAGAAAAAAGTGCGACGGATTTGCTGGATTTTTGCGGTGATTACTAGGGAAGATGCTGGGATGCTACAGTTAAAAGGGCGGGCCTCTGAGCCGCTTGGTTCTCCTTGTGTAGAAAGAAGTCTGTTTTGGAAGGTCAAAATGACCATTTTTTGAAATTTTGCCGGCCTCTCCCGTCCAAACGCGCGGGGATACAGAGTTGTCCTTTATACTGAAGATAGAGTTGGACGAGCTGTATTCAACGCACTCTTCGGCTTTGTCGTAACTATACGTACTGCGGAGCAATGGCGGCTAGAATGTCGGCGGAATAGTGGTTTAAACCCTTCCCCTTTTTTTCTCGAAAATCAGAAAGTGTTCGCGATTGCCATTTTGATGCTATCGTGTAAGAAGCAAGTCAATGGGGAATACAGGGCCGCATCCCGTTCCTCGGTACGGCCATTATTTCCGGATTTAGAGACTCGAAAAGTTTAGGTACCCAAAAATTGGGCCTAGAAAAAAGTGCGACGGATTTGCTGGATTTTTGCGGTGATTACTAGGGAAGATGCTGGGATGCTACAGTTAAAAGGGCGGGCCTCTGAGCCGCTTGGTTCTCCTTGTGTAGAAAAAAGTCTGTTTTTGAAGGTCAAAATGAGCATTTTTTGAAATTTTGCCGGCCTCTCCCGTCCAAACGCGCGGGTATAGAGAGTTGTCCTTTATACTGAAGATAGAGTTGGACGAGCTGTATTCAACGCACTCATCGGCTTTGTCGTAACTATACGTACTGCGGAGCAATGGCGGCTAGAATGTCGGCGGAATAGTGGTTTAAACCCTTCCCCTTTTTTTCTCGAAAATCAGAAAGTGTTCGCGATTGCCATTTTGATGCTATCGTGTAAGAAGCAAGTCATTGGGGAATACAGGGCCGCATCCCGTCCCTCGGTACGGCCATTATTTCCGGATTTAGAAACTCAAAAATTTTAGGTACCCAAAAATTGGGCCTAGAAAAAAGTGCGACAGATTTGCTGGATTTTTGCGGTGATTACTAGGGAAGATGCTGGGATGCTACAGTTAAAAGGGCGGGCCTCTGAGCCGCTTGGTTCTCCTTGTGTAGAAAAAAGTCTGTTTTGGAAGGTCAAAATGACCATTATTTCAAATTTTGCTGGCCTCAAAGACGTTCAAAAATCGTCGAAATTCAAAAAAAAATTCAAGATTTTCAAAAATTAAAAAAAAACTACAAAATTTTGGAATATTTCAAAATTTGCAAAAATGCCAAAAACGTTCAAAAATCGTCGAAATTCCAAAAAAACATTCAAGATTTTCAAAAATTTTCAAAAAATTAAAAAATTTTCAAAATTTTCAAAAATATCAAAAATTTTCAAATAATTAAAAATTTTCAAAAATTAAAAAAAAATCGTCGAAAATCCAAAAAATTTCGAAATTTTCAAATATTTTTAAAAATTTCGAAATATTTCAGATATTTTTAAAAATTTCAAGAGGTTTAAAAATTTTTAAGAATTACAAAATTTTGAATAATTTTTAAAGATTTCAAAATTTTTATAAAAATTCAAAATTTGCAAAAATGTCAAAAACGTTAAAAAATCGTCGAAATTCCAAAAAAAATTCAAAATTTTCAAAAATTTAAAAAAAGTTACATTATTTTGAAAAAATTCAAAATTTGCAAAAATGTCAAAAACCCTTCAAAAATCGTCGAAATTGCAAAAAAAATTCAAAATTTTCCAAAATTTTATAAAGTTAGAAAATTGTGAAAAATTTTCAAAAATTTAAAAATTTTCAAAAATCCAAAATTTAAAAAAAAATAAAAAATTTCAAAAATTTTCAAATACTTAAAATTTTCCAAAAATTTTAAAAAATCGTCGAAAATCCAAAAAATTCGAAATTTTCAAATATTTTTAAAAATTTCAAATTTTGAAAATTTTTTAAGAATTACAAAATTTTCAACAATTTTTAAAAATTTCAAAATTTTTATAATAATTACAAATTTGCGAAAATTTCAAAAATGGTCGAAATTCCAAAAAAAAAAATAAAAAATTTAAAAAATTTTAAAAAATTACAAATTTTTCAAAACTTGCAAAAATTTCAAAAACGTTCAAAAACCGTCGAAATTGCAAAAAAATTCAAAATTTTCAAAAATTTAAAAAAATTACAAAATTTTGAAAAATTTCAAAATTTGCAAAAATTTCAAAAACGTTCAAAAATCGTCGAAATTACAAAAAAAATTCAAAATTTTCAACAATTTAAAAAACCAGAAATTTTGAAAAATTTCAAAATTTGCAAAAATGTAAAAACGTTCAAAAATCGTCGAAATTCCAAAAAAATTCAAAATTTTCCAAAATTTTATAGTTACAAAATTTTGAAAAATTTTCAAAAATTTAAAAATTTTCAAAAATTTTCAAAAAATCCAAAAATTTTCAAAATTTTCAAAAAATCCAAAAATTTTCAAAAATTTCAAAAATTTTCAAATATTTAAAAATCTTCAAAAATTTTCAAATGCTTCAAAATTTTCAAAAATTAAAAAAAATCATCAAAAATCCTAAAAATTTCGAATTTTCAAATATTTTTAAAAATTTCAAAATTTTGAAAAATTTGCAAAATTTTCAAAAATCGTCGAAATTCCAAAAAAAAATTCAAAATAATAAAAAAGTTTTAATAATTACATTTCAAAAAATTCAAATATTTTCTAAATTTTCAAAAATTTAAAAAATTTTGAGATACTTGAAAAATTTTCAAAAGTTTTAAAAAATCGTCGAAAATCCAAAAAATTTCAAAATTTTCAAAAATTTTAAAAAGTTTGAAAATTTTGAAAAATTTAAAAAATTTTCAAAAATCTTAGAAATTCCAAAAAAAATTCAAAATTTCAAATTTTTTTAAAAAATTACAGGATTTTGAAAAATTTTAAAAAATTTAACAATTTTCAAAAATCGTCGAAAATCGAAAAAATTTCAAAATTTTTAAAAATTTTCAAATATTTCAAAATTTGCAAAAATTTCAAAAACGTTCAAAAATCGTCGAAATTCCAAAAATAATTCAAAATTTTCCAATATTTTATAAAATTACAAAATTTTGAAAAATTTTCAAAAATTTAAAAATTTTCAAATACTTAAATATTTTCAAAAATTTTAAAAAATCGTCGAAAATCCAAAAAATTTCGAAATTTTAAAATACTTTTAAAAATTTCAAAATTTTGAAAAATTTTCAAAAAATTTTCAAAAATCGAAATTCCAAAAAAAATTCAAAATAACAAATTTTTAATCATTACAATTATTTGAAAATTTTTTAAATTTTTGAAAATTTTTGGATTTTTTGAAAATTTTTGAAAATTTTTAAATTTTAAAATTTGAATTTTGAATTTTTTGGAATTTCGACGATTTTTGAATGTTTTTTAATTTTTGCAAATTTTGAAATTTTTGAAAATCTTGAAAATTTTTTGACTTTTTGAAAATTTTTGAAAATTTTTAAATTATTGAAAAGAGATCAAAATTTTGTTCTATTTTTTAAACTTTTGACATTTTTTTTTAATTTCGACGATTTTTGAACGTTTTTGAAATTTTTGCAAATTTTGAAAATTTTGTAAACTGTCATTTTTTTTAATTTTGGAAAATTTTGAATTTTTTTGGAATTTCGACGATTTTTGAACGTTTTTGAAAGTTTTGCAAATATTGAAATTTTTTGAAAATTTTGAATTTTTTCGAATTTCGACGATTTTTTGAAAATTTTTGAAAATTTTGAATTTTTTCGAATTTCGACGATTTTTGAAAATTTTGAATTTTTTTTTTATTTCCACGATTTTTGAAGTTTTGAAAATTTTGAATTTTTTGACAATTTTTCAAATTTTGAAAATTTTTGAATTTTTTCAAAACTTTCTAAAATATTTAAATTTTAGAATTTGAATTTTGAATTTTTTTCAATTTCGACGATTTTTGAACGTTTTTGATATTTTTGCAAATTTTGAATATTTTGAAAATTTTTTAACTTTTTGAAAATTTTTGAAAATTTTTAAATTATTGAAAAGATCAAAATTTTGTTCTTTTTTTAAGCTTTTGAAAATTTTGATATTTTTTTGTAATTTCGACGATTTTTGAACGTTATTGAAAGTTTTGCAAGTATTGAAATTTTTTTAAATTTTTTGAAAATTTTGAATTTTTTCGAATTTCTACGATTTTTGAAAATTTTGAATTTTTTTGAATTTCCACAATTTTTGAAGTTTTGAAATGTTTCAAAATTGAGAAATTTTTTGGAATGTCAACGATTTTAGAAAATTTTTGTAGTTTTTAAAAATTGTGAAGTATTTGAAAATCGTTAAATTTTTTAATATCTTGTATTTTTAAAAAAATTTGGAGATTTTGAATTTTTTTGGAATTTCGACGATTTTTGAACGCTTTTGAAATTTTTGCAAATTTTGAAATTTTTTGAAAATTTTGAATTTTTTTTTGGAATTTCGACGATTTTTTAAAATTTTTAATATATTGAAAATTTTGGATGTTTTGAAAATTATTGAAAATTTCGAAATTTTTCAAAATTTTGTAATTTTTAAAATTTTTTGGAATTTCGACTATTTTTGAAAATTTTTGAAATTTTTTAAGATTTTGAAAATTCTGAAATTTCTTGAAATTTCGACGATTTTTGAAAATTTTGAAATTTTTGATGTTTTTTCAAATTTTTTAAATTTTTAAAATTTTTGGAAATTTTTAAGTATTTGAAAATTTTTGAAATTTTTGATAATTTTGAAAATTTTTGATTTTTTGAAAATTTTTGAAAATTTTTAAATTTTTGAAAATTTTTCAAAATTTTGTAACTATAAAATTTTGGAAAATTTTGAATTTTTTTTTGGAATTTCGACGATTTTTTAAATTTTTGCAAATTTTGAAATTATATAAAAATTTTGAAATTCTTAAAAATTTTTCAAAATTTTGAAATTTTTAAAAGTACTTGAAAATTTCGAAATTTTTGAAAATTTCGAAATTTTTTGGATTTTCGACGATTTTTGAAAATTTTTGAAAAATTTTGGATTTTTTGAAAATTTTTGAAAATTATTAAATTTTAGAATTAGAATTTTAAATTTTTTGGAATTTCGACGATTTTTTAACGTTTTCGATACTTTTGCAAATTTTGAAATTTTTTGAAAATTTTGAATTTTTTCGAATTTTTACGATTTTTGAAAATTATTGAAAATTTTTGGATTTTCGACCATTTTTGAAAATTTTGATTTTTTTTTTAATTTCCACCATTTTTGAAGTTTTGAAAATTTTGAATTTTTTGAAAATTTTTCAAAATTTTGAATATTTTGAAAATGTTACAAAATTTTGAAATATTTTGGAATGTCAACGATTTTAGAAATTTTTTGTAGTTTTTAAAAATTTTGAAATTCTTGAGTATTTTTGAGAATTGTGAAGTATTTGAAAATTTTTGAAATTTTTGAAAATTTTGTAATTTTTGAAAATTTTTCAAAATATTTTGATTTTTGAAAATTTTTCAAAATTTTGTAATTATTAAAAAATTTTTATTTTGAATTGTTTAGAATTTCGACTATTTTTGAAAATTTTTAAAAATTTTGGAATTTTAAAAAATATTTGAAAATTTCGACATTATTTGGATTTTCGACGATTTTTTAAAATTTTTCAAAATTCTGAAATTTTTAAAAATTTTGGAAAAATTTGAAATTTTTAGGATTTTCGACAATTATTTAAAATTTTTGAAAATTTTGAAGTATTTGAAAATATATTAAATTTTTCAAAATTTTCAAATTTTTGAAAATTTTTGAAAATTTTGTAATTATTAAAATTTTTTTATTATTTCGAATTTTTTGGAATTTCGACGATTTTTGAAAATTTTTTGAAAATTTTTCAAAATTATGAAATTTTTAAAAATATTTGAAAATTTCGAAATTTTTTGGATTTTCGACGATTTTTTAAAATTTTTGAAAATTTTGAAGTATTTGAAAATTTTTGAAATTTTTGAAAATTTTGAAAATTTTTGGATTTTTTGAAAATTTTTTAAACTTTTCAAAATTTTTCAAAATTTTGTTACACTATAAAATTTTGAAAAATTTTGAATCTTTTTGGGAATTTCGACGATTTTTTAATGTTTTAGAAATTTTTGTAAATTTTGAAATCTTTCAAAATTTTGTAATTTTTTTAAATTTTTGAAAATTTTGAATTTTATTTGGAATTTCGACGATTTTTGAACGTTTTTGAAATATTTGCAAATTTTGAAAATTTTGTGATTTTTTTAAATTTTTGAAAGTTTTGGTTTTTTTTGGAATATCGACCATTTTTGAAGGTTTTTGAAATTTTTGCAAGTTCTGAAATTTTTAAAAATATTTGAAAATTTCGAAATTTTTTGGATTTACGACGATTTTTTAAAATTTTTGGAAATTTTTAAGTATTTGAAAATTTTAGAAATTTTTGACTTTTTAAAAATTTTTGAACTTTTTGAAAATTTTTGAAAATTTTTAAATTTTTGAAAATTTTTCAATATTTTCTAACTTTATAAAATTTTGGAAAATTTTGATTTTTGGAATTTCGACGATTTTTGAAGGTTTTTGACATTTTTGCAAATTTTGAATTTTTTTGGGAATTTCGACGATTTTTGAACGTTTTTGAAATTTTTGCAGATTTTGAAAATTTTCAAAATTTTGTAATTTTTTTTAAATTTTTGAAAATTTTGATTTTTTTTGGAATTTCGACTATTTTTGAACGATTTTGAAATTTTTGCAAGTTTTGATATTTTTTGAAAATTTTGAAATTTTTTTGGAATTTCGACGATTTTTTTAAATTTTTCAAAATTTTGAAATTTTTAAAAATTTTTGAAAAATTCGAAATTTTTAGGATTTTCGACAATTTTTTAAAATTGTTGAAAATTTTGAAGTATTTGAAAATTTTTCAAATTTTTGAAAATTTGTGGATTTTTGAAAATTTTTGAAAATTTTCAAATTTTTTAAAATTTTTCAAAATTTTGTAATTATTAAAATTTTTTCATTTCGAATTTTTTGGAATTTCGACGATTTTTGAAATTTTTTAAAATTTTTCAAAATTTTGAAATTTTGAAAATATTTGAAAATTTCGAATTTTTTTGGATTTTCGACGATTTTTTTAAATTTTTTGAAGTATTTGTAAATTTTTGAGATTTTTGAAAATTTTGAAAATTTTTGGATTTTATGAAAATATTTGAGAATTTTTTAATTTTTCAAAATTTTTCAAAATTTTGTTGCTTTATAAAATTGTTGAAAATTTTGAATTTTTCTGGGAATTCCGACGATATTTGAACCGTTTTGAAATTATTGCAAATTTTGAAAATTTTCAAAATTTTGTAATTTTTAAAATTTTTGAAAATTTTGAATTTTTTTGGAATTTCGACGATTTTTTAAAATTTTTGATAATTTAATAAGTATTTGAAAATTTTAGAAATTTTTGAAAATTATTGGATTTTTTGAAAAATTTTGAAAATTTTTAAATTTTTCAAAATTTTTCAAAATTTTGTAACTATAAAATTTTGGAAAATTTTGAATTTCTTTTGGAATTTCGACGATTTTTGAACGTTTTTGACAATTTTGCAAATTTTGAAATTTTTCAAAATTTTATTTTTTTAAATTTTTGAAAATTTTGAATTTTTTTGGTATTTCGACGATTTTTGAACGTTTTTGAAATTTTTGCAAATTTTGAAATTTTTTGAAAATTTTGAAATTTTTTTGGAATTTCGACGGTTTTTTCAAATTTTTAAAAATTTTTAAAATATTCAAAGTTTTGGATATTTTGAAAATTATTGAAGATATCGAAATTTTTCAAAATTTTGTAATTTTTGAAAATTTTTTTAAACATTTGAAATTTTTTGGAATTTCGACAATTTTTGAAAATTTTTTAAAATTTTGAAAATTTTGAAACTTCTTGAAATTTCGACGATTTTTCAAAATTTTGTAATTTTGAAAATTTTTTTAAACATTTGAAATTTTTTAGAATTTCGACGATTTTTGAAAATTTTTCAAAATTTTGAAATTTTTGGAATTTTGACGATTTTTGAAAATTTTTGAAGTTTTTGAAGTATTTGAAAATTTTTGAAAATTTTGAAAATTTTTTGAAAATTTTTGAAAATTTTTAAATTTTTCAAAATTTTTCAAAATTTTGTTATTTAATAAAATTTTGAAAAATTTTGAATCTTTTGGAAATTCGACGATTTTTTAATATTTTAGAAATTTTTGCGAATTTTGAAATTTTTCAAAATTTTGTAATTTCTTTAAATTTTTGAAAATTTTGAATTTTTTTGGAATTTCGACGGTTTTTGAACGTTTTTGAAATTTTTGCAAATTTTGAAAAATTTGTAATTTTTTAAAATTTTTTAAAATTTTTATTTTTTTTTTGAATTTCGACCATTTTTGAAATTTTCGCAAATTTGTAATTATAAAAATTTTGAAATTTTTAAAATTTTTGAAAATTTTGTAATTCTTAAAAATTTTTCAAAATTTGAAATTTTTAAAAATTTTTGAAAAATTCGAAATTTTTTGGATTTTCGACAATTTTTTAAAATTTTTGAAAATTTTAAAGTATTTGAAAATTTTTTAAATTTTTGTAAATTTGTGGATTTTTTGAAAATTTTTGAAAATTTTCAGATTTTTGAAAATTTTTCAAAATTTTGTAATTAAAATTTTTTTATTTCGAATTTTTTCGAATTTCGACGAATGTTGAAAATTTTTGAAAACTTCAAAATTTGAAATTTTTAAAATATTTGAAATTTTCGAAATTTTTTGGATTTTCGACGATTTTTTAAAATTTTTGAAAATCTTGTAGTTGAAAATTTTTGAAATTTTTGAAAATTTTGAAAATTTTTGGATTTTTTGGAAATTTTAGAAAATTTTTTAATTTTTCAAAATTTTTCAAAATTTTGTTGCTTTATAAAATTTTGGAAAATTTTGAATTTTTTTGGGAATTTCGACGATTTTGAACCTTTTTGAAATTATTGCAAATTATGGAAATTTTCAAAATTTTGTAATTTTTTTAAATTTTTGAAAATTTTTATTTTTTTGGAATTTCGACGATTTTTAAAAATTTTTGAAAATTTTTGGATTTTTTGAAAAATTTTGAAAATTTTTAAATTTTTCAAAATTTTTCAAAATTTTGTAACTTTATAAAATTTTGGAAAATTTTGAATTTCTTTTGGAATTTCGACGATTTTTGAACGTTTTTGACAATTTTGCAAATTTTGAAATTTTTCAAAATTTTGTAATTTTTTTAAATTTTGAAAATTTTGAATTTTTTTTTGGAATTTCGACGATTTTTGAACGTTTTTGAAATTTTTGCAAATTTTGAAATTTTTTAAATTTTGAAATTTTTTTGGAATTTCGACGATTTTTTCAAATTTTTCAAAATTTTTGAAATATTGAAAATTTTGGATGTTTTGAAAATTATTGAAAATTTCGAAATTTTTCTAAATTTTGAAATTTTTGAAAATTTTTGTGAATTGTGAAGTATTTGAAAATTTTTGAAAATTTTGTAATTATTTAAAAGTTTTGAAAATTTTGAATTTTTTTTTAAATTTCGACGATTTTTGAAAATTTTGAAATTTTTAAAATTTTTTAGATTTTTAAAAATATTTGAAAATTTCGAAATTTTTTTAATTTTCGACGATTTTTTAAAATTTTTGGAAATTTTTAAGTATTTGAAAATTTTTGAAATTTTTTAAAATTTCGAAAATTTTTGAAAATTTTGAAATTGAAAAATTTTGAAAATTTTTAAATTTTTCAAAATTTTTCAAAATTTTGTAACTTTATAAAATTTTTTAAAAAATTTTGAATTTCTTTTGGAATTTCGACGATTTTTGAACGTTTTTGACAATTTGCAAATTTTGAAATTTTTCAAAATTTTGTAATTTTTTTAAATTTTGAAAATTTAGAATTTTTTTTGGAATTCGACGATTTTTGAACGTTTTTGAAATTTTTGCAAATTTTGAAATTTTTTGAAATTTTGAAATTTTTTTGGAATTTCGACGGTTTTTTCAAATTTTTAAAAATTTTTAAAATATTGAAAGTTTTGGATATTTTGAAAATTATTGAAGATATCGAAATTTTTCTAAATTTTGTAATTTTTGAAAATTTTTTTAAACATTTGAAATTTTTTGGAATTTCGACAATTTTTGAAAATTTTTTAAAATTTTGAAAATTTGAAACTTCTTGAAATTTCGACGATTTTTGAAAATATTGAAATTTTTGATATTTTTTCAAAATTTTGAAATTTTTAAAAATTTTTGAAAATTTCAAAAATTTTTAGAATTTCGACGATTTTTGAAAATTTTTCAAAATTTTGAAATTTTGATGATTTTTGAAAATTTTTGATGTTTTGAAGTATTTGAAAATTTTAGAAATTTTTGAAAATATTGAAAATTTTTTGAAAATTTTTGAAAATATTTAAATTTTTCAAAATTTTGTTACTTTATAAAATTTTGAAAAATTTTGAATCTTTTTGGGAATTTCGACGATTTTTTAATGTATTAGAAATTTTTGCAAATTTTGAAATTTTTCAAAATTTTGTAATTTTTTTAAATTTTTGAAAATTTTGAATTTTTTTGGAATTTCGACCATTTTTGAAATTTCGCAAACTTGTAATTATTATAAAAATTCTGAAATTTTAAAAATTTTGAAAATTTGTAATTCTTAAAAATTTTTCAAAATTTGAAATTTTTAAAAATATTTTGAAAATTTCGAAATTTTTTGGATTTTCGACGATTTTTTAAAATTTTTGGAAATTTTTAAGTATTTGAAAAATTTCAAATTTTTGATTTTTTTTAAATTTTGGATTTTGAAAATTTTTAAATTTTTGAAAATTTTTCAAAATTTTGTGACTATAAAATTTTGGAAAATTTTGAATTTTTTTTGGGAATTTCGACGATTTTTGAACGTTTTTGAAATTTTTGCAAGTTTTGAAATTTTCAAAATTTTATAATTTGTTTAAATTTTTGAAAATTTTGATTTTTTTTGGAATTTCGACGATTTTTGAACGTTTTGAAATTTTTTGAAATTTTGAAATTTTTTTGGAATTTCGACAATTTTTGAAAATTTTTTAAAATTTTTAAAATATTGAAAGTTTTGGATATTTTGAAAATTATTGAAGATATCGAAATTTTTCTAAATTTTGTAATTTTTGAAAATTTTTTAAACATCTGAAATTTTTTGGAATTTCGACAATTTTGAAAATTTTTTAAAATTTTGAAAATTTTGAAACTTCTTGAAATTTCGACGATTTTTGAAAATATTGAAATTTTTGATATTTTTTCAAAATTTTGAAATTTTTAAAAATTTTTGAAAATTTCGAAAATTTTTAGAATTTCGACGATTTTTGAAAATTTTTCAAAATTTTGAAATTTTTGGAATTTTGATGATTTTTGAAAATTTTTGATGTTTTTGAAAATTTTTGAAAATTTTAAATTTTTCAAAATTTTTCAAAATTTTGTTACTTTATAAAATTTTGAAAAATTTTGAATCTTTTTGGGAATTTCGACGATTTTTTAATGTTTTAGAAATTTTTGCAAATTTTGAAATTTTTCAAAATTTTGTAGTTTTTTAAATTTTTGAAAATTTTGATTTTTTTTTGGAATTTCGACGGTTTTAGAACGTTTTTGAAATTTTTGCAAATTTTGAAAAATTTGTAATTTTTTAAAATTTTTTAAAATTTTTATTTTTTTTTGGAATTTCGACCATTTTTGAAATTTTCGCAAATTTGTAATTATTATAAAATTCTGAAATTTTAAAAATTTTGAAAATTTTGTAATTCTTAAAAATTTTTCAAAATTTGAAATTTTTAAAAATATTTGAAAATTTCGAAATTTTTTGGATTTTCGACGATTTTTTAAAATTTTTGGAAATTTTTAAGTATTTGACAATTTTGAAATTTTGATTTTTTTTTAAATTTTTGGATTTTTGAAAATTTTTAAATTTTTGGAAATTTTTTCAAAATTTTGTAACTTTATAAAATTTGGAAAATTTTGAATTTTTTTTTGGAATTTCGACGATTTTTTAACGTTTTTGACATTTTTGTAAATTTTGAAATTTTTCAAAATTTTGTAGTTTTTTTAAATTTTTGAAAATTTTGATTTTTTTTGGAATTTCGACGATTTTTGAACGTTTTTGAAATTTTTGCAAGTTTGAAATTTGTTGAAAATTTTGAAATTTTTTGGAAATTCGACGATTTTTTTAAATTTTTCAAAATTTTGAAATTTTTAAAAATTTTTTAAAAATTCGAAATTTTTTGGATTTTCGACAATTTTTTAAAATTTTTGAAAATTTTTAAGTATTTGAAAATTTTTTAAATTTTGAAAATTTGTGGATTTTTTGAAAATTTTTGAAACTTTTCAATTTTTGAAAATTTTTCAAAATTTTGTAATTATTAAAATTTTTTTATTCGAATTTTTTGGAATTTCGACGATTTTTGAAAAATTTTGAAAACTTCAAAATTTTGAAATTTTTCAAATATTTAAAAATTTCGAAATTTTTTGGATTTTCGACGATTTTTTAAAATTTTTGAAAATTTTGAAAATTTTTGGATTTTTTGGAAATTTTTGAATATTTTTAATTTTTCAAATTTTTCAAAAATTTTGTTGCTTTATAAAATTTTGGAAAATTTTGAATTTTTTTGGAATTTCGACGATTTTTGAACGTTTTTGAAATTTTTGCAAATTTTAAAATTTTTCAAAATTTTGTGATTTTTTAAATTTTTGAAAATTTTTTAATTTTTTTTTGGAATTTCGACGATTTTGAACCTTTTTGAAATTATTGCAAATTATGAAAATTTTCAAAATTTTGTAATTTTTTTAAATTTTTGAAAATTTCTATTTTTTTTTTGGAATTTCGACGATTTTTTAAAATTTTGAAAATTAAGTATTTGAAAATTTTAGAAATTTTTGAAAATTTTTTGGATTTTTTTTTGGAATTTCGACGATTTTTGAACGTTTTTGAAATTTTTGCATATTTTGAATTTTTTTTAAAATTTTGAAATTTTGGAATTTCGACGATTTTTTCAAATTTTCAAAATTTTTGAAATATTCAAATTTTGGATGTTTCGAAAATTATTGAAAATTTCGAAATTTTTCAAAATTTTGTAATTTTTGAAAAAATTTTTTCAAAATTTGAAATTTTTGGAATTTCGACAATTTTTGAAAATTTTTGAAATTTTTTAAAATTTAGAAAATTTTGAAATTTCGACGATTTTTGAAAATTTTGAAAATTTTATTTTTTCAAAATTTTGAAATTTTTAAAAATTTTTGAAAATTTAAAAATTTTTAGAATTTCGACGATTTTTGAATTTTTTTCAAAATTTTGAAATTTTTTTGGGATTTGGACGATTTTTGAAAATTTTTGAAGTTTTTGAAAATTTTGAAATTTTTGAAAATTTTTGTGAATTGTGAAGTTTTTGGAAATTTTGAAAATTCTGTAATTTAGAATTTTTGAAAATTTTGAATTTTTTTTAAATTTCGACTATTTTTGAACGTTTTTGA